>NC_058134.1:303395850-303509664 GCF_016433145.1 Gracilinanus agilis
TTTAAACCCTAATATCTTTATATATATATATATATATATATCCTTCTATATTAATTTTATTTGTTACAGGGCTAGGCAATGGGGGTTAAGTGACTTGCCCAGGGTCACACAGCTAGGAAGTGTCTGAGGTCAGATTTGAACCTAGGACCCCCTGTCTCTGGGTCTGGCTCTCAATCCACTGAGCCATCCAGCTGCCCCCTGGGTAGATGTTTTCAGAAATGCTTTTTATTATTATTTAGTTGATTAGTTTTTATCTTGATTAAGAAAAGACTCATTTGTTTGGGCGGTCTTTGCCCTGCCATTCCCAAGGAACTCTTGTCCTTTTATCCAAGGTCTCCTTTTGGTCTGCCTGGCTTTACCCATGATTCACTCTGTTTGCCCATTGGGGGAAGTAAACTGCAGTGTAAATTGGATGCTAATGATATGTTACACACCCCAGGGCAATTTGCAGTCAAATTTTGCTCTTTCTGCCCAGATTTTAAGGAAGACAGTGATTGTGGAAATTGGGCATTGTTTGAACCTAGTCCTCTGTGCCCAGAATCTGAACCCCCCAACCAAGGACTTAGGTTATATGATGTAAAGAGGTTTCTCATAATTCTAAATCTAAGCAAACCATATGTTTTATTTTAAAAGTGGCCCCATACCAATCAACTAGTTATTTTTTTTTTCATGTTCTTTTGATGGTTCATAGCTCTTAGCAGGGTTTAGTGGAAAGCTTCAGCTCATATCACTCTTGCAGAGGATATATATACATAAATATATATATATATATATATATCAACAATGGGCCTTGGAATTAAAAACATACACATGCATCAGTGCTTTAAATAAAGTCTTTGGGACAGATGTTTGGTACCAGAAGTTCAGGGCAGTGGCAGCTTTACACACATGAGGCACTGGTCAATGCAGAGTTTTCAAGGTTTCTCCTATGAAATGCAAGTTGCATTTTGGGAAATTGCCTTCTTTCCCCATGATTCTAAATGAATCCTGCCAATCTTGTTAAGCATCCTTTCCTCAGAGGACATCGTAGAAAAAAAATGTTTGCTAAATGCCAGGCCATTTGTTCCCTTGAAAACTTGTCTTTTCACATATCAGAGGGGAAAAAAAGGAGAAATTGTGAAGTGCTGCATTTCCCACCAATCAAGAAAACAGTAGTGTTTTGGGGAAAATCCTGCAGAGAATGTTCCTGGGGAGTGGAAATTCTGAGCATTCTAGAGCTCCCCATGTGGGCACAGAGAAGAAACTCAGGCCCTAAAACTTTGTCAATCTGCCTGGAAGCCCACCGAATGCTGATTCAATGAATGGTAATTTTTCTAATTAGCAAAATAATTAGGGCAACAAGAAAAAAGGCAAAAAAACTACCCACATATAATTAGTTTTAAAGCAATCTAACAAAAAGCCAGAAGGGCCTGCTGTTGGTGAATGGGGATGGGAACCAGGCATATGTTCAGGTCATGTTGGAGTGTGCATGGGGAACTGCTGGAAAAACTAAGAAAGGAAGGTTATGGGTCCCTTACTTTTCCCTACTAGAATTCTGAATCTTCTGATAATCCAGAAAGTAAGAGTCCTATATGACCAACTGATAACTTAAGGTCAAGGTACCACTGGAAACACACCCATAATTTTATTTCCTAAATCAAAAATCTATAATAATTTGTCTTTGTTTAAAAAAATAATTTTCCTTTAGGTTTACATTAAGAAATAACATTTGTATATAGTATGAAATAACCTTCTAATGCTTAAACATTTTCTGATTTTTTGTGAACATCATTGCTGTGGCATATATATATATATATATATATGTAGTTTAAGCATTAATATTCCCATTTTACAAGGTTTGCAAGTTTCAGTGACTTAATATTTGCTAAAAAGATACTAATTGTGAAAGCTGAGCATCAACTCATGTCTCCTGAGTCAGAATCAAGTTCTCCTGCCAATTCACCGTAATGCATTTTTGATAGGTATTTAAATAGCTCTCAAAACAAAAACAGCATCATAATCTAGGAGAGTATCAAGGAAATCATCAATCGATCAATCAATTCTTAGTAAGAATATTAAGCATCTGATGCTTGAGGGACCGTTCTAGGGGATTGGAACACAAAAACAAAATCAAACAGCCCTGTCCTCAATGATCTTATACTCTCACAAAAAGTTATTCCTTATACCAGAGAGGAGGAAAAAAAAGAGTAAAAAACTAAAATTATTTAAACAAAACTCATCAAAATCTCAGAACAAGTTTGACCTCCTAGCCCTGTATCTCTGTACAGAAGCAAGGTGAAAGTTCTTTTCCAGATGTCTACAGTTTCACTGCAGTCAATTTCTAATGCTTTGCTCTATTCTTTTTATATTTCTGTAATCATTATGCATATTGTTTTGCTTCTATTTACTTCATTTTGTATTAGTTCATATAAGTCTTTCCAAGCTTTTCTGTAGTCATCATATTCATCATGTCTAACAACCCAGTAATATTCCATTATATTCATGTACCACAATTTGTTTAGTCATACTCTGATTGATGAAATTCTATTTTTTTTTCCATACTTCTTGGCTTGGGTTGATACCAAACTGTTTTCTGTGGGCTAACTCAGTCTCCTTAACTTGCTTAGAAAGTAGTTGATTGGGAGTGAAAGTTACTAGGTAAGGTTTGCTATAATATTGTTATAACTCATTTTGCCTTCTAGAGTATGTCTAACACTTTCTAGAAAGTCATCTATATTCATCTATACACATATATGAATATATATTTGATGACATCCACTCAAACTCTAATCACCTGATATCTATCAGCAGCATTCTGCCAAAATGCTATTTCCAAGATAACAAATGAGTTGTTAATTTATACATCCATTGGCCTTTCCTCATTTCTCCTCTTCCTTCTTCTTTCTGTAGCGTGTGACCCTATGGACTATGCCAATTGGGAATGAAGGTTAATGAAAATCCAGACTCTGGCTCTTTGTCATTGAGACATTTTGGCCACTTTATTTCAGTTTCCTCCCCTGTAAAAATGTAATGGAAATAACAACTCCTATTTCTATAGCACTTTAGCAAATCAGCAAGAATTCACTAACTTCTGAATATATGCCAGAAAATTTGCTAAGAACTGGCTCTACGAATGTAATGTAGGCATGACATGTGACCTTAATTGTTTCTTCTGTCTTTGGGTTGATTTGTTCACCCTAATCTGCACTTGTGTGATGGCAAGTCAGGTCACCCACAAAGGGGGTGGTCACAGTGCTACCAACCATTCAGATTTTTAAGAGTAATTTTGGTAGGATGAAGCCTTCCTATTTTTCACTCTGATGCACAAGTCCTCCCTCACCAGTGTCATTGTCCAAATTATCATTGTCCAAATCATATTGTTGAACTCTGTTAATTCTTAATTAGAAAAAAAATTCTTAATTGGAAACACTTATTGAATAGAATGAACAATAACACCAACAATAACAAGAAAACCTATCAAAAACAATATAACATTTCCTCTGTAAATTTTTTGGGGATTTGGGAAAATTTGGGAAATTGGGAAATATTTGGGAAAATATTGGGAAAATATTTTTCACCTCATGCATGAGGAAGGGAATGAAGGAAATAAGCAAATAGTGCTTAGATTGTGCCGGGTCATATGCTAAGAATTTTACAAATATTATCTCATTTAATACTCACAACAATTCTGAAAGGTAGGCACTGTTATGTATGCTCTCTATTTTGCATTCGAGGTTACCAGGGCAAATAGAGGATAAGTTACTTTCCCAGAGTCATACCTCTGGTAAGTGTCTGAGGTCAGATTTGAACTCAGGTCCTCCTGACTCCAGGCCCAATAATCTATGCACTGTGCCACCTGTCACCCCAGTATTCAAGAGGGGGCCCAAATGTACAAAATCATAGTAGAGAGGGACTGCATATAGAAATCATAGGTTTGGAAAAGAAAACCTGCTTTTCCTAGTTCACATGAATGTTCATCTTTCTTTTGATCCCTCTCATGTCTTCATTAAATCAGAGCTCGGGGGTAGAGGCTGCCTCCACCCAATCACTGCCTGTATCCAGGTAGCTTTGAAGCTGGTCATGGATTCAGCTTCATATGTGTGTATCTACTTATACCTGTTACGATTAAAAATGATAAAGACTGATAGAAATATAGAAATTAGTATTTTAATTAAAGCCATGCTGATAGAGATAAAGTCATTAGACCACGCGCTTGTAAGAGTTCAAAACTGCCGCCCCAGCCATTATTGTTACCTCACGTCTCTTCCCGCACCTGCTAGCCAAAGAGGCCAGTTCAAAGTCACTTCCCCCTATTTAAAGCCGTCCCTCACTTTGAATACGTCATCCAAAACAGAAAACCCGTTGGACCATGGGAAATGTAGTTTTTAAGGTCCCCACGTGTCCATAGAAAATATATATATACTTTTAAATGGCATTTCCCAAATTTCAATTAACATACTTGAAATGTAAGTGTCTGACTAGATGAATGGATTGGGAAGGGAGGAGTGTAATGTGGCATCATGAGAAGAGCCCGTCGATGGTGGAAAATAGAAGTCAAGAGATTTATAGCAGCCGCAAGAAGTTAAGGGCACAGAATAAATTTGTGGCATGTAAGGCAAGATGACAACAATCTTCAAAATGGGTTCCTTGGTTTTCCAACATTCCCCAAACATCACCAGCATTCTTCTTTTTTTTTATTTTTCTGAAAATTTGTATTTAATTAATTGATTTAGAATATTTTTCCATGATTCCATGATTCATGTTCTTTTCCTCCCATAGCCAAAGAGCAATTCCAATGGGTTTTACATGTGCCATTGATCAGGACCTATTTCCATATTATTAATATTTGCATTAGGGTGATCACTTAGAGTCTACATCCCCGATCATATACCAGCATTCTTCTTGAAGAGACGGAGTGTTCAGTGGAGAAGTGTTTCCTCCTCAGGAAATGGTTGCATTAGATCCCTCTGGGTTGAGCCTACCAGCTTTGAGAACTGGAGACTTTGTGATGTCTCTCCTTCTGTGTTAGGTTAGTTGTGGAGGCCAAACCAACTTACTTTTGAAGCCTCGGTTTCTTTATGGAAAGAAGAGTTATAGA
Source organism: Gracilinanus agilis (assembly GCF_016433145.1). Lineage (NCBI taxonomy): Eukaryota > Metazoa > Chordata > Mammalia > Didelphimorphia > Didelphidae > Gracilinanus > Gracilinanus agilis. Next base: position 303,400,928 of record NC_058134.1, read on the forward strand.
ACAACCTTTGCCATACCTACTTACTAGGAAGATAGTGTCAATGAAAGGAGATAGTGCGTGTAAGGTCTGATACAGTTTGGCAGTATTCAATACCACCCTGGACAAATCATTATGTGTTCAATAAATGCCCAGAGCAACTCTCAGAGACCACAAATTGGATGATATGTGCTAGCCTACATGGAGAGAGAGAGAGACTCTTCTCCATGCAGTTCTTTATATAAATGAAATCACAGATATGATCTAAATAGACATTGTGTATGTGTGTTTGTAGTATATTGTAAAACTCAAACCATCATGGCATAGTGGAGAGAGATTGACTCAACAATGACAGCTCATAGTTCTTTTGTATCGCTACTTCCACCAATCCTGAGCCAGGGTCCTCTGTCAGATCATTCCCATGTCCAGTTGCCTTAGCTGATATGCCCTTGAGATGGCTGGTCACAGCTGGCTTGCTTGCTTGACATCTCTGTGTGACCACCTCCATTCTGGCTCAGTCCCTCTGGAATCTGGTAGCTGTGCTGAACTGTTGAGGACTCTGACAGCAAAGGGGAACTTGTCTCCCCAAGTGACTCTTGAGAATTCTTCGAAGAGATCAGCCCTGCTTAGCTTCACTAGTTCCAATTTGTGCCAGCAAGATGAATTTTTAAGCAAAAATCTTCAACATGCTTATAAAATACCCAATAATTCAGCCTTACCACTAACCTCAGGAGAAAGAGAAAGAATATTCGACTCAGAGTCAATAAGCCTGGCTTTGCCTCCCTTTTCTCACTATTGAGCTCTATGACAGTGGACAACTGGAAATGTCTCTTAGAGCCTCAGTGAGGTTCAAATGATATAATATTCATAAAAATGCTGGTACAAAAATAAAAATTCAAAGAGAGGCCAACCTTTGTCCTTTATCCCTTCTAGAGCCTCGTAGAGTGGTCAGAGGGTAGCTGCTTTTGTTCATTTCATTCAAAACACTTCAGTTCAGGCCTGGTCAATCAACTCAATTTCAATAAATATTTCATTATCTACTATATTTAAGTTGCTCTAATGGGTACAACTGGGGATGCAAAGGGGAAAAAAAAATCTGAAAATAGTTTTGGAGTGCAAGTAGTTTAGGTTCTACTAGACTATCCAACATAGTAACTGAAATATTCATAGCACCCATTTAAATTTTTTTTAGCCTTCTTACCTCCTAAGTCTCTAATGGAAGTGGTGCCAATGTCAATAGTCCCATTTTACAGATGAAGAAATTGGTGTCCTTAGAGATGAACTGCTTTGCCCAAGGACCTATAATGAGTAAGATCAAAAGATCACAAGTTTGCACGTTCTAAGTTTTGGGAAGAACATAAAAGATAATTGGTGCACCTTAAACTTGAGAAGGAATCCATTCTACAAAAACGCCACTAAGTCTTCCTCCAGGCTCTGTCAGTGGCCATCAGTGATGAACTCACTATCAGAAGCAAATTTTCCCTCCATTGGTCAGCTCAAATTAAGGAGATAGGGTTTGTTTTTGTTTTTTTCTCTATTGAACCTCCATCTAGCTCCCAGAATATTCCTCTCCATAGCTCTGACTTTCTTACTTCTATCTTCTGGGGTTAAGCAGAAGACATTTGATTCCTTTCTCACATGAAAGCTCTTTAAATATTCAAAGACAGTTCTAATATGGAGTGTCCCTGAAAGCTTCTCTTTGCCAGGTTAAGCATTCCAAGTTAGTTCTTCCCCATAGATTCTGCTATCAGATGGCCTCCAATTATTTTATCATCCCTTTGGCCCTGCTAGAAGGTAGTGCCAAGAACTTGACACAATGCTACAGATGGAGACCAAAAACCCTAGAGCCAGTAGGTCTGGCACCTTCCTCATTCAGGATGTTATTCCTCTCTTGATGGAGCCAAACTTCTTGCCAGATAACAATCAAGACCTGACCTCAAGTCTTTTGTTTCCAAGCCCTACGTGCTCTCTCTGTTCCCTCTCTGCTGTTCCTCTCTGCTCCTCCTAAAGTTTTCAGTGGAGTTAGAAGAAAGCAGCAGCCAGTGGCAAGTCATGGTGGATCCATAGAAGCTCCATTTGACTTAGCAGCAACAGTGCATGAAATGTGATTAGATCTCTGTGATATTGATCTTGGGGAAGGACAATAGCTTTGAGTGCCACATTCAGCAGTAAAGGCCTTAGAGAGTTCAGAAATGAAGAATAACAAACTAGAAGGGACAGGACAAACATGTGTTAATTGGTCCTGACAAAATCTCTTCTGACTTGGTCTCTTCCAGAGGAATTGTTATCCCAGGGCAGGTTGTGAAAGAAGTATCTTGATTCTGAGATGGAAGATAATTGGCAGCTGGGATATAAATAAACCTATTACAAAAATGGCAAACTGCTCAATTATCATTCAAAGGTTTCCCCTAGTTTTCGGAGAACCACTGAAAGGTAAAAATCAGTCGTCGTTCCACGAAGGAAATTAGCATGAATCAGATAAAAACTGTGTTTGGAGTAAGTGACACTTTGATGAATGTGCTAGCAGGATTGGATGTGATGCTTTTGATGGATAATATTTGGGGCTGCCTCAGGTTGGATTTAATTGTTCATTCTTGGTTCTCAACTTTAGTTAAGTGGAAAAGAAAACCGTCCATGATGATGGAATTTATCTTTCCCTTGGCAGATGTATAGCTTAATTATTGGTCTGAGGAACACAATTTTCTCTGTGGGTTTGTGTGTATTCGTGTGTGCATGTGTGTACACACTTATGCCAATCTTAGGGCCATAGAGAAGGGGAGAGGTACCCTCAAGATCAAGCAGCCTCCTAAAGATCCAGAGATCAGGGATTATTATCTCTGCCCAACAGGTATAAGGTTACAATAGATAAGCAAAGCTATCCTCATGAGACTTACATTCATCAGGAGTTTTGACATCAACATAGTTTTAATGGGACTAACATTTCCCAACATAGACTTTTATCCAACCCATAACATGGACTCACTTTGCCCAAAAGAAGACAAACCTACTAATAGGACCTGATTGGGACTTTCATGATGTAGCTTTCTTCTCTCTATACATAGTAGGGTTTGATTTTCTCTGACTTTTTTTGACACAGTTTCCTAGTTATCTAAGTGCATAGAAATCTCAATCCGTTGGAGTCTGGGTCTCTCAGATTTGGTGGATGCCTAGCAAATTAAACCTCTTTTTTGTTCAGTGACTTGTGAATGCCTCTTTTTGCCCCCAAATCAAATTTTACTCTAATACACAACAGTATAACATCTGAGAGGGGTGTACAAGGTGTTCAGTGAAGACTGGTACCTCTGGTATAAGGGTTTGCTGAACCCTTTTCAGGGTTGCTTTCCTCCTTTGGTGTTCACCTGCTACCCATCTCTCACCTGTAATTCCAAGAAACTACAACATTCACAGTGGCCATACCCTGGAAAAGCTGTCTTGGCAAATAGGCTAACCCAGGGTGTAGGTAACTGATGAACCTCAAACCCATCTGTGAGTTGGGGAGGTGTCTACTCCAGGCATATATAGACTTACCACCCCTGGTAGAATGGACAAATAAGAACAATCTGTTCTAATGGCCATATAAAGTCAATTGAAGCAGATGCTTTGGAAGCCTTAAAGCAGGGGTCGGCAACCTTTTTGGCCGTGAGAGCCATAAACGCAACATTTTTAGAAATGTAATTTCATGAGAGCCGTGCAGTGCTCACAGTGCTGCCCCAGTAACAGTGTCTGAAAAAAAAAATTTGACTTTATGACTCCTGCAGAAAGAGCCATACATTGCTGACCCCTGCCTTAAAGTTTGGTTAGACATCAAAGAAGCCAAAATTAACTACTGTATCCCCACCTATTACCCACTATCTTGACACTTTTGTCTTGCCACCGGACTTCAATGACTGGAATAAGGGGGTAATTGGGTGGCTCAGTTGGTTGAGAGCCAGGAATAGAGATGGGAGGTCCTATGTTCAAATCTGGCCTCTGGCACTTCCTAGCTGTGTGATCCTGGGCAAGTCATTTAACTCCCATTGCCTAGCCCTTTCCACTCTTCTGCTTTGGAACCAATATGAAGTATTGATTCTAAGATTCTAATTCCAAAAATTGATTTTAAGACAGAAGGTAAGGGTTTCAAAAAAGAATTATTTTAAAAAAGAGTGAGGCTGATGATTCTGTGCTATTGTGCTTCATTTAAGTCCAATTAAATAAAAAAAGATGTCACTAGGATTGTCATGTCTGTCCTCTTTGTATATGAAGGACAACAACCAACCAACTTCTCAAAGGATCTATATTTACATTCTGAATCTCCTTGCTGGCATGAAACATGTACAACTCCTTTTCTCTCTATGCCCTTGTTTCCTCAGTAAGAGACAGACCTAGACAATGAAGAGTTCTGAGTTCCAAGCTTCCATTATCTCAAGATCAATATGTAACAATTGCACGACCAATGATGATGGTAATAGCAGGAGAAGAGAAGAGACAATTAATCATCAGGGTGGTTGATCTACAAACTCAGGTAGGATCAGAGGCCAGGAAGGTCCAAGAATAATTGAGCCTGGAAACCTCTGGCTGCTGATGAGGGAAGTTTAGAAATGACAAATACCAATATTTGAGCTGAGGTTATCATTCTCCTGGAGATCATAGACCTAGAGCTAGAAGGGATCCCAGAGACCATCTAATATACTTTCTAATTTTTCAGAGGAGAAAACTGAGGAGAAGGGAAAATTAAGGGTAGAAGGTATAGAAGTAGTCTCCAGGTACAAGAATTTTATCCTAACAATCAGGTTAATTACAGTGTGAACTTAGTCTAGGACTGGATTCTTTCTGCATATGGTGGTATGTTCTTACATGTTGTACCAGCCAGCCACATACGTGTACTGGATGAAGCCACATACTTTTACCAAAAATTTGGAGTGAATTAGAGATGCTGTAAAGGTTTTAGCCAATCTTACTGAGACCATTGTTCCCTGGAAAATGCAAAATAAGAGGAGACAACTAACTATACAACTGGCTGCATTTTTTTATTTGATTGATTGTCTGATATCTGATTGATTCATCAGTCTTAAATTTTTTTCAGCTCCATGTAGAAATAAATTTTGACAATTTTTTATATTATAAGATTCATATTTTATCCCTCCCCTCCCCAAGTGGTGAGTATTCTGATATAGATAATATCTATACTTTCACATAAGTTTTTTCATATGGCTCGTATCATGTTAGAAGATACATATAACACTTACAATAGCAATCTCAAAAAGGATATACAGTGGAAAGTGGCATATTTTGATCTGCACTCAGATTCCAATAGTTTCTTCTTTGGCTAAGAATAGCATTTTCTATGTGGCCTTTGTAAGTTATTTTGGAAATTTTCTTTGCTGATAATAGTTTAGTCCTTCACAGCTGATCATTGCATATTTCTTTTACTATATACATTTTTCTCTTATTTCTGTTTACTTTGCATCAGTTCATATAAGTCTTTCAAAGTTTTTTTTTTTTTCCCTTCTGAACTCATCCTGTGCATTATTCCTTATGGTGCAGTAGTATTCCATTACAACCATATATCATAACTTGTTCATCTAATCCCAAGTGATGGACAACCCCTCAGTTTCTAATAATTTGTCACTACAAAAAGAACTGCTAAAAATATTTTGGTATAAGTAATTCCTTCCCTTATCTATTATGTCTTTGGAATCCAGTCCCATTGTGTGACTGGGACAAAGGGTATGCATACTTTTGTGATCCTTTGAGCCTGGTTCCATATTGCTCTCCAGAATGGTTGTATCAGTTCAAAACAACACCAACAGCATATTAGTGTCTCAATTTTCCCACATACTCTCTAACATTTCTCATTTTATTTTTTTTTCATCATATTAGCCAATCAGGTAGGTATGAGGTAATAGCTGAGAGTTACTTTAATTTACATTTCTCTATTCAATAGTAGTTTAGAGTATTTTTTTCCTATATATTTACTACGTATGTATCTCTTAAAGAAAGGTAGTTTATCCTCTTCTTTCTTTTTTTTCTTTTTTTTCCTTTCCTTTTCTTTTCTTTTCTTTTCTTTCCTTTTCTTTTCTTTTCTTTCTTTTCTTTTCTTTTCTTTTCTTTTCTTTTCTTTTCTTTTCCTTTCTTTTCCTTTCCTTTCCTTTCCTTTCTTTTCTTTTCTTTTCTTTTCTTTTCTTTTCTCTTTCTCCCCATGTTTTCCTCTTTCCCATTCCTTTTTAAAAAATAGTAACACATCTTATTTAGCTTCCTTCTTTCTATGTAGACTCCTTTTAATTGCTCTACTAGTGATAAAGTTCTTAAGTATCCTTTATATTTTAAGTATTTTGCATACTTTAAGTATTTAACCTTTCTCAAGTATCACAAATATTTTAATTATTTCAATTATCAGCCTCCCAGGTATGAATGTATCCAGTTCAACCTTATCAAAACCCCTTAAGTTTTCACTTTACCTTTTTTGTACTTCTTTCAAGTGTAGAAATTGATCATCAGATTTTCTTTTCAGTTCTGCTCTTTTTGTCTCTATTTCATTTAAATGTAATTTTTTTTCCTCAGAGGATTTTGTTCAGTCTTCTTAGGTATGTAATCCCAGGTTGTAATTCTACATTCTTTGCCTTTTGGAATATAATATCCCATGCATTCTTATCCTTTAATGTAGAAGTTGATAGGTCCTGTGTAATCCTGACAGTGGCTCCTCAGTATTTGAATTATTTCCTTCTGGAACTTCCTAGTATTTTTTTCCTTGGACTTGGAGTACTGGAATTTGGCTATAATAGTCCTGGGATGCTTTATTCTGGGGTCTCTTTCAGGATGTGATCAGTAGATTCTCTCTATTTCTCTTTTTCCCTCCACTTTGAGGATATCAGAGCATTTTCCTGGTGACTTCTTATAATATAGTATATAGTCTCTCTCTTTTTTTTTTTTTTATCATGGCTTTCAGGTATTCCAATGATTCTTAGATTATCTCTCCTAAATCTGTTTTCCAGGTCAGTCATTTTTCTAGTAAGATATTTTAAATCTTCTATCTATCATTCCATTTTTTTAAAATTTTGTTTTATTGTTTTCTGCTATCTTATGATTTCATTAGCTTCTATTTATCCAATTCTAATTTTTAGGAAGTTATTTTCTTCCTTGAGTTTTTTGTGTTTCCTTTTCCATTTTGCTAATCCTACTCTTTCAAGAGTGCTTTTTTAAAAATTTATTTTGTCCTCCATTTCCATTTGGCCAATTCTGTTACTTAGGAAATTGTTTTCTTCAGTGAATTTTTTCCTAGCTATAGAGTTATTCTGTCTATTTTCTTATTATTTGGTTTTTTAACTTCTTTTCTAGTTCTTTCATAGATTCTTTTAAGGCCTGACATACTTCCACACTTTCTTTTTTTTCTTTTTCTTTTTTTTTAATCTCTTACCTTCTCTCTTGGAGTCAATACTGTATATTGGCTCCAAGGCAGAAGAATGGTAAGGGTAGGCAATGGGGGTCAAGTGACTTGCCCAGGGTCACACAGCTTGGAAGTGTCAGATCTGAACCCAGGACCTCCCATCTCTAGGCCTGGCTCTCAATCCATTGAGCTACCCAGCTGCCCCCCTACACTTTCTTTTGAGGCTGCATGTACTTCCTTTTTGGAAATGTTTTCTTCTGAATTCATATTTTCCTTGTCACTTCTCTGTGACTAAAGTAACTTTCTGAAACCAGAATTTTGTTTTTGTTTTTATCTTTTGCTCATTTTTCAAGTTGTTTCTCTCCCTTTACCTTATTCATCTGTTACATTTCTTCTCTGATCCTAGGAGAGGGCACACTGCTCCAAGCTTGTAGATTAATCTTCTCTGCTACTTGGGGTATGACTGACAGCTCTTATTCCTCCCAATGAGTTTGTCAAATGGGTAGCTCTACTGACTTGCTCTGGGGAGGTTTTCTGTTGTTTTGTCCAGCTATATTCAGCACCCTGGGCTACCAGTTCCTCAAATGTTTTGTGGGCTGGGCTGGTCCCCACTCTGCATCTTCCCTACCCCTGCCTAGTGGCCTGGGATGGGCAGGCTCCATGCCTTGGATTATGTTGCTGGCTCTCTGCTGACACATAGAAGTGAGCAGATTACTTCACTGTAGTTTCAGTTCCCCCTCTTACTTCCCTTGTAGCCCAGGCCTCTGTTGCCATGTGAATGTGAGTAGATCACTATGGTACCAATTCCCTCTCTCTTCTTCTGTGTAGTGTTCTACAGTGATGTGGGTAGGTCATTCTAGTTCCAGTTCTGACTAATCAATCTTGATCCATTAAAATCACAGTAAGGGAACATCTGTGAGTTGATGCTTTATCACTCCACTAGAGTATATGGACAATGCTTGTATGATCTATGCAGGGTAGAAGAAAGAGGAAGAAAGGAATGATGGTAAAGGAGAGCAATGGAAACATGGAGGGAAGAGGAGGGAACCCTCTTTCAATAACTTTGCCAAGAAAGAGAAATTCTATTTATAAGTGTTGGTTATTTTGTAGTAAGAATAATTCATCATTCATTGATGCATTTGGTTCCTCCCTTGTTATGGGCTAGCGCAATGATGGGCAAACTTTTTAAAGAGGGGCCAAAGGAGAGGAAATGCTCATCTGTCAGTCTGTTTCTAAGGCAATTCTTTTGAAGTTTTATTGTATTTTATCCTACTCATTGTATTCATCAGATTAGGAATAATGTCTCCGTGGGATGGAACATTTCAGGGGGCCTGCATCTGGCCTGTAGGCTGTAGTTTGCCCATCACTGGTCTAGGGGGCTCATCGTTGTGTCCAAAAGACTTAAACATTTGTACATGAGCTCTGGCAAACTCATAATCCAGAAATGTCTTATGGCATTGAACTCTGTACAGATTCTCCAAGAAGTAGATTCCTTATATTTTAGTAGCCTCATTCTGCCTTCACTTCCTTGCATCTCCTCCTCACAACATCCAAACTCATATTTCTATAAGTGTGATCATTTCTATGACCTGCACAAAAGTGTTCATGGCAACCTATTGCCTTTAAGATTAAAATACAAACTTTGAGTTAGGAGTTAAGGACCTCAACAGGTATACTTCCTACCTAAGATCATATTAATCAGTACAAATATAGTAGACTCTCACTAAGTCAGCCAATAATCATTTATTGGGTGTTTGTCATGTGCCAAGTATTGTGTTAAGTGCTGGAAATTCAAAGAAAGGCAAAATCAAAATAAGACAAAACCAAAACTAACCTCATGTTCTCCAGTAGCTCACAGACGAATAGGGGAGAAATATCTGCTCTTTGAGGGCAGCAACTTTCATTTTTGGTTTTGTATCTCCAGTGCCTAACATATTAGAATGCCCTCATACACAGAATAAACACTTTTGGAATTGAATTTCTTGTAATTGAACTGGGAGCAAAGGAGAAACTTTATTGCTAAACTGAATGGCTCCCAAATGGCCTTTGCAATCTCATTATATAGGGTGTCCCTAAACTCTCAGTGCATTTTTAAAGGTTATCAGATTTTAAAATGGTTCTAATTAGAGTTTTAAAATGCACTGAAACTTTTCGCTCACCCAATATATTACACTCCTTCTCAAAGTCTGCATTCAAACCAATCTGGCCTTCTTGCTCCTCACCTTGTTCCTTACCTACATGATTCCATCTCTACTATACATGTCTAGCCTGACTGACTTGGATGTAGTCACTACATGCCCCTCTCATTTTCACCTTCTAGAATCCCTTATTTCCTTCAAAATTCATCTCCATCTTTGCTTTTTAATGAAACCTCTCCTGATCTCTCACTCTTACAATGTGTTTGCTCCCTAAAGTAACTTAAATTAATCATATATGTAATGTGTTGAGAAAATTTGAAACTAAGGCAGTCTAAGACACAGTTTTCTCTAGGGAAAGATTACATTTTATTAGCAATGACATGTAAACTGTTAGTAAAATGGGTCATGCTGGCCATCTCAGCCAAAGAGTCATGGGCCTGAGCATGATCAATTTACTAGTCAGGCTGGCAATAACCAGTAAATTGGGTCAATGGCTTCACTCAATGACCAAAGACCCCAGTGAGGGCTGACAAGCTCTTCAAAACTTAGCTGTGTCTTCCTTCTGATTGGTCTGACAGTTCATCATTTGGACCTCCTCTCATAAAGGTAAGACAATCCCAAATGGTAAACATTTTAATGAGGAGGTGGGTTAAGAGTTGCTCTTTATTACTTCCTTGTTGAAAGCAGCAAATACCCCCCAGGACTAGTCTTCACCTGGGGAAAGTGGTATAGTCTTCAAGTGTGGCTAATTATGCCCTTCTGACACTTAAGGAATGCTAATTGCTTTATGAGATCCAATTGCATCTAGCAGTCTTGGCTAGAAATACAAGTCATTCCAATCAATTTCTTCCTGGTTTGGCTTTTCCCTTAGAGACCAAGTCACCCCTGATTTTGATGAAAACAAAGAAAGGACTGGGGAATCATCCCTTGAAGGAGGGCTAAGCACAAGTTGGTTCTCTGTTAATGGAGTAAACAAAAGTGGGAAGACACCCTTTTAAGTTTAAGTTGGTTAAGTTGGTTAAGAAGCAGATGCTCAGGGAGCGAGGAATGATGACATTTCTCAATCTGCATTCATTTCCTTTTCAGCTAGGCTAAGAGACCACTTTTTAACAAAATGGGGAAAAGGATGGATTACAGAATAACATTAATTGTCAAATAATATAGCATAATATTAATTTTCCTCAGTAGATCTATATCTATAGAGATAGATAAATATAAAGTCAGGAAGATTCCTCTTCCTGAGTTCAAATCTAGTTTCAGACACTCACTCACTTTGTGTCCCTGGGGAAGTCATTTAACCCAGTTTGCCTCAGTTTCTTCATATGTAAGTTTAACTGGAGAAGTAAATGGCAAACTACTCCTAGCATATTAGCCAGGAGTGATACACATGCATATACATATGTAAAAGTAATATTATAAGCATATACATATATATGTGTTTGTAATATACATATAGATACTCCTTTTTATATATGTTTTCCTTGTTAGAAAGTCTTCATATCTAGCTCAGTGCTAGGAAACGTATTTCAGTTGCCTATGTCAGTAATATTGACTTTAAGAAGAGCTTGGAAAACCACTTATGGGAGATGTAGAAAGGATTTCTACACTCTGATATTGTTCTCCAACTCTGAATTGCTTTGATGTTGCTCTTATGTTTAATTGTTGTTCCAGTCTTTAGACTAGAGAATCCATGAAGCCCAACTTCTGGCCAACAAGCTTGACTTTTGCTAGGCTAGTGTCAGCTGCTGTGCAGAGATAAGAGTGGAGACTAGGAGACCACAAGCTGGAAAATATCCCATTGAAGATCATTTTTTTTTTTAATTTCCTGATGCCCAACTTGGTATTTTCAGGCTAACCTCTGGTTATCAAAAACTTAAGCCACACAGTAAGGGTGAGTTAATAAATGTTTACAACAAGTGTACTCTGAAAAAAAAGTAGACTTATACCTTACAATTTAAACTGCATTATTAATGTTTTCTTCATCTTTTTTTTCTTAAGTCTAGAAAATCATCAAAATGAAAAATAAGGCCTTGATTTGTGGGCTTTGCTAGTTTCTGAGGTTTAAATACCATACGGAAAATTTGCCAATTGGTTATTCCAAGCTAGATAGAGCTGACTCCAATATATCCCTAACCTATGATCATGGCATAGTGATGAGAGAATAATAGACAGAAGATGAAGAGAAGGAGAAGAAGGTGGAAAAAAGAAAATGTAAAAGAAATAGATATAGGCAAATGATTGGAAGTCAGAGGGGTAGAGCTACAGGAAATATTTAAACAATCAGACATTGGTCCCCCAACTTATTTGGTGAAGGGAATACCCATTTTCTTCATGGTAAAAGTATACTAAAATCCCAGATGTTATTCACACTACAACATATCTAGTGCTCTTTATGACTGGGATGAGACAATTCAACATCAGTATTTAGAAATTAATACTTCTCCTTGGCTCTCCTGTAAGGAGCTGCCATGTTGATTCTCAGAATATTCCTTAGTCCTACTGCTCCAGAACAGTGGAAGCCATTAGTCTAGGATATGATTCCTCCTTGATTTTGACCTTCTTAATCATCATCTGCATCATTGCCAAAGGATGCTTACAAGGTGATGATACACTGACAGCCGTGGAAACTGCTGAAGTCTGAAGCTGCCTTGGTGGAAAATACTTAGGATACTGTAGTGCTGCTCTTCCAAGCTATGATCTTTAGCAGGACTGATGTAATCTTTGGCTTTCAGCATCATGCACACATCTCTTTAGAGACTTCAAAAACTTTTATTGAGTGTCTGTGTGGCTGATGACACTGATAGGCACTTGGTAAGTGCCCTTTGATTACTGTTAAATTGCTAACAAGTAGAATCATGAGTGCAGAAGCCATCTCAGTATTCCCTGGCCCTCTGTTTGACTTCTTCAGGAAAGTAGCTGAATTTTTGGTTAATGAACTGAGTGAAGAAGCTGCTTAGCCTTTTGATGTTGACTCTTCTCTGACAAAGAAAGACTTTAATAAGTTGCCCTGTTACTTACCAGTGTATGCACTCTGGGCTCCATTAATCCAGGTTTTCTAAAGTTGACAGAAATCTCTAAGTACCTTTTAATACTTTCTAAATCTGACAGTTTTAATTATTTCCCAGCACCACTATTGATTCTGCAAGTCAACCTGTGACTTTGAAGGCCTTTGTCAATACGTATTGCCAATACCAGAGCCAATCACTCATTCATTGAGCTGAAATGCCGTCATGGTCAGTGGCCCAAGATAGGTTAGGCATTTGAGAAGGTGAGTACAACCCATAATGCATCTGCCTAGAGCTAGCTTTTTCCTGACAGCAGCTGCTTCTCTTTTCTGTGGCCCCATGTCTGAAAATCAATGAGCTTTGTAATTTCCATCCAGTGTGGACTAATGGCAAGCAATGTTCTCTGAGGCATCTACTTTTTGAAGGTATTTGATTTTGTTTAAAATTCTGATAAGTCTCTATGAAGAAAGCAGTGCTAATCAGTTCACTCATTCCCTTCAATAATCATTTATGAAGTAATGACTAGGTGCTGGACACTGTGAGTACAAAGTGGTAGACATTTATTTGAGTCTCTCCTAAAGAGGAGACCATTATTACCATCACTTTTGACCCCTCCAGCCTTACTTACTTAGTAGCATGATCCAATATTTGGGATAATTGTCCCCTTCACTAAAATCCCTTTGCCAGGTAGGATTCAAAGGAAGCATCACTAAATTTGAAGTCAGAAGAACTCTGTACAAAATCCTGTTTCTGATACTACCTCTTGGGGAAGTCACTCGATCTCTTTCAGTCTCCCTTTAATCATCTCTGAAATGAAAGGACTTGAAGTTCATGATCTCCATCAACCTTTCCAGCTCCAATTCTAGGATCCCATGATTTGTAAGATCCCTTCCAGCTCTAGATTTATAATCAGAGCCTACTTTGTTTTAGAGATCAGCCATTGCTACTCTCCAGTCACTCATGTGGGTTTTTAAAGCTTTGAAATTAAATATATACAATCATTTATTACTCATCTGTTTTCCTTCACTCTGTACTCTAGTACATCATGGAAGATGAAAGCCCAATGAATATTAACAATCAGGTAACTTTCAAAGCTCTTCTTGAGCCTTTTTTTTTAAATTTTCATACCTTCTGTATGTTTTATAATTAATGAATATGGCAATCCTGGAGGAAAATAAGGGAGGGGGAAAAATCTGGTGAGGTGGAATATGTATTGAAGATGAAGTAAGAAAGAGCTGATTTGAACCTTGACTATAATTTGTTGGCTAGATGGTACTGAGCAAGTCACTAAACCTCAGTTTCCTCATTTGAAAAATCTGGAAAGTAGTACTTGTACTGCTTCTATTATAGGCTTGCTTATTGTTCTTTTGTTTATTAATCTATGAAAAAAACATTTATTATTTCTCTATATTCCTGATGCTATGCTAAGTATTGCATGTAAACAAAAAAGCTCTCTGCTCCTAAGGGGTTTACATTGTATTGGGGAGTGAAAGAAGAACAACATGAATATATGTTATATATTGTATATGTGCATATGTAATATATGTGAGTTTATATAAATAAAGACATATACACCCATATATGATGGGAGACTGGAAAATAAGGCTCTAGTCATTAAAGAATGCATATTACATCCCACCTGCTTCTAGGATGATGACACCAAGAGGACCTTCTCTTAACTTTGAACATATGCAAGTATTCTCTGAACTTCTCCTTTTATCTTACTGCATGGTTACAAAAAAGTCTTTTAGTTGACTTCTGAGTCAGAACTGGGAGTCTATACAAAGGTTTAGAGAGGACAATTTCATGTTTTGTTTCCTGATACAATTTGAATGAGGAGGAATAACTTCCTGGACCTCCAGGTGAAAGAGGCATATCAGGCTCAGCTTCTACTCAGTTCTTAAATGTCTATGACTACTTACCTGGTTTATATTTCTTTTGTCTCTTGTGTTCTTTTGATCTTGGTCCTAGATGAATGCATATCCAGAGATGGAAAAGATTAGGATATAATGTTATGTGTGTTAATAGGTCAAAAGATTCATCATTTGGAGTCACTAGAGATTTGACAAGTTGCTTCAGCAGCTAAATCCAACGAGGAGACAAGCCTGAGGAGAAGCTTGCTTGGGAGTAAATCAGCCCTGCAGCTGAGACACTGTCCTGAACGCAAGAGAACAAGTTGATCATCAGTTATATTATACCAGATGTGAATATGGTAGGGAGTACTCGAAGGAAGAAAGGATGTTTCTTGACCAAGAGCTTTCTAAAGACTACACTCCTAATGTGTTTCCGTACTTTTGTGCTTCATGTTTGAGCCCACTCTGCCCAGGCAGTGTGGGTATGTCCAGGAGACAGAATATGGCCTCTTAAAGGAGATATTAAAACAGTGATATTTTTTAAAACCACTTTGATTCTGAGCTTACTCTTCCAAAGGACTAAGTGTAAACAGAGTGGCTAGTGAGTCTTCATTTTGGGGGACATATTTATTACTTATATTCTTGCTAAACCTCAGAAAATATAATTATGGAAAAGTTCATTGGAATGAACCAATATTGGGAAGATATAAATTATAATCAACATTGGGGGAGCATATGGAGTCTCATGGGTCTAGTATTGTAAATACTTATCCTCCTAAGGTTGTCCTTAGAGCTCCAAGGAAAGAAGTAGCCAGCTTTCCTCTGGTGACCCAACCTGCCGATGTGAATGGAAGTTGGGAGAATAAGTTCAGAGAAGGTGCTCTGCATACAAATTAAGTCTATAGTAATTTCTGTGGGCATGGATAGGCATTAGAAATCGATGGGGATGAGAAGAGATATCATGTAGGAGACAGCTGAGCATCAAAGGAAGGTAGGAGTCTGCAAGGGAGAAATGAGGGGGGATCACTTTCTAGGAATGGAGGAAATGAAATGTCAGATACAGGGTTTGACAAAGAGGCCAATTTGACAAGATGAAGATTTCATGAAAGGGAGAACTATTTCACAATACATGTAATAATCATGCAAATGTAATATGGAGACATAAAGGACTTTAAAATCCTGCTCAGAGGAGATTGTGTTTGATCCTATAGGGCAGCGGTGGGCAAACTACAGTGGGTGGGCCAGATGCAGCCCCCTGAAATGTTCTATCTGACCAGGAAAGATTATTCCTGATCTGACGAATACAATGAGTAGGATATAATACAATGAAACTTCAAAAGAGTTGCCTTTGAAACAGACTGACAGATGAGCATTTCCTTTTCTTTGGCCCCTCTTTAAAAAGTTTGCCCATCACTTCTATATGGAATGGGGAACCATTGGAGTTGGGGCAGGCTGAAGCAGCATGATCATGCCTGTACTTTAGGATTAACATTTTGACAAATGTGTGGAGAATGCATTGTTTTGAGGATAAATTTGAGAATGGGAAATCAATTAGAAAGTTAAAGCAATTGAATGAAGATGAGATGATAAGGATCTGCACCACCCAAATGTGGTGACATGTTGAGAGAAGCAGATTGAATAGGTAGTAGCAAAGGTAAAATCAACATTTCTTAGGAATTGACTGATTTGTGGGATGAGGTAGAGTATAGAATTCAGGGTGACTGAGCTTGTAAACTTGGAAGCCTAGAAGAATGGTTGATGTTCTCAAAAGAAAGACATAAATTAAGATGAGATGTGCTTCTGTGTGCGTGCATATGTGCGTGTGATAATAACATTTTCTTTAGAAATATTGAGTTGTGGTATCGAGTTGGAAATATGCAATAAGTTGTCGATGCAGGAAATTGATGAGTTCAGCAGACAGATCAAGGCTAGCTATAAAGACCTGGGAGTCGTCTGCAAAAAGATTATACTTGAATTCATGGAGCAAATACAATATTAGGGAAGATGACTTAAAGGGATAGGATGGTTGAGGACAGAGTCTTCAGGATATACCAACAGTTAGTAGGTGAGACAAGGATCATGATGAAATCAAGATGGAGGACTAGAGTAGTCTGACAGAATAATGGTGGACCAGGAAAGAATAGAGTCACTGGAAAAAGAAAGAACATCCAGAATGAGAAAATGATCAGCAGGATCAAATGAAACAGAGAAATTTAAGAGAATGACTTGAGAAAAAGTAATTGAATTAGGAAATGAAGAGGTCATCGATAACTTTGGAGAACAGCAATTCACTTAAGAGATGAGGCTGGAGGGCAGCTGGGAAGCTCAGTGGATTGAGAGCCAGGCCTACAGATGGGAGGTCCTGGGTTCAAATTTGGCCTCAGACACTTCCCAGCTGTGTGACCCTGGGCAAGTCACTTGACCCCCATTGCCCACCCTTACCACTCTTCTGCCTTGGAGCCAATGTATTGGTAACCAATACTTTGTATTTGTTCTAAGGCAAATGGTAAGGGTTTTTAAAAAAAACAGATGGAGAGAGAGATGAGGCCGGAAACCAAATTATAGAGTGGCAGTAAGTGTGAAGAAGAGACTTTTAAATGAGAAATAAATTGTGAACTCTTATGGTAACCACATGGTACAGAAATATTACTTAATATTATTGTTCTTATTATTAAAGGTATACATGGAGGAGTAAAGGTGTTAGCAAGATATTTCCTTTAGGTAATGAAAGGTATTCTTAATTTTCATGCCTGACCATGAGCCCTTTCAGGACCTATCTGGAAGAGGAAAAGTTATGTAGGGTTTGAAAATGGCAGCATCTTTTAGCGAGTTGAAGGAAAGGAGTTTTATGTCCTGAAAAGAGATTACATTTTATGTCAGGAAACACTGGGCCATCTTCCAGTCCTGTCACTTTCTCTGTGTACAATTGGAGTCAAATCATTTGTCTTCTCTAATGCTTAATTTACTAAATTGGCTATTTCGCTTGGCCTGGAGTCATGAAGATCTGGATTCAAATCCAGACTCAGATAGCCACTATATTATCCTAAGAATGTCACTTAACCTCTGTTTACCAATATTTCCTCATCTATAAAATGAGAATAATGGCAGCACCTACCTCCCTGGGTTGCTGGGGATCAAATAATATAGTATTTGTAAAAAAAGCCCTTATCCCAGTGTACATAGTACCCATGTATCTAATTATCATGTACCCAAGCTAGTTATTATTATCATTATTATTCAGCTTTCAAATGAGGAGTGTCATACTTGCATCAGAAAAAGGTTTGGAGTGAGAGGAAGGTTTGACAAGGAGAAGACACATGCAAATGAATTCTAAGAATGGCTAATATTTTTTGAGAGACAGTGGGATATAGTATACAGGCAGTGGGACCCTTGAAACAAAGAAGAGTTTACTAAATAATGCTAAATACTAAGTAATACTAAATGATACTAAACTAATTCAAATCCCACATTGGCTGTATATCCAGGGGTAACTCATCGACCCTCTCATTCTCTAGGTCAGAGATGGCAAATTCCCAGCCCTGGTCTCAGTTGGCCTGCAAAATTCTTGATTACTGCCTAAACCGGATTAAAAACTAATCAGAAAATATTCGATAAAATAAATAGAAATTCAATTTATACATATATATATATAATTTTCATTTGTGATTCTCTAAATCAAAGTGCTACCTATAGTAGTCATTTCTATTTGAGTTTGACACCCTTGCTCTTCTAGGGGGCTCTCTATAGTTACAAAGAAAAAGCTAATTTCCACTGGTAAGAGACCTTTACCAGAAACACCATCCATTAATGAAAATATAGGTCTTTTTTTAAAAATGTACTTAAAAGTAATACTAGTCCTTAACATCCTTCAAGATTGAGCCCAAGCATTACCTTCCATAAGAAACCTTTCCCCATCCTCCTTCCCATAATTCACTTGAACCTATTTTGTATCAGATTACAGGTATACCAGCTGGGTTTGGCAACAGAATGTAAGCTCCTTGAGGGCAAAGACTGTTTAATTGTTGTCTCCAGGGCCCAGTACAGTGCTTGTTGATAAAAATGAAAGGAAAGTAATCTTGGGGAAAGGCAAGGTTGCCAAAATAACTTTCTAAAAGTTCTTTAATCATGTACCTTCCAAAGCCATCATTTTGAGGACAGAGCATTGATGAATTCAATGATGTGGTATGTTTCCAGCACAGAATCTATCCTCCCCACCTTCCCTGTATCCTCAACAAGCCTAGAATAAAAATTGGAGAAAATTTCCTGTCAGAATTTGAAGCTCTGTTCTTTGCAGCATGATTTGAAAAGGGGCAGTGGATGCATTTACATAATTGGGTTCTTATCTGGAGCCAATGGAAACTTGAAAACTTTGAGGTTTGTCTGCTGCTAATCATCACTTCCCTTTGCTGAGGAGGAAAAAAATGACTCTCTCCAAATATGCCTGAGTGAGATTCTACAACACATTTTTCCCATCATTTTCATTTTCTGCTGTTCCTGCCTGCATGGCATTCTGAGTTGATCTCCAGGGAGCAAAAAGAAAACACATTTTTAGTTTTTATTTAGAGATTCTGTCTTTTAGAAATGAATCATTTCTTAAATATTAGCAATTCAAAAAGTTTTCTTCTGAAAAACAAGTATTGCCTAAGCACCTATCCAAGAACAAGCTAAGGTGAGATGCCATGGGCAGGTGCAGAGGGGATGGTGATATATGAGGGGGGTAATAAGAAAGATTCTTTTATATGTCTTTAAAGAGCTACATGATACCCCCTTCCACAATTAAACAACTGTAAGACAATGTGGAGTCAGAAAAGAGCTCTGAACTTGCAGTCAGAAGATTTGGGTTTGAGCCTCTCCTTAAAATCTACAGTTGAAAGGGGACCCTTAGACTTCCAGGAGATCACCTGTATTTTATGGAGAAGGAAACTGAGGTCTATTGATGTGAGGGACCAGGATTACATAGGGAGTAGGCAGCCAAGTTGGGAAGAAATCTAGATCTTCTTCAATCCTGTTGTCTTTCTATTGCTTCTAAAATCTCAGTCCTACATGACCCAAAGCAAGTCACAGCCTCATTGCAGTTCAGTTTCCACCTGTAGAGAGGAGGGAATAAAATATTAATAACTTACTTCACAGGGAGGGCTTTTTTTTTTTAGTTTTACCAAACTCCTTTTATTTTTATTTTATTTTAAAGTCCTTTGAGCATAGTTCCAAATTGCCAGCCAGAATGGCTGGATCAGTTCACAACTCCACCAGCAATGCATTAATGTCCCAATTTTGCCACATCCCCTCCAGCATTCATCAGTCTCCCTTGTTGTCATTTTAGCCAATCTGCTAGGTATGAGGTGATACCTCAGAGTTGTTTTGATTTGCATTTCTCTAATTATTAGAGATTTAGAACACTTTCTCATGTGCTTATTGATAGTTTTGATTTCTTTATCTGAAAATTGCCTATTCATGTCCCTTGCCCATTTATCGATTGGGGATGGCTTGATTATTTGAACAATTGATTTAGCTCCTTGCATATTTGAGTAATTAGACCTTTGTCTGAGTTTTTTTGTTATAAAGATTTTTTTTTCCCAATTTGTTGCTTCCCTTCTAATTTTGGTAGCTTTGGTTTTGCCTGTACAAAAACTTTTTAGTTTAATGTAGTCAAATTATTTATTTTTTATTTTGTGATATTTTTTAACTCTTGCTTTGTTTTAAAATCTTTCCCTTCCCATAGATCTGACAAGTATACTATTCTGTGCTCACCTAATTTACCTATAGTTTCCTTCTTTATATTCAACTCATTCACCCATTCTGAGTTTATCTTGGTATAGGGTGTGAGATGTTGATCTAGGACCAATCTCTCCCATATTTTTTTCCAATTTAGGGAGAGCTTTTTTGAGAAAAACATATGATAAAATTTAAAATCCCATAGAAATTTGAATTTGTGTCATTGACCAGATATGTGAATTCATTGGTATATTAACTCTTAGTGAAAGCACTGGCTTCCCCTATAGAATATTTCTCTGTACCTTGGAGACTAAGAGAGTTACCTGGTACCGTGAAGATGTTAAATGATTGACCCATTGGTTTATTATATGACAGCAAGTCCTATAGTAATGCTGCCTCTAGTGATCCCATGACTTCAGGAGTTCCCTAAACTTAAAAAAGTTCATATCACAACTGTTCCAAGCCTATCCATCCATACCCAGGTGACTCTTGTAAACCATTTCTCCAAAGATCAGAGGGGCCAAACCAACATTCCACATTTTAGGAGGATTATTTTGCTTTCTTCTTGCATTGTGAAGGTTCCATAGGCATACTTTGACTTTTGCTTCATACTTTCAATTTTGCTTGAATTTTTCATCCTGGTTGGATATCTATTCCAGCCTGCTTACACACACTATGAATTTTTCCACTGCCACATGTGTGGTACCTATTTTATTTCTTTGTATACAATAGCATCCCAGGCCTTGATCATATAGAACAGTGGTTCCCAAACTTTTTTGGCCTATTTTCCAGAAAAAAAATATTTGGCCCTTTCCAGAAAAAAATATTACTTAGCCCCCTGGAAATTGATTTTTTAAAATTTTAATAGCAATTAATAGGAATGATAAATGCACCTGTGGCCATCACCGCTTCCCTGGATCACTGTAGCACCAGGAGGCAATAGGGACCACCTAGATGACTTGCCAAGGCTCAAAGCAGAGCCCCAGGGCAGGGCAGTTTGCTATGCATCTGTGTGCCTAACCTGATATAGAAGGAAAGAAGAAAAATGCTATTATTGGAAAAATGGGTTTTTGCTGTCATGATCAATCTGAGGATCAGTAAGTAAAAGAGGCTTCTAATTTTCCCTAAGGAAGAGATTCTAATCAATATCCTCCTCATTTTCCATAGAAACTAGGTAGAACCACAATATATAGATCACTGGGCCTAGAGCCAGGAAAACCCAACTTCAAGTCTGACCTCAGACACTTGTTATCCATATGATTCTGGGCAAATCACTTAACCCTCATCTCTGTCAGTTTTCTCATCTGTTAAATGGGTCTGATTAACTATTTAACTTCAAGGTTTATTGTGAGGATAAAGTGAGTTTATATTGGAAAAATGCTTTACAAAATTTAAAGCACTATATTCATCATCATCATCATTTCAATTTTGGGCTCAGATTTCTGGCTCTGGAGTCAAGATGGAGGACTTAGAAGCAGGGAAGCTCGAAACCACTATGAGAATCCTCTCTAGCCAATCTTAAAATAATGCCATAAAACAAGCATAGAAGTGAAATAACCGACAAGGAGGCAGTGAAGCAACTTTCATGAAGAGAAAAATTTGAAAGGTAGGCAGAGAACATCTTGGGCACTGGGGTAAGAGAGGATCACAGCTGATAAGAGGCTATGGCAAGGAGTAAGAAAGAAACCTACAGCAAGCTTGCCCCCACCCCGCATCTACTGTACCAGGTTCTGAAAGTGGGTTCAAGCCAGCAACCAGAACCTGAGACTCTACCTGGGCCAATAGCATTACAACACAATATACACCCCTTAAAGTTCCAAGGAAACTTGAGATGAAGTCTGGAATTCCAGCCCTGGATAGTGTGCACTATGCAGCTGGATCTGTGTGGGCACAGAGTGAGACCCAGAATCACAGCAAGGGCTTGTGATGTGGATGTAGATCCCAGTTTGGACCAGTCAGTAGACCTAGAGATGGGCCCCCAATCTCTGGCAGGGACAGTCCCCTAGTGTGGGAACCTAGATGACTCTTGCCAAGGCTCAAAGCAGAGCCCCAGGGCAGGGCAGTTTGCTATGCATCTGTGTGCCTGACCTGATCAAACCCAGAGTGAGACCAAAAGCCTATACCCAAGCCTGTAGAATTTGAACCATCAATAGCCTCAGGGGGTAATTGAACCAGCAGTGGGAGGTGGTTCTCTGAGCTCTCAGCCCACAGGCCATCATACCATCTTGAAAGAACTTAAATTTACAGAAACCCTGAAATAAGACTAAAGGTAGCATCAAAGATAGAATAAAGATTAAGAGGCTGCCCTAACCTCCTGGAGCACACAGACTACCTTTCAAAAGGTTAGGAGGTGGTAGAGCAAACATGGTGGCTATAGCAGCAAAAGCTGAAACCCCTCTGACAATTCTTCCAAACCAATCTTTAAAACGTACCTCAAAATGACAGGAGTGAAGAATCAACCACAAGACAGAATGGGGTGAGGGAGCTCTCCCACTGAACACAACTTGAAAGGGAGGCAGAGAGAGAGGATTTTCATGGGACAAGGGGGAACTGGAAACAAAACTGCACAGAAGAGTGCTAATCGACCACCCTCCTATTTATTGCACCAGATTGTGAGAATGGGCATAGGCTAACTTCAAGATCCCAGGACACCTGCTATAACAATGAAAGAGCACCTCAGGCACACCCCTTGAAGTCTCAGGCCCTGGCACCAGCCTGAAGGGAAGCTCAGAAGTCCATAGCCCTGAGACCTATCCCCAGGGCAAAATAGCTCACAGTACTAATCTCTACAAGCTATCAGAAGAGACAACATCAGCAAGCAGCTTTCAGAACCCAATAGAGAGGCAAAAAAAGGCTGGGAAAATAAGTAAACAGCAGAAGGACCATTTAACTCTCAAGAATGTCTATGGGGATTAAAGAGTAAAGCACAGAACCAGCAGGATAAGATCAAAACAACAACATGCAAAACTTAAAAAAAAACAAAAACAGGAATTAGTCTCAAGTGCTGGAGAAACTCAAAAAGGAACTAAAAACTCAAATAAGACAGTTGGAAGAAAAATGGGGAAAAGAAATGAAAGTATTGCAAAAAAAAAAAAATAACAGCTTAAAAAGCAAAATTGGCCAACTGGAAAAAGAGGCAAAAAAAAATCCAATGAAGAAAAGAGTGCCAAGAAAACTGGAATGGACAAAATGTAAAAGAGGATCAAAAGGCCATGAAAGAAATTCAGTCTTTAAAAATTAGAATTGGGTAAATAGAAGCTAATGACTTCACAAGACACCAAGAAACAATAAGCTAAAATCAAAATAATGAAAAAAAGAAGAAAATATCATTATTAGGAGCTATTTAACCAATCAAATGAAAATCAATCTGACAATCTATGAAATGGATGAATATTTACAAAAATATAAATTTCTTAGGTTAACAAGAGAGGAAATAGAATTCTTAAATAATCCCATCTCAGATAAAGAAATTAAACTCCCCAGGAAAAAATCCCCAGAGCCGGATAGATTCACAAATAAATTCTATCAAACATTTAAAGAACAATTAATCCAAATTCTATACAAACTATTTGGAAAAATAGACAAAGAAGGAGTCCTACCAAATTCTTTTTATGACACAAATATGGTGTTTATACTTAAGCCAGGAAGACCAAAAACCGAGAAAAAAGTATAGACCAATTTCCTTAATGAACATTGATACAAAAATCTTAAATACAATACTAGCAACTATAATATACCACTATATAAAAATATAATACTAGAGACTATAATAATGAGACTATAATAACTACAAAAAGTAGTGGCTATAATAATATATCCCAAGGATTTTTCAGTATGACCAGGTGCAATTTACAACAGCAATTCAAGGCTGTTTTAATATTAGAAAAAACATCCACATAATTGACAATCTCAATTATCAAACTAATAGAAATCACATGATTATCTCAATACATGAAGAAAAAGACTTTGACAAAATACAACACCCCTTCCTTTGGAAAACACTAGAAAGCCTAAGAATAAGAGGACCTTTCCCTAAAATAATAAATAATATTTAATTTAAATGATCAGCAAGTATCATCAGCAAAGGGAATAAGCTAGAAGTTATCCTAATAAGATCAAGAATAAAGGAAAGATGTCCATTATTACTACTATTATTTAATATTATCCTGGAAATGCTAGCTTTAGCATTTAGAGAAGAAAAAGAAATTGAAGGAATCAAAATAGACAATGAGAAAACTAAAGTATCACTCTTTGAAGTTGATATAATAATATACTTAGAGAATTGTAGAAAATCAGCTTTAAAAAACTAGTTGAAATAATTAACTTTAGCAAAATTGTAGCATACAAAAAACCCATATAAATCATCAGCATTTCTATATATTTCCAACAAAACTCAGCAGCAAGAGTTAGAAATAGAAACTCCATATAAAATCACTCTAGACAATATGGAATATTTGGGAATCTATCTGCTAAGGCAAACACAGGAATTATATGAGCACAATTACAAAACACTTTCCACACAAATAAAACTAGCTCTAGACAACTGGAAAAACAGTAATTGCTTATGGGTAGGCTGAGCTAATATAATAAAAATGACAATCCTACCTAAATTAATTCATTTATACAGTGCCATGTTTATCAAATTACCAAAAAAGCTTTTTTTTAATAGCATTAGGGGAAATAATAACAAAATTCATTTGGAAGAACAAAAGATCAAGACTATCAAGGGAACTAATGAAAAAAAAATGTGAAGGATGGTGGCTTAGTAGTACAGATCTTAAACTGTATTATAAAGCAGTGATCATCAAAACAATTTGGTACTGGCTAAGAGATAAAAGGGTAGATCAATGGAATAGACTAGTGGTAAATGACTTCAGCAATCTCATGTTTTATAAACCCAAAGATCCCAGCTTTTGGGATAAGAACCCAATATTTGACAAAAACTACTGTGAAAATTGGAAAACAGTATGGGAAAGACTAGGTTTAGATGAATATCCCACACCCTATACCAAGAAAAATTCAAAATGCATATATGATTTAAACATAAAGATTAGGTGAACATGGAATAGTATACCTGTCAGATCTATGGGAAAGGGAAAAAAAAAAATAAGATCAAGCAAGAGATAGAGAACATTACAAGATGTAAAATGAGTAAGGTAGGCAATGGGGGTCAAGTGATTTGCCCAGGGTCACACTGCTGGGAAATGCCTGAGGTCAGATTTGAATCTAGGACCTCCCCTCTCCTGGCCTGGCTCTCAATCCACTGAGCTACCCAGCTGCCAAATTATATTAAATTTAAAAGGTTTTGTTCAAACAAAACCAATGCAACAAAAATTAGAAGGGAAGCAACAAACTGGGGAAAAAAATTTACAACAAAATTCTCTGGCAAAGGTCTAATTTCTCAAATATACAAAGAACTAAGTCAAATTTATAAGAAATCAAATCATTCCCCAATTGAAAAATTGTCAAGAGATATCAATATGCAGTTTTCAGATGAAGAAATCAAAATTGTCAAAAATCATGTGGAAAAATGTTCTTAATCCCTCCTGTTTAGAGAAATGAAAAGCAAAACAATTCTGAGGTACCACCCCACACCTAGCAGATTGGCTAATATGACAGTAAAGGAAAATAATAAATGTTGAGTGAATGTGGCAAAATTGGGACACTAATGCATTGCTGATGGAGTTGTGAATTGATCCAACAATTCTGGAAAGCAATTTTGGAATTATGTCCAAAGGGTGTTAAAAGAATGCATGCCCTTTGATCTCCAGCAATACCACTACTAGGTTTATATCCCAAAGAGAAAAAAAATGGAAAGGATCTGTTTGTACAAAAATATTTATAGCTACACTTTTGATGATGGACAAAAAATTGGAAAATGAGGGGATATCCCTCGATTGGGGAATGGCTGAACAAACTGTGGTATATGATAGTCATGGGATACTATTGAGCTATAAGAAATGAAGAACTGCTTGATTTCGATAAGAACTGGAAAGACCTACATGAACTGATATGGAGTGAAATAAGCAGAACCAGGAAAACATTATACACAGTACTTAAAACTTTGTGGGATGACCAAATGTAATTAATTTGCTACTAAAAGCAATGCAATGATACAAGATAAATCTGAGGGAATAATGAGAAAGAATGTTATCCACATCTAGAAAAAGAAAAATGGGAGTAGAAATCCAGAAAACAACATGATTTATCACTTTTTTATATGGGTATATTTTCGGGTTTTGTTTTCAAAAGATTACTACAAAAATGAATAATATGGAAATATGTTTTGAATGATAATATATGTATAACCCAGTAGAATTGCTTGTCAACTCTGGGAAGCGGAGAGAAAAGGGGAGGGTGACAAGAAGAATCATGTAAACATGCAAAAATTTAAAAATTAAAATAAGAAAATAAATGATAAGTTATATGATTTTAGAAAAAACTGGAAAGATCTGCAGGACCTGATGCTGAGTGAAATAAGCATAACTGGGAGAACACTGTACATAATAAAAGCAATATTGTATGATGATTATCTGTGGAAAACTTTGAGATTCTAAGCAATGCAATGATCTTGGACAATCCTGAAAGACATGATGGGGAATGCTATCCACCTTCAAAGAGAGAACCATTGGAATCATCTTTCACATTGGTGTATTTTTGTTTTATTTGGGAGGCTTTGGTTTTCTATGACTTTGCCTTTAAAACAATGACCATGCAAGAGTATTTTGCATGTCAATAAAAATGTAAAAAAATGGGGTCTAGCTCATTACCCATCTTTGCTGTCTATTCCACACATATATACTATTGGATAGCTCTACAGGGTATCCATTGAAATGCATCTAGAAATATGGGTAATAGAAATATTCTTCATCCTGATCTTTTCCTATGTGGATGAACAAGCCAAATGCCTGTGAGTCCTCCCATATCTTTAGGTGACTCTGATTTCTTAGTTCTTAAGGCAAACTGTAAGTTATCATCTCTAAACTTTTTCAAATAAAGGACCTCACAATTTACAGGGAATTACTTCTGGACATGCAATCTGTCTTAGATTTCATTCTTCCATTCAGATGCTCCAATTATGTAGACATGCATTTTAATAAATATTTTAAGAGCAAAACAATACAACAAAATACATCACAAGACAAGATGATAGGATATGGGCGTTAAAGTCCCTAAGAGATGAGCCTATTTATAGACAATTTGCCATCATTCAGCTCAAGTAATATTTTTTAAGTCCCTACCTTGTGCAAATAGCAATGTTTGATCCTGGAGAAAGTAAAAAATGAAGCAAGCTATCCTCATATTCTTAAGAAAAATAAGGGTGTGTCTCATGAATAATGAATTTCTTCAGTCTTGTGGGGCTTAAGCATGTGATGTGTAGAATCAAAAGAGTTGAGTTCAAATCCTGTCTCTCCCAATTATTACTCATATTACTTTAGGTAAAATCTCTTCTTGTTTCTGGTTTTTCATCTATAAAATGATGGCCTTGGGCTAAATGACTCTTAAGGTATTTGAAAGCTATATAATCTTGGTTCCTGTGATTCTGTGATCACAATGGGTTACTGCTTTTCTGACACAAAACAGGCATCCACATATAATAAGTGGTTTCCTGAGTTATTTCATTTAATGTATTCTCTCATGACTACTCTTCCACATCTGATCTTCTCTCTGGAATCTGCTGGCTGATCTTGGGTGTCAGTCTACTAGAAAATAAGTCAGCCTTATTATATGGCAGCCAAAGAGAACAAAAGGAATCTAAAACTTCATTAAGAGAGCATCTGTTGGGGGCAGCTGGGTAGCTCAGTGGATTGAGAGCCAGGCCTAGAGACGGGAGGTCCTAGGTTCAAATCCAGCCTCAGACACTTCCCAGCTGTGTGACCCTGGGCAAGTCACTTGACCCCCATTGCCTACCCTTACCAATCTTCCACCTATAAGTCAATACACAGAAGTTAAGGGTTTAAAAAAAAATTTAAAAAAAAATTTAAAAAAAAAAAAGAGAGCATCTGTAGTCACCCTTTTCATTCCCTCTGGTACTGAGTGGTGCCTTCCGTTCTTAATTTCTCTTATATCTTGCATGCGACACCTATTGCCATATGAGCTCCATGAAGGCAGAGGGCTCTTTTACTTTTTTATTTTATGACTTTTTTATATCCCAACGGTTTCATACATGGCAAACAATAAATGCTTGTTGCTTGAATGATTTTCAGAATGAGTTGAAGGAGACGATAGCCTGACTATATTCTATACTGACTGAACCCCAGACAAAATTATGAGATCCTGACCACCACAATTTAAAACAGACTCTGAAAATCCAGAGAATATCCATAAAAAGATGACTGAGGGAAACTGAGATCATGAAAAATAAGGACATCTTGAAGGAATTGAGCATTGTTATCCTGGAGAAGGGAAATTAAAGGATGGAGGAGACATTGATGGCTGTAATCAAATATTTATAGAACTGTCTTACAAAAGATAAATTTGACTTGTTCTCCTTGGTTCCAGAGGCCAGAACATCAAGCTTGGCAGCTAGGAAGCACAGTAGATAGAGCACTGGGCCTGGGAGTCAGGAAGGCCTGAGTTAAAATTCAACCTCATATACTTATTGGTTTTACGACCCTGGGCAAGTCACGTAGCCTTCATTTGCCTCAGTTTCCTCATTTGCAAATTAAAGATAATAATAGCACATACTTTCCAAAGTTATTGAGAGAATCAAGTAAGATAATATGTGTAAAGCACTCAGCACAGAGCTTAGTACATTTTAAGCTCTATAGACATATTATCTATGATGACAAAGTTGATTATGATGAGCAATTAGTTGAAATTGCAAACAGGAATGTGGAGACAATGGAAGCATTCACTTTTTGACATTTTTTCCAATGATAAATTATTATTAAGTGGAATAGACTGGCTCAAGAGGTAATAGAAGGTCTTTCATTGGAGGACTTCAATAAAAAACTGAATGGCTATTTGCCAGTTGTAGGTTGGACTAGATGACCAATTGTATCCCTTCCAACCAAGAGACCTTGTAATTCTGATTGCTACACTGTCCATAGCTGGACTTATACTGAAGGCTTTCCAATTTTGTTAAGATTTACTAGAATCCAGAAAGTTTGGGCATAGCCTTTCTCCCCCCAGGATTCCCTTTAGTCAAGCTCTGAATCATCAGTGGAGGCCCCAAGGAAATGAAGGGTTGATTATCACATACAGTACGTGGAAGCCTGGCAGGGAAGCTCCTGAAACAAGAGTAAGGATATCTGTCTCAAAACAGAGGTCTTTTCTCCTCCTTTACCCTCTCTGGGAAAGAACGCTCCCAAGGATACTGGAAGGTGCTCTGTCTATCTAGACTGCCCCATCTAGAATCAAATGCTAGTATAGTGCAGCTACATCCTCTAATGCAATGAAGGAGAAAGTCACACCTTGTTGCAGTTTCTTCTGGGAATAAACTAACATGAACCTGTGGACATTTGCCCTCTACAGAATACTTTTCTGCCCTCTAAGCTCCATAATGATTCTGGCAGCTCATTCATAAGGTGCTATGGTTCCAAGAATATGTTGACATTTGTTGAGGCTATGGGGTCAGTAGCTGAGGATACATTCTGAATGTCATTCAACTGCAAAAATTTTTTATAAATATTATGCCAGCATACACACATATTTATTTAAACAGGTGATACATATTTCCTAGACCTCTAGAGAAGATGATCATGGACCTCACCTTCTAAGTTGACCATCTATGATTTTCTCATTAAAGAGGCTTTGCCTCCTCATAATCCCATAGATGTGTTCATCATACACACATACTCAGAAATTTGCACTCCTCAGTGTGAGGACCAAGAAGACCCTGATCACTAGAAGTAGACCATGGAGTTAGAAAAAGAGTAACTGGTCCAACAGTGTCTGTAGAGACTTTACCTGTAGTATCAACTGCAGACAAAAGGAGCTAATACATCTCTGACCTTTGCTACATTCCTACAAAGAGAAAATATTATCATCCTTTATTCATCCATCCATCCATTCATTCAATCCACATTTAGTGACCATCTTTATGTATTGCTTTTACCTTTGCAAAGTTACTGAATTCTCCTCCCCTTCATGAACTCTAGGTCCTAGTAAAACTGGATGCCTTTCTCTGTGTCCCTTTAACTTTGCCTGGGGATTCCCATCTCCAAGCCTTTGATCACCCTATCCTCTGTGCCTGAATGCCCTCATTTCCTCTTTGTTTTTTAGTGAGTTTCTAGACATCTTTTAAAGTCTAAAACATATACCACCTCCTGCAGGAAATCTTTCCTGCTATATCCATCAGTTCCGCAAACTTCACATAGCATATAAATCACACCTCTTTAACACACTTACTTTGCAAAATTGGGTAATTGGAGATTTTTGGTGTGTTTCATCCCTTTCCTGCACTAGGATGTCCTTTAGTACAGAGTCTATATTATCTACATCTTGCTGCTTTGCCTAGTCCTGAACAAAGGGGTGCTTTAACCAGTATATGCTTAATAAATGTTTATGGAAATTAATGGAAACTGAATGCAGCTACCCAGGTCCTTAAAAGGGATCAATCCCTTTTGTAGGTTTACATGCACATCTTGTCATCTTTTTCACACTGCTAATTAGCTAAACATTTTCTCTAATGGTAAACTAAAGACCACATCCTGTATTCCCATTCCCCGCCCCAGCAGTGTTCTGCAGTTTTACAAATGTATAACTAATGGATAAATGAAAGATCCAAACCTCAAAAAAGAAACAAAGATGAATAAGGCATATTTCCTGATCTCAAGGAATTCGCATTCTAGTTGGAAGGCAGTTGTGTTAGGAGATTTCAATATAGATAGACGAAGGCAGTGATGGCAAACCTATGACACGCATGTCAGCACTGACACACGTAGCCATCTTTGATGACACGCAGCCACATGTGGCCGGATACAGAGAAGTATGGCGCCGTATGCTGAGGATGAAATATTTGCTGTAGTGTCGTGTAGACACTCTGTGCAGTATAGATGACAATTCTACCTATATTAATTTACCTATTTTGGTTTATTAAATACAGTTATATATTACAATTATATATTTTTGTTATTTAAACTATAAATGTCATGAAATTATGTGGTTTTTTTTTTTCTCAAAGTGACACACCACCCGAGTCATGCTCGGTTTTTTGGCGGATTTTGACACACCAAGTTCAAAAGGTTGCCCATCACTGGCCTAAGCTATTTTCATTTCAAATGTACTTCTAAACAGTTCTGTATGTTTTCCATATCCACAATATCTTATTTCTTTTCTCTTCTAGAATCATTAACTTTGAATTTAAGAGCAAAAATTCCAGCTACTGTCTCCCAGGAACCTCCATGGCTCTCTTTTCTGTTCTTGTCTTGTCATCTTCCTACAACATTTCTTTCCCTACATCAGGCAGAGAGAGTCTGGAAAATACAGTTTATTGGGAGAATGAAATTCAGCTTTTGTCAGTTTTTATGATTTGGAATTCATAGTCGAATTGAATTTGTATTTTCCCATAAGTGACAAAGTTCTGAATTAAGTCCCTCGTCCATCCATAGATAGACAGGAAGAAACTATTAACCTATATGACCTAGAAAGAGGGACTTCTTAACAATTGGCGCTTTCTTAAAATGAAATGAGCAATCTATCTGAAAAGACAGGAATTCCTTGTCATCAAAGGTCTAAAATCAGAGTCTAAAATGACATCTTATTGACATTATAAATAAGAATGTAAATAAATAAAAAAGAAAAAATATGTAAATAAAGAATAAAGAAAAATACGTATTGGGAAAGCTATGGATAATATTATTTCGTTACCAATTTGATTGTATGAACTCTGAGGGACTTTCTTCCTGTAGTATTCTATGATTATGTGAACTGTGTACTCAAATACCAAACAAACCTAAGTACAGTTGAAATTTCTTTATATTCTAAAGTGATGTGTGGATTTCCTAGAAAGTTAGGAGAATATATCTTGCATAGTTGGGGTCTAGAAAGTTACAGTTCGATGGGATCTTAGACTCTGTATAATCTAACTTTTTCATTCGGAAAAGGAAGAGATTGAGGCCTAAGCAAGAAGAAGTAAGTACCTGAGTTTAGACAGCTAATTCTCAAGGTCATTTACCCGCCCCCCAGTTTTCCCAGACGACTATTGTGTTTGATATTCTCTGTCTGAACCACTATCTTTTGCCACCACCCTCACTTGAATCCTGCTTACCTTGCTCAGATAAGCGATTGTAATTAACAGCCAGGGAGGGACCATTGTCTTTCTGAGTCTAACTCCTTTTGATGTATCGCAAATCCATAGTGTTTCCTTTGTATGGTCAGATTTATGACACCCTGTCATGACTGTCTATTTACTGCCCTGTGTTTTTAGTCTAAGTTATTGCTGACCTTTATCTTCTAAGTTCTTTTCCTTATTAAAATTTTCCATAGGGCTGGTAGGTATTCATGCTTGGCTTTCAAAGTATATAACCACATATGAAATGTGTTTTATCCAATTCATGACACCTAAAGTAAGGCATTCTTTGGGAGTTCACATGGGTAAAAGGCATTAATCTAGGCTGAATCCACCATAAGATTTGCCAAATGTCTCCTCATTTTATAATGAAGATGACCAAACTTTCAAAACATAAGAATAGAGAACAAGAGCTCATGTAATGAACCTCCTTGTGAATTAGCAATGAAGAGTGTTTCAGGTAGATTTGGGAGTATCCATTTTGCTTGGGAGTGAGCATTTTGCATGTCTAAGAAAGACATGTGGAATTGGGTGTGATTAGAAAACAAAACAAAACAAAACAAAAAACATGAGATGTGGCCAGGGAGAGCTGCGAAGTTTTCCTAAAAAGCATAAAATTCTCAGGTTAGCAAGAGAATCACTTCAAATACAGGCAGTAAATATTTGCCTAATTTTAGGGTTATAGTGAGAGACACGTGAATTTGGGGTTAAGTTAAATGTTGGATTTAGGTTCATGTTTTGCATTTACAGATAACATACTCTAAATTTGAAGAGCAAGGAAGACAGAAAGAGAATAGAATAGTTGGTAAAAGTGAAGCCAAAATGAATTTTAAGATACTTTTCAAGAAAGAGCAAGGCCTGCAAATAAGTGTTTTGGGACAACATGTTTAATTTCTTCATTGTTGTTAGAGTAAAGCAGAATGGAGACTTTTTCTTTATTTTCCCTGGGGCTTTCACAGTAAGAAATAGAGGCAGGGCCCTTTACTTAATTCAAATCTTGACTGATGAATGAAATTGAAGAGATTTTGACTCATGGCCCTTCTCTGCAAATGCATGTTGTATGACTTTGAGTAGGTGGTTCCCCAAGTTAAGTGGTCATAAGAATATAATGGAAGAGTTCCTAAACCTCTATCACTTAAGCATAATACTTATGTAAACTGCCATTAGGAGTGAATTAAACATTGCCTCTTCAAATTGCTGGGTCTATTTCACTGAGTCTTCTAAAGTCATGAAACATATCATAAAAGCTTAGATTATTCTACCAAAGTGTCCATTTACGTCTCTAGACATAAATTGAAGGTTTTCCTGACCTCCTTGATTATTAGAGTCCTTTCCTTACTAGAGTTATCTTTCATTCCCTTATCCATGTACATATGACATTCCCTTATCCCAGTAGATTTATCTCCTTTCCAGGTGTCATTTCCTTTTTTCTTTGAGTTATTTAGAAAGTAATATATATTATTGTTATTGCATTAGTCTCTCCATTGGCCTCTCAATATCTAGTGTTTGTATCTCAAAAACATCCTTGACACAACCGTCATGGTTTTCCTAAAGCAGAGGTCCAATCATACTACTATACAATCAATAACTCCAGAGAATCTCTGACATTCAGAGAGCAAAGGTATGGAGAATGGAGATAGGACATTCACATGGAAGAACACAATCTGACTGGATTGTGGAATCAGTAAAAGAAGATATATTTTATAACAATTAAGTAAAAGAAAAGGAATATTACCTATTCTCTGTAGTACTATTTGGCATAAGATTAGAGGAATCTCAAAGAAGTAGACCCTAACTCTAGGCACGATGGATTTACAGTATTTTAATAAGATCTCCTGAAAATGATCATGCAGAATCAGCTTTGTTAGAGAGCTAACATCACTAGATCCAAGATGCTGATGGAATTAACGATGACATATGTATTCCAAGGACAATTTTGTGGCTAGGTGTGTTAGAGCTAAAGGTATGACTCCCATCCTTCCAGACATTAAACTGTTCCAAAGGAATGGTAGAGACAATTGAATGGGGAGGGAGGCTGAATAGTTTTGTTCCTTCAGATCCACAATTTCCTCCTTCAACACCACCAAACCTAAACTTGGAGGTTAAATTCCATAAATGGGCCCTTCTCTTTCCAGGAATCTCCTTATATGTACAGAGAGTTTGCCATTTCATCTCTGTGCTACTGCCTTGGAGAACATCTGATGAGACTCTGCAAGGAAAAGTTTGTTGGGTAGGCAGAAATTGTGGAACCAGGCCAAACACATGTCCATTTCTGTGCATCTTCAACTGCAGATGATGTGAATTGCCAAAAATCATGCTTTGGTATTGCTATGAAATGAAGGACTTGAAGGGCTTGTTCTTTTCCACCACTTTCCTTGGAAGACACTTTTCCTGCTAGATAGATCTGAATATAGAATCATTCAATTCCAATGCCTACTTCTACCATATAAGTGAAAAGAAACCATCCATCTTTTGCTTGAAGACCATCAGTAACAGGGAAGGCACTACCTACAGTGGCAACCTGTAAGTTTACTGGATGGCTCTCAATGTTAAGAAGATTTTCCTTTCCTAAAGCCAAAAATTTGCCTTTTTTCAATTCCCATCTCCTATTCTTTGCCCCTACTTCTGTCCCTGGACCACATGTACACACACATGCACACACAAATGTAATCCCCATTTCACATCACAGACATTAAGGTAATTGAAGATAGTAATCAGATTCCATCTCCTTTATGTCTTTTCTTCTCCAAATCATCTTTCTTTCTTGATGATCAAGCAATTAAACATTCATTAAGTACATACCAAATGTCAGAAACTGAGGTTTACAAAGATGGAAGTCAAATATTCTTAACTTTAAACTTTTAAAGCAAACCATGGCATTCTCTGTTCTTATTCTCGGGCACACCTCTCTCTACAGATTCCAGCTTGCCAACGTCTTTCCAAAAATGTGTCCTCAATATGCCATCAGAGAAGAGAAGGATAATTCTTGCCCCAGCCTTAGGCATCTGGAGAGATGAAAGATTCCCTTTAACATATAAGGGACATCATCACACAAGACATTGGGGTATTTGCGCTCTCTCTCTCTCTCTCTCTCTCTCTCTCTCTCTCTCTCTCTCTCTCTCTCTCTCATTAATGAAAATGTGTATTTATTTATGAGATTTACTAGAGAACAAACCTAACTCCATAACCTGCTGATGGACAGGATGTCAGCTAACAAAGTAGCCTGGGTCGGGATCCATATCATTCATATGAAGGAGGAATGAAGAGGAGATTAAACACTATAAAGGATTGAACATTAGCATAAGATGTTTGCATATTTTACAATCTTGTTTCCCAAGAATTATTTCAAGAGAGTTTCTAATATATTGTCTCAATAGTTCCCAAGCACTAAAGCCTGAAGCAGCCACTGTCAGTGTTGAATATTTTTTATTACTATGCACTTTTTAAACCATCCTAAGAGTCTTACAATTGCATTATGGACTAGTAAAGGCCAATTTTTCAATCTACAGCCATCTTGTTTTCCTGAGGAATTAGACCCAGTAGCTTTGCACAAAAAGAAAGGTCATTATGGTGGGCATGATAGAAGCACAAAGGACCTCTGCCAAGAAGCTCAGGACCTTGGACAGAATGGATACTCAAAAATCCCATTTTTTGGATTCTCCCAAACTTCTCTCTCCTTAGACTGACAGAATAAGGACTCCTATTTCCATAATGCTTTAAGTTTTATAATTTTTTTCTTATAAAAATAGCACAGTGATCATTATTCCCATTTAGCAGATGAGGAACCTGAAGCTTAGAAAGGTAAAATAATTTATCTGTCATTAGTAAAATGGAAACTCAATATTGAAACTTGGATTCAAAGCAAGCTGTCTCACAACTCCAAATCTGACACTCTTTCCAATATATCATACTATCTCTAAGTTTAATGGTTGGCTGGGGCCTCGAAGGTCAACTAGTCTAATCAATGGTGGAGTAGGATTTCTATTCATAACATTCATGACCAATGATTTTGTAGCCTCTACTCTTCAATGATGGGTCAGTTACTACCTCTTAAGGCAATCCACACCTCCTCTGAATAATCCAGTTTTTTAATTTTTTTTTATCTAGTCTGGAATTTGCTTTGATCTATCTTTTCCTCACTCTTCCTAGTCTTGTCTTTTGGGATTAATAGTTTTCCATAAACTGCTGTAGCACTTCTGAGGTTATTTTAGCTATTTTTCAGCCTCTCTCCATATATACTCAAAGAGAATAACTTTCAAGAATTGCTCACAGCTTCATAAGGATTTCTTTTAGTAGTCCACAATCAAACTGCCTGGAGATATCATGTAAATGACTTGGAAAAAAAGCAGCATCACTGGAAAAGAAAACTACATCATTGATTATGAGTGTGATTTGTAGAGTAAGTCTTATCATTTTGTTCTCTTAGTGTCCCTAAGAATTATGAGGCACTGAAAGTATTCCTCTGGTATTAACAGCTTTTTCAAGTAAGGGGAACTTTAAGTAATGTCAGATCTCTGTCTTTCTCTCCTCTCAATATTTACATCAATAATGATGTTGGAACAATTGAGATTACCTGCAAAGGC
The DNA here is from genome assembly GCF_016433145.1 of Gracilinanus agilis. NCBI lineage: Eukaryota > Metazoa > Chordata > Mammalia > Didelphimorphia > Didelphidae > Gracilinanus > Gracilinanus agilis. The sequence continues at coordinate 303,437,793 of NC_058134.1, forward strand.
AGTCAGCCTGGAGAAGTTCCCAGAAATGATGAATAAGGTATTTAGAACAGCTTCAATTCACTATTAGATGTTTCATGACCAACCCCTCTGATCAATTTAAGTTAATTCAGCTTAAATACAGTTAAATACAATCTAATTTAATTCGATGCAATTCAGTAATTTCACTAAGTGCCAATTATGTGAAAGGAAGATAGCTAGGAATTTGTGAAGAAAAAATGGTTTAAAAGGCCCCTGCCCTCAAGAAGTTTGCAGTTGACTATCAATGTTTTCAAGCACCTGTGTAACATGAACACACCAACAGGTGCCCCTTCATCTTTTCTTTTTTTTTTCCTTTTTTCTTTAGAATATTTTTCAATGGTTACATGATTCATGATTCACTCCACCCTTCTGCTCTTTCCTCCCCCCTCCCAGAGCTGACAAGCAGTTCCAATGAGTTATACATATATCACTGTTCAAAACTTATTTCTATGTTATTCATATTTGCAGTAGAGTGATCCTTTAATTTCACAACCCTAATCATCCATATTGAACTACACGATTGATCATATGATTTTTCTTCTGTGTTTCTGCTCCCACAGTTCTTTCTCTGGTTGTGGATAGTGCTCTTTCTCATAAGTTTCTCTGAATTGTCCAGGATCATTGCATTGTTGCTAGTAGAGAAGTCCATTACATTCAACTGTGCCATGGTATATCCATCTCTGTGTACAATGTTCTCCTGTTTCTGCTCCTTTCACTCTGTATTAATTCCTGGAGTTCTTTCCAGTTCACACGGAATTTCTCCAGTTTATTATTATTCCTTTCAGCATAATAATTTTCCATCACCATCAGATACCACAATTTGTTCAGCCATTCCCCAATCGAAGGACATTCTCTCATTTTCAAATTTTTTGCCACCACAAAGAGTGCAGCTATAAATATTTTTGTACAAGTCTTTTCCTTTATTATCTCTTTGGGATACAAACCCAACGGTGGTATGGATGGGATCTTCATCTTTTCTTTCATGCTGCTGCAAGGTTTTTCACCCTTCAGCTACATTTTATCCATTTAATTTTAGTTGTGTTAGTTTTGTTTCTGTGAAATCTTTTAAAATTTTACACCCAAAGTAGAATTTCATTTTCTGAATTCTTTTCTGTCACTTCATCGTCATGAACTTCCCCCATCCCACGATCCAGAAAGTAATTCATTCTTTTCTCTTCTAATTTGCTTATATTATTATTTATGTTGTATTCATGCAACCATGGGTAGTTTTTCTTGGCATATAGTGTAAGATATAGGCATATACCTAGTTTCTGCCAAACTCCTCACCAATTTTCCTTGTAGTTTTATTTTTCAACGGGTAAGAACTTCCTAGCACAGTTAAAATCTTTTGAGTTCATCCAGTGTTATGCTCTTGTCTTTCTTATATCTAAGATCTTTCAGTGAACATAATGTGTTCAGGCCATCTTTATTCTATCATGTTGATTGTTATTCTTTTGTAGCATAGAGCTTGCTATTTTTTTCTGCTCATCTTCCTTCTTTCCCACTTTTTTGTTATTTCCTTAAGATTCTTAATTTTTTGCTTCTTTAGAGTGGTAATGATGAGGCAATTGGAATTAATTAATTATTAGAAATGAGTGTTGATTTTGAGATGGAAATTAGTATTACTGAGGTGAGATTGAATTCCTTTGAAAAGACAATCAGTGTTCACTAGTTTTTAGTTTTTAAAACACAACTTCATTGATGTAGAGAGTTCCCAAAGTTTGAAAATGATTCTAATTCAAAGTCTTAGAGACTTTTCTGGGACACAGGGAGATTAAATGCCTTTCCCTTGGTTACTTAGTTAATATCTGTCAAAGGAAATACTTCATCCAAGTTTTCTAAACTTCTTCTAAATCTGTTTCTTCACCTGTAAAAATGAGGGAGGATGTATTTGATGATCTCTAACATCATTTTTGGCTCCAAATTCTGGTTTCAAATATGGCCTCAGACACTTCCTAGCTGTGTGATGCTGGATAAGTCACTAAACCCCAATTGCCTAGCCCTTACCACTCTTCTGTCTTGGAACTAATATATAGTATTGATTCTAAGATGTAAGATAAGGGTTAAAAGAAAAAGAAAGATCTATACTGCTGGAGGACTCATTCCTTCCTGAGTTAATCTATTCTAATTTTGGATATCTATGACTTTTATCATTATATTCACCTTAAATCTGCCCCTCTCTAATTTCCATGATACTGCTGCTAATTCTTCCCTTTACAGATGAATTTCTAAGTGTGTTTGATCTACATATGTCATTCTTCCTTATAACACCCTCTCTAGGTATTATGACCTTCCCTTCCACCCCTTAGCCCTTTCTTCTTCATGGTAAACATCCATAATTCACCTAATCCTCATGTGACATGGCTTTGAGTCCCCTTAACTTTGTAGTTCTTTTCTGAAACTTCTTAGGATGTGCTGAAATTTGTTGCACCAAAAGCTGAACCATGGCTCCCATTCCATGTTTTAATTCAATGTCTTTACCATTGTCTGTTGGGACAAATGGGTAAATGCTGTGTTATCTCTATTAGTATATTTATGCTGACAATTATTTATGTAACTCCAGGCCCATCTTTATTTTACCAGCCCTCACTGGGTATACTCCATCACTAATTTGTGATCTGAAGCTACATTTTAGGAACTTGGCAGTCTGTAGTTTTATAGGAGCCCCAAAGGCACTTATACCTGTATCTTTTCTGGTTCTAAAGAAGTATTGGCCCAGCTAGGTTATGGTGAAGGAAGTTTGACAAGAAATAGGAAGACAATGACTCTGATTTTTTGCTCTATTGCTCCCTCATGATTTACTTGTGGTGAAATCAATTTCCCTTCCTTGGGCTCAGGTTCTTCCATTATAAAATGAGGGATCGAATATGCTGACCCTGAATATTCCTTCCAGTTCTTATATTCCATATTTTATGTTCCAAAATTCCCTTGTTTCATATTCTATATTCAGTTTAGCCAAACAGGCCTTTATTAAATAGTTAGTGTGTGTGAGGCATGATCCCTGGAATCTGAGATACAAAAACAAAAATGAAAAAGTCCATGATCTCAAGAAGATTTTACTCTACTGGGATGAAAAGAATGAAAGATACTTAGAAAAATATAATGGTAAAATAAATGCAAAATCATTTTAGAAACCAATAATTTGGGATCCAGGAAAGAAATGAGTTATGCAGTGAGGGAATCTCAGGATTATAAATGTTGGGAATAAGGAGGTTAGGATAGCTACTGAATCAGCACAAACGGAGTGGCTTTATATGGGAAGTAGCAAGGAGGCCACTTGTGTGACAGTACACAAAATGTGAAGGGGAATCAGAGACTTAAAAAGGCAAGTTAAAGCCAATTTATGAAAGTCTCTAAGTGCCAAACAGAGAGCCTAATACTTGATCACAAGCAACAGGGAATTACTGGAGCCATTTAAGTTGGGAGATGATATGGTCAAACCTGAGCTTTACAAATAGCAGTTTGAGTTGAGAATGGATTAGAAAAATGAGAGGGTCAGGACTAGAGATGGGAGATCCTGGGTTCAAATCTAGCCCCAGATACTTCCTTAACTGTATGACCCTGGGCAAGACACTTAACACCAATTGTCTAGCCCTTACCACTCTTCTGTCTAGGAACCAATACTTAGCATTCATTCTAAGACACAAGGTAAGGATTTTTTTAAAAAAGTGGACTGTAAGCAGGGAAACCAATTAGAGGCAATAATAATAGTCAAAGGAAGAAATAATGAGATAATCCAGGATGATGATCATGTGAGTGGGGAATAGGAAGTTAGACTATAAAGGGGGAAATTATTATGGTTGGTTGGACTGAATATTAAAAAGGCTGGTCACCAAGAATTGAATAAATATCAATTCCAAATGATTTTTAGCAATTTATTTATAAAATATAGGAGAGAGTGAAAATAGAGAGATGAGAAGAGGGTAGAGTAAGAGATCGAGCTTGACAAACTAGATTATGTGTTCAAGTCTTGGCTTTTATTTTGGCAGGGCTCTAGAGGCCCCAGCCTGAGAGCCAAAAAGTCAATTAAGAAGGGTTTTAGCCATAAGGCCTTGTCCCAATCAAGGGTACCTCTGGAGCAACTGTGGGCAATCTTTTTGGCCTTGAGAGCCATGAATGCCTGCGGAAGGAGGAGGATGGAGGTGGAAGGCGCTGGGATATGGGGGGGGGTGCTGAAAGGCCCCCTGGGGCACATCCTGGGGCTCTGCCTGGACTGGCCGAGTAGGGAGATGGAGCCAGATATGGCTCTGAGAGCCATACTTTGCTGACCCCTGCTCTGGAGGCTAAAATCTCCAAGGGAGTTAAGGAAGGGAGTCAGCCTTTTTTCACTTACCCACATGTAGTTCTAAGGAGAAATATAAAGCAGTCCAAAGTCCTCAGCCAGAGCTCCTCCAGGTCCAGTTCAGTCAGTCAATTCTGATTCGTCACCCACTCTTATGGGTTACAGGCCTCCCCCACTCAAATGTAAGGGGGGTGTTCACACTTTTGGTGATTAAATCTAAAAATAGGCAAGGTAGGATTAATCCCATTATCACAAGACCCATAAAGAAATATGGATATATTATATGGATATGGAAAGGGAAATATGGAAAACATATCCATATTTCTCTATTATTTCCCAAAGTTTACCATATGTATTCTGTGTTCGATAATGCCTCTTAATTCTCAGATTCCCTGATGATTCTATATTCCTTTTTTCTAAGGGGAACATGACTGAACAATTACAATGTGACAGGCAAGTCAAAGTAGATATATAATTTAGAAACAAAGTATGATACCCATAAACAAATTAAGGAAACATGGAATAGTTTACCTGTCAGATCTATGGATAAAGGAAAAATTTATGCTCAAAAAATACAGAGAGAACACTACTATATATAAGATAGATAACTTTGACTACATTAAATTAAAAAGGTTTTGCACAAACAAAACCAATGCAATTAATATCAGAAGGATAAGGAAAAAAACTGGGAAAAAATTTCATAACAAGTTTCTCTGATAAAAGCCTTATTTCTCAAATGTAGAGAAAACCAAGTCAAATATATAAGAATATGAAACATTTCCCAATTGACAAATGATTAAAAATATAAATGGGCAACACGCAAATGAAGAAATTAAAAATAACTTTAGTCATACAAAAATGCTCCAAATCATTTAAAATTAATTAGAGAAATGAAAACTAAACCAACTCTGAGTTACCACCACATACACCTATCAGTTTAGCTAATATGACAAAGAAGGAAAATATAAATGTTGAAGGGAATGTGGAAAAATTGTAACACTAATATATTAAGTTGGTGGAACTGTGAACCGATCCAAGTATTTCTGGTGAGAAAATTGAAACCATGTTCAAAGGGTTAGAAAATGGTGCATACCTTTTGACTTAGCAATACCAGTACTTAAGGCTGTATCCCAAAAAAGAAAAAAAAATATGGGGAAAGATCCTATTTGTGCAAAAATATTTATAGCAACTATTTTTGTGGTGGCAAAGAACTGGAAACTGAATGGATGTCCATCAAGTGGAGCATAACACAACAAGTTTTGCTATGTGGTTGTCACTAAATAATATTGTGCCATAAAGAAAGGACAAACAAAATGTGAAGTGAGCAGAACCAGTAGAACAATGTATACAGTAACAATAATAATGTAATTTGAGCAACTGGTAATGATTTAACTAATATGGACAATTGCAAGGATCCAGAACAATTCTAAATGACCCAAAATGAAAAAAAGCTATCCACTGCCCTAGAAAGAACTAATGGAATGAGGATGTGGATAGAAGGTTATCATTCTTCACTTTATTTCCTCCATGAATTTTTCTCTAGTGTAAGTGATATGTATCTTCTTTCACAGAATGGTAATATGGAAATAGGTATTCTATGATAACACATGTGCAACCTATATCATATTACCTGCCATCTTGGGGAGAAAGGGAGAGAACATGGATCACAAAATATCAGCAAATTATCATCAAAAAATTCATTGGCATATAATCTGTAAAAAAATAATAATTATATGTGCCAGGCAGTGCACTATATGCTGAGCATAGAAAAAAAGGGAAAAGATAGTTTTTGCCCTCAAGGAGCTTATAATCAAACAAAGCAGTAAACAAGCAAACAGATACAATTAACAGAGAGAAGGCACTAGAATTAAAAGGAATTGGGAAAGATTTCCTGTGGAAGTTGGGATTTTAGCTGAGACTTGAAGGAAGCCAGGAAGCTAGGAGGCAGAGCTGAGGAGCATTCCAGCCATGGAAGGCAGACAAAATGTACCAAGCTGAGGGATGGACTGTATTGCTGATGGGATAGCAAAGAGGCCAGTGTCACTGTATAAAAAGTACATTGGGGAGAGCAACATGTAAGAAGAATGGAAAGATGAGAGGGAGCAGTTTATGAAGAGATTTGAATGCCAAACATAGCATTTTTTATTTGAATCTGCATTGAGCCTACCCTGAAAGATTATTGAGTAGGGAGGATAATATGGTTAGACCTAAAATTTAGGGAAAAAAATCACTTTGACAGTTGAATGGAGGATAGACTGGATTAAGGACAGACTTGAACCAGGGGAGAGGAGACATTTAGGAGTTGAAGATTATTCTTAAGTTGCAAACCTGGGGAACAGAAATGATGGTGGTACCCTCAATAGTAATTTTGGAAGGAGGGAGGCATTTGGGAAGGAGGAAATAATGAGTTCCGTTTTGGACATATTGAGTTTAAGATATTTATTTGAATTTACTTCAAATAGGCAGTTGGAATGGAAGATTGAAGATCATCAGAGGTAAGGGCTACAATGGTAGATTTGAGAATCATCACCATAGAGATGGTCATTAAATCCATGATGAGATCACCAGGTGAAATAAAAGAGAGGGAGAAGAGAAGAGGGCCCAAGACATAACCCTCAAGGATACCTACTGTTAGAGGATATGATCTGGAGGAGGATCCAGCAAAGGAGACAGAGAAAGAACAGTCAGATAAGTAGGAGACGAACCTGGGGAGAATAGTTTCCTGGAAACCTAGAGAGAAACAAGTATCAAGGAGGAGTGATCAAGTGCCAAAAAGAGGGATCAAGGAGAATAAGGAATGAAAAAAGGCCCTTAGATTTGACAACTAGAAGATCACTCCTAACTTTGGAAAGAGAAATTTTATTATAGCACGTTTAAAAGAGAGTGAGAAAAGAGTTTTGCCAAAAAGGGAAGAAGAGATATTAAATAAAAATAGCTGGGATAGGAGAATTGAACAAGTTTTTATTTTCTTTTTTAGGATGAGAGAAATGTGGACATGATTATAGGCAATAGGGAATTAGCCAATAGGGAGATATTGAATGTAAGTGAGGTGGGAGATGTCAGAAGGGACAATCTGAGAAGAAGAGATGGAATAGAACTATTTGTTCATGTACTCAAGGTTGTGCTGGTAAGAGTCACCTCAGTGAAAAGGGGAAATATGACAGAAATGGCAGGCAGCATCTGGGTGATAAGAAAAGGAGAAGAGAGCAGAAGAAACATTTGTTGAATAGTCTTATTTTTTTCCTTAAAATATGAAGCAAGGTTCTCAATTGAAGTTTTCTCAGTGGAGAGTGTAGGAGAAAATTCAACTCTAGAAGGAGGAGAGATGAAAAAGTTTGGAAGAGCCATTTTGTTGAGTGGCATAATGAATTGATAAGGGAAATATGGAATGTATATGAAACTTTTATACATACATTCACAAACATGCAAACACAATCAATGTCAAGATCTAGCTTGGCCTTATTGGAAAGATTCTGAGTCCTCATAAACTAATAAAAAGACACTCTTGTGCATTAAGGTTAGGAGGGTGGGGGCAGGCAGGCTTAGATAAGATGGCCACAGACAGCATCTGTCACTTGTTTGCTGCTTCTTACAGCATAATTTCAGAAGTTGTGGGAGATTTAACTCCTCATCCCTGAGCATGTCTTCGAGGTAATAACTTAATTCACATTTCAAGCTTTGCTTCAGGGGGGAAAATCACAGCTTTTGTTACCACTTCTTATGCCACTGTTCTCCTGTCCACCCACTACTCAAAGCAATGATATTGTACCCAGAACCTTCTGGGACGAATCTAATTTGTTAGAAAGAGAGACTATTCAAGGGATGCAGACAGAGACCAGGAAGATGAAGCTTGACTGTTTAAAAAAGAAGAAGAAGAAGAAGAAATTCTCCAGTTGCTAGCTGAGAATAGACTTACTGCTGTTGATTGATAGGAAAGGGGTAAGTCTTAAGAATAAAGTTATTTGCCATATCTTTAATGGACTTTTATCATTCAGCTCCATCCTCTAGCTGAATGCCATTACTGAGAGCATAATGATGGTCACACTTGGTACCTGTTTCCTCAAGCTAATGGATTTTTAAATTAATCAATCAATCAACACATGTTTATTGAACACCCACTGTTATAATCACAGCTCACATTTAAATAGTGCTCTCCAGTTTACAGACTTCTGTGAGAGCAACCAGCCTGCTCAGTGATCCTTGGCAATACAGTAAGCTATCAAGTGACACTGTGTAGAACTCCTCACTCTTCTGCCTAGATCCAGTCAGAACCAGAATGGGATCCCCATTACGAGGTAGGAGGCAAGAAGGGAGGGAAGTTTTCTGTTTCTTAATTGGTCAGGACCTCCTCAATTCAGATTTGAGGGATTCTTTGAGAAGAAGCTTTGTCCCCAGTCAACCCCACCTCCCCACATTTAGAACAGGTTCTAAATGCAGAAAGCCCAGCATTGCCTCCATCCTTCCAAAGGAGGTGCCAAGGGACTCTGAACTGGGAACTCTGATATGTGATTGAACTACAGTAGATGGATTAGGTGTGGGCTTTGATATACAGCTATTATTCCTGTTCTTTCTCCTTATATCAGGGCTGTAAGACACTTCTTAGCTTTGTTGTCTCTTTCTCTTCTTTACTGGCAGGATAAAAGGGTCTAAAGGCTTTTTATGTCTGTTATTTCTGGGTTCTTACTCTTCTAAGGGATAAACAGTAGGTGACATGGTTGCTTTTCAGAATACATTGATTTTTTAGATGGATTTATTTTTAACATTTTAATATTTTTATTTCTTTATATTTTAATATTTACATTTAAAATTTTATATATTTAATTATATGAATTTTGCCATGATGCCAAAGCATTTTTGCATCCCTGGTACAAATGCAATTTGATCATTACTCATAATTTTTGGATTTCGTTGTGATTGGTTGGCCAGGATGGTGTTTAGCATCAGATTGATGTTTAAGTGATATTTATTGATTTCATTTGAACAAGAATCAATGTACACTAATGATGCTGGCCTCTTATGTTTGTTTCTTTTAGGTTTTTTTCTTTCCTGCTTTAGGCACTAGTTTTTCACCTTCTCTGTGGAGAACAGTAGATTAAATATTGCTCTTCTCTCAAGCAAGATAGTGATGATCAGTTATATTTCTTTCTCTTTTTCCCTGTTACTCTCTTCCTAATTCTCTTTGCTGGAACCGAGAAGTCAAACTGAGGTATGCTAAACTGGGCCTGAGACAACAAAATAACAAGGTGGATAGAGTGCCATGCCTGAAATCTGGAAGACTCCTCTTCGTGAGTTCAAATCTAGTCTCTGATACTTCCTAGCTGTGTGAACTTAGGCAGTCACTTAACCCTGTTTGCCTTAGTTTCCACATCTGTAAATTGAGCTGGAGAAGGAAATGGCAAATCACTCCAGTATTTTGGCCAAGAAAAACCCAAATGTGGTCATAGAGGGTCAGCTATGATTGAAACAATAAACAACAACGAACTGGCTCAGAAGAAATATCTCTTTCTAGTCTCTTTTCAGGAAAAAAAAAATATGTATCATCTTCTAAAAATTTGAATTCTCCCTTACTGAAATAACATATTTGCTTTGTATATGCATATTATGTGTTTATAATGATTCTATCTGATAGCTTATGTACTTGCTAATTTCTGTCATTTTTTTTCCTCTTTCTCTTCTCTCCCTTTCACTCTTACTCTCTTCTCTCTCCTTTCATTTTCTCCTTCCATACTCTCAAGAAAAATAATTTCAGTTCCCTGACACCCCCTCCCCCACATACATTTTGTTGGACACCCCTAGAAGATATCATTAGGAGGAAACAAGTCTGGGCCCTTAATAGGCCCGAAGTTTTAGAGCCTATTAGTACTTTCTGATGGAATGATAAGAAGACCAAGCTTATTAAGTTATTCCCATGACTTGCATCAGATTTTTGTTAGAATAATGGGGGTAATGCTTCCCCCAAAGTCCATGTGCTCTAGACCTTCTTGCAGATAACTAGTGTAGATAAAGGATAGTGTACTTAATAGCTTTTATTACCACAAGCCAAGGGGACAGTGAGTCCAAAGCTTCTGATGCCCCAAAATATAGAAATGTGGATGGAAGCAGTTCCACAAGGAAAGCAGCTTGCCCGTCTCATTTGGTGAATAAGTGTCAGGGGTGAACAAGACATGTAAAGGTAAAGAAGATGGTGAACAGAATTATGGGGGCAAGGGGAGAACTTGAGATGGTGTCACACAAAGATCATTGGAAGGAATTTGCCGTATTGCCCTAGGGATGGTGAGGAAAGAAAGATTCCCTATTTGTCTGTTTGGCAATACAGTTCTTTTTTGTCCTCAGAATGGATGTCTAGCAGAGTTCAGCCAATAATTTGTTCAACAAATCCTTATTAATTGCTCATCATGTGCCAGGTCTTATGTTAACAGAAGAACAAGAAAGGAACAGACAAGTCTCTGTCCTGGAGGAGCTTACAATCTAAAGGAGAGCAATAGGCAAGTAAATACTTGGGTATAAAACAGTTTTATCTGTGAAAGCTCATACATGGCTAAGTAGGAGGTAATTTCAGAATAAAGACACTAACAGTGGGGAGAACGAGGAAAGAAGCAGAAGGTGGTATTCAAGGCAAGCATGGAAGGGGGCCAGGGAATCCAAGAAGTGGAAACAAAGTTAGATCATTTTAGGTATGGGAGGCAACCAGGGAGAAGACAGAGAATGGGGAGCCTGAGTGTTGTATGGGAGGAACAGCAAGAAGGCCAGTATCACTGGATCACAGGATGTATGGAGAAGAGTAAAGCATCAGAAGACCAAGAAGGTGGAGGAGGATGGAGGGAAGTTGCAGAGAATCCAATATTGACTCACTGTGAGAAGAAGAAAAGCACTGCTCACAGTCCAAAAAGGTACAGGGCTGCCTCAGGAGGTAGTGAACTCTTTCTCTGTGGAGGGAGGTTCCTAAGTGGAGCCTGGATGATGGCTTTCCAGGTATTTCGTACAGAGAATGCCTATTCCGATCCAGTTTGGACTGGTTCTGGCCTCTGAAGTCCATTGTCTTTCTGAAATTCTGTGAATCAGACTGGGGTCTTCAGGCTTTCTGCTCCACAGTGCTGCTTCTGCTGAAGCCCAGATAATGAAATCACTTTCCACATTCTTGTGCAGCAAAACCACACTGGAGGAAAAATCTCTGCTGGTCTCTGACAACGACTTTGCTTACCAAGATCTTATTAAGAAGCAGACAGCATTTAAACCCTATTTGAAATTGATGGATGGCTTTTTCCCCCTCCTTCATTCCAGTAGCCACTGACATGGTGGATATCAAATCAATCTTAGTAGTATGAACAGGCCTGTGCCATGAAAAGAGCTTAATCAAATCCCTCTGTTGGTTCAAGGCAGACGAGGGGGGCTGCTGTGTTTATTCTCTAGCCCTGTTATAACCATATGAAAATGGACAGCTTGTTGCTAAGTCGATGCTGGCCATGTATTTCAGGAGGGATTCTAATACAAATACCATATTTGCAGTTTCTTCACCCAGATTTTCAACATGTTTCCCAACACCTTGACTACTGAATTTATATCCACTGAGTTAATTCTAGACTTAGCAATGACATTTCCTTTATTGTGCTATTATTTAAGACTCCAGACCTTTGCAAGAGAAATGGATCATAAACACAACCTGCTGTCTCCTCTATACATTTGAAACCGGCACCGATTTCTGCAGAAATTGTTGGACTTGAAATGCTGATTTCCAAGGTAGGATTCTGATGACTGAGCATGACAGGGACACATTCTATGTGTTGTGTTGATGGCAAACAAGCAATGTTTCACTTGTTTTCAAATCCCCTCACTTGGAAACATGCTGATTTCAATATAAATGGACTCTCCTCCTGAAATTCTCTACTGGAACTTTGTGGAATTTAGGTGACCCGGGAATGTCTAGTTCTGGACGAGAGGGAAAGAGAAAGCCCTTGGAAGCTGCCACAGGATCCGGGATCTTCAAGGATTGATCCAAAGGTGGACTGCAGACCTGCAATCCAAGAAACAGCTTAGAGAAAACCAGATACTGTTTTACTCATTTAGGCCACAGCACTTCCTTAGAACTAACTAATCAGGCACGGATTGTCTGGATTCTTCTTTGTGAAGGGACACCCTGGATTAATGAAGATTTATAATTTGGAAAAATGCCTTCATATTTCGAAAAGGGAATTACCCTCCCTTTGTTTTCTTTAATGTAATCAATCAGAGACCTTTGTTATAATCAGTCAGGAAGTTGAAGATCCTTTACCATTGATGTGCAAATACAGATACACCCTCAGAGACAGAAAATAGGTCCCACAGGCACTGACCCCCCTGGGTGGTGCCAGGCAAATTAAGGAACTATGATTGGTTCCTGAGATGTGACATGGGAGAGCAAATGAGAGGAGAAAATGCCATGGCCAGATATCTAAAGACACATTCTTGTATTGGTGACCCTCTTGCTGGAGACACTACTGCACTGGTGACTCTTGCTGAATGGAGATGCTTACTCTGGGGACTCTTGCTGAAGAGACTCTCATGGACTTCTGGATGAAAATTGGAACCTGAAGGCTCACACTCTCGCTCTCTTCTGGATGGAGATTGGACCTGAAGGAGCCTTTGTTGGAGGTGAACTTCATTCCATTAGAACGCAATTTGGGTATTTAGCTAAACTGCTCTTTTCTACATTTCCCTCTCTTTACTATCACTACTTTGATGTAATAAAGCTAACTAGCAGCCTCATAATTTAATTTTTATTATTACAATTTGGTGACCTTTTGAACTATTATAATATCTATGCCTGCCTTAACTCCTTTACAAGACTTTAGGCATATTGATAGCTGAAAGCATCCTAAATGATATGGCAAGATACAGTGTGTATAATGGGAAAGCAAATTTTATATTAGAAGCCCACAGTATGAATCTCAGTTATTATAATTACTAGTTGGGTGACCTTGGGAAAATCCCCAAACATCTCATAGACGCATTCTGACTATATGAAAAATGGGCATTGTAATACATTTGCAATCCTCTAGTGAAAAATTATGAGACACACTTCTAAAATGATATACTATAGGTAGAGGAACATTTCATATTCTCCAATTGACCCAAGCTCCGGGACTTGCATCAAAGAATTGAGAACTATAGAGATGAGGCAGTGGAGAGCATGCCATATATAGCAAAACATTGTCTCAGACCACTACGAAGTTGTGTGACCCTTGTCATATTCTTGATTAAAAAAAGAAGCACCTTACTTTCTATATTAGAATCAATACTCTGTATTAGTCCCAAGGTAGAAAAATGGTAATGACTAGGCAATGGGTGTTAAATGACTTGCCCAGGGTCACACAGGAAGGAAGTGTCTGAGACAAAATTTGAATCCAGGACCTCCCATCTCTAAGCCTGGTTCTCAACCATTGAGCTACCTACCTGACCCTTTGCCATATCCTTTAACTGCTTTTAGCCCCAGTTTCCTCATTTGGTCCATGGAAGTGATAATAACACCTACTGCACAGGGGTTTTTGTGAGAATCAAAACAAATAAAATTTTACACACACACACACACACATATATCTAAACACACACCATATACATATATACATTCATGTATGTACATATACATATTTTAAATATTTTTAAATTTTAAAACTTTAAAAATGACATATAATTGTTATTTATTATTTTTATAGTGCTTTAAGATATCAAAATACTTTCTACCCAACATTAATATGAAGTAGGTTTGTGATATTACTATCCCTGTTTACAGTCATGAAAAGTTTGAAATCATACAGCATTCATAAATATAAAAAGCAAGAGGAAGATATAGCTCTTCTGCCACCTGTTCTTCATCTCTTTCTATTCCTATGATCAATTAGCTGAAAGAAATGTTAATTATACTTGTTCTTGACTCCAGAGGGCAGAACTAGTGTCAATAGATAAACATCAGAAAAAAAATACAGTATTATGTTCATTCTCAGGAAACTCAAAGCAAAAATATCAATGCTCCCCCAAATGAAAACTGGAGGTCTTTAAGCAAAGGGTGGAGGACCACTTAGTGGAAATATATTTGAACCTCATCTTCCTATTTTATAAAATAAGGTTTTAAACAAGATGACCTCTGAGATCACTTCCAGTTATAAATTTATTATCCTAAGAAAACTAAGCAATTGCCTGACCAAGTAGTTAAAAAATAATTTGAATTGCCTTCATCTGAATTTTATCATCATTGAGATCAAGCAGATGATACTCACACTATCATGACTGGGCTATTTTTAGTATAACTGAGAATCTAGCTAAAGCATTTAATACTTTAAAACATATATACAAATGCCAGCAATTATTATTAATAAGTTGAACAAGGACAGATTTATTGCGTAGTCTTGAACTACTCAAGGAACTGGGGGCATATAAGGATGTACTCCTTATTTTGGCTTTAAAAGATGTTACATTTTTTTGAATTTTTCCTTTACTTTGACAAAAGGAGAAGAGGGAGAAAACTAACCATATAGCTTTGCACACTGTAAGCCATAGAAAATTGCAGCTACCGCAAAGGAAGTATATCAGAGGAGAGTATCAGAAGTGAGCACAATTGTTTTTAGTTTATCCTGTTTCCATTATCTAAGGCACACCCTTTTGCTATCTCCTCTAGTAGAGACATTGAAGCTGGGGTCACATTGGTGTGGATCACTTGTGATTTTGAGAAACTCTTAAACATTCAGATTCTCTTTGAAGACATAGCCATGGAATTATGGTCAGATAAATAAGTCACATATAAAGAAGAGGAGAGAATAAAACATGTTAAAATATCTCACTTTCATTAACATCACTGCCAGATCCTGAGGACCAGAGAGGTTACTTGTGCCTTTGGCCAACTTGTTATATATTACATGTTCATGTATATATGCATATGTGTATGGATATATATAAGCATATATATCTGATTAAGCTTTGTCATATTTTCGTTTGTCTTTTATAATTTTTCAAAGCCCTTTGACTAAGTGTCAGTTTCTTGATCTCCCATAGTGTAGATGCTGTCTGGGTGGCTGCTCAAAAGGAAATTTTATCAGTGCTTCACCTGAGTGTTTACTTTCTTTTTTGGTAGCTGATGAATCCATTCCCCATGTTCTGTGCTCCCAGCTCTCTGAGAATCTTAAATATGAGGAAAAATAATATGGATCTACTACTTCTTTGAACTTTGAAAGATGTCACACAGGCTTGAAGACCTCATTTTTTTCTTTTCCTTGACAAAGGAGGGGGGGGGGGGGAACAACTAACCATATAGCTCTGCCAAACCACATACCAGAGAGAATTGCAGGTACAGAAAAGGAAGTTTATCAAGTGATAGTAGCACTAATTCACAAGGGATATAATCCAAGAAGTAATCCATCAATCATATCTGAAAACTCAGATGTCTGTACATAATGCATAATTCAGAGACAGTAAACTACTTGTTGCAGATTTTAATTAGGAGTCGAATTTAATTTGATAGATACCACTAAACCTTACTCAGAAATTACTCATTACTGGACTATGATGGTAGGAGGAACAGAGATCTGGAACTAGGGGCAAATCAGCATACACACACACACATATGTATAAGACACACATATAATCACGGAAGGAGAGAATCTAAAGAGGAGAAGCAACGCAATTATCCATGAAATATGAGGAAAATTTGGTACTGTGGGAGATGCTCCCTTGATTCTTAAGAAAACGAGGAAATAGATAAAGCGTTTTTAGGAAACACATTAAATCAGTGTTACACAAGCATGATTTAGTGGGGACAAATGCCTCCAGTTCTCAGGACATCTACTGGAGAGCTTTCGCTCAGACAGAGCAGAGAACAGCCATTATTGACTTTTGTTTTAATGATAATTTCATTTCTCAAAAGGTGAGGGTAATTAATAAAAGAGACTGTTTTACTGTACTTGATAGTGACCATTTTGGAAGAACTGGCTGTTGAATAAAAGTCCTTGTCAGAAGGTCAGGTGGAGCTCATGATAGAGATGGAGAGGGAAATTGAATGTAATCTAACACACTTTAGATTTGGGGAGAGAAGATTTTAGTGGATTTAAGAGAAAGCATGCAAAATATTTCATTCACTGACAGAAGTTGGTCCAAGAAAGTTAAAAAGTTCCCCATAGTTTGTACAAGCACAAACAAATCTGTTGAGGGGGGAAAGGGAGATCTGTCAAAAGGGACTAATATTAATGAACAGAATAGTCACAGGAGATTAGCTTTAAAGTGTAGGAGAAAGTGAAACGGACAACAAAGGGACAGTTTTTTTTAGCTATATATATTAGGAAGATGAAAGAAAAGATAAGCGTGTGGTGGCTAGGGCAATGTCATTAGATGGCAAAGGGAAAGCAAAACTACTTAGTTTTTAAATTTTTTTTTAAAAATCCTTTTATTTTATAGGTAAAAGAGAATAATACTTGGATTGGGAAGCATAGAATAAAAATTAAAAAAAATTAAAAACAGAGAATGAAGGAGATGACAAGAGAGCACTGAGCTATCCTCAGTTGTGGTCAAGATAACCTATATCTTGAGGTAGTGAAATAAATGGATGAGAATAATCATAGAAATTGGCAGTGCTCTACAGGAAACAAGATCATTTGACAAGACTAACTCAAGATAACCTGTTTTTTTTTTTTGTTTTTTTGTTTTTTGGTTTTTTAAAGAAGGGAGAGAAAATGGAATCTTTACACCATGGAGTAAGCTCCATTAGCCATTTTTGAAATCAAAATTTTAAAATGCATTGTTGAAGAGATGGTTGTTAAGCATTTAGTAGGAACTTATTACAAATCTTCATGAACAGGATATGTCAAATTAATTTCATTTCATTTTTAAAAAATATTACCTAACCTGGTAGGTCAAGAGAATGCCATTGGCATAGTAGACCTGAATTTTGGTTATAGAAGAAATATATGACCTAGATGTTGGTATATTCATAAAAAAAAAAAAAACTAACTGATGACAAGACATCAGTGCTAGTAAATTGAGTCAACTTGTGGAATGACTTGAGAATCTATCCTTGACTCCATAAAGTTGTAAAAATAATGGGTAATGAATTGATTATGGATATAAACTGATTAGATATTCTGCTCGTCATGCTTACAAAGTATCTTCAGTTTATATAAGTGAAGTGAAGCTTATGAGTGAACTTTTCTTCAGGGTCAGGCACAAGAATGCTAAGGAGACTCTTGTTATAAAAAAATAAACTATTTATTGAGTATATAAGGATAAAAAAGGATTTCTAACTCTAAGGGATTCTAACTCTACCCAAATAAAACTCCCTGGTTCCACAAGGAGCAGCTTCTCCTGTTTCCACAGGTTACACTGATCCTTCCTGATCTGACTAACCCAAATTTTCCCTATTCTACAATAACTAACACTATTACCCTTATAAAGTATATAATTCTTAACTTTGTCTCCAAGTTATAAAAATAGCAAAGGCTAGCTGGCTGAGCCTCAGCAAGAACCAAGTTAAGACTCTTGAGTCTTAATAGACTCCAAACCAAAGACCAGGTCTTTCTTTGGTCTTCTCAGAGATAAAACAATTTATGAAACAGCAATAGACAGTCACTAGTATTTCCTGAATCAGAAAAGGAAATCACTTAGCTCCTTCAGGTTTTTCCCTTCTTTCCTTTTGCCTCAGACAGTGAAGAGAGAGAGAAAAGAAGATGTCACCTGCTCCCAGCACAGAGAGAGTCCAACTGCCACTCCCAGAGAGAGCAACTGCTACAGAAAAACTGTTACACTTGTCAACATTTGAAACGGACACTGTCTCATATCTGCTTCAAACTCCAATTCTTTCTCAAGCTAGCTTCTCTACTTCTTACCTCTAAACTAATAAAACAAGACTTAATTTCTAATATTATCCTTATAAGGTTAGTAATTCCTACTGGGGACCTGGATAAACAAATCCAGATAACAAATGGCTTAAATAAAAGGCTCTCTTATCAAATTTGTACAGTACCCCAAACTGGAATATAAAGATTCTTTTTTCTAAAGGAACTCTGAAAATGTGATTTATCAATGGGAGGGGGAGTTAGGATATGAAACTCAGGAGCATATATGGGCTATGGAGGCATGACTAGACAATGATTTATGCAATAACAAACAAACAAACATACTCTTTGGTTTTGGTAGCCTGGAAGTTCAATATGAGTTTAGCATGGCTCCCAGCAAACCCAATTCAATGCAAAGTTGCATTATGAACATAGGATCATAGATACCAATGAGGCTATTGAATCCAATGTCCTTGTGAGGAAACTGAGGCCCATAATAATTCAGTGACTTATTGAAAGTCACATTGTTAGCAAGTGCAAGTCTGGGAATTGAAGTGAGTGTGCGGGCTAGTGAAGTCAAAAGACTTCAAATCTTGGACTATTTTCACTCTACTGATCTCCCTGACAATAGAAGTAGGGTATCCAGAATTAATATAATTAACAAAATTATATTTTATATTCATTTAAATTAATATATTAATAAAAATAACCAAATGTGGTATTGTTATATTATTATTATGTAATATATCCAGAATATATTATATTGTATCCATTTTTATGGTACCCATTATTATACAATAATGACATCATCTCTAGGGGCAAAGCAACCTGCTGGAGGCCTGGGAACCGAACCTAGGGACAAACTACATTCCAATGCCTTTCATCTTTGCTAATTTGTGCTATTTTGTATAGAACTGGAATCACCTCCGAGTCTCCTTCATCCCTGTCTCCTTACCCCACCACCAGAATCTAGCACAAGACTTCCACTCTCAGACCCTTAGTGAATACATGTTGAAAACTGAAGATGCTGCTAAATGGGCATTGGATGTTTAAGAATGGCATCTTTGAAGTTTCTTGTCTTCCTTTCTCCTTTGCTTGCAATCAAAACATTTACCTCATAAAGAAGAACAAAGCAATTTGGGCCTGATGCAGTGTGACCTGGGTGAGAACAAGTTCCTGACTGGCTGTGTTGATAGAGTTGAGAAAGCTCCCTTTGTTTGTGAGTACACCATATTATATATGTTATTTATTCATAACCCACGCTGTTAAATCTGAGTATCAACCATTGTCAGTACAAGACTTCAGACATTCTCTGTCTGTTGTCTAATTACTTGATTTTGTTTGATTTTATTCACAAAATAATTAGCCTGCTAAGCACCTAATTATTGCTAAGCATGCATCATATGCCTTGCGCCCATTCTGCAAACAGTGGATTAGCAAACATTGTTGGGTTTGAAACATTCCCTGTTAAATCGCTAGATGTAATAACATCTCGAGGTTAGTAATTTTCTTTTAATAATGAAAATTCTAATTTATCCTGGTCCATAATATTGTTACATTGTGTTTTTTCCTTCCCCAAGGCTGGTCCCCTTTGAAATGAAAACAATGCTTCTAAATTAAAGGCACCCAAAAGTTGATCACTGAAACAATATTTCGCTTTTCAAGGTCAAAGCTATTGTAGAACCCCAAGTAAACAGAAGGGGATCTTTCAACTCCTTTGTTCTCAAAGATTAACAGCAGCATAATTTCCTTCTCATTCATTAAATGAATAGGAATTCTCATATCAGCAATATATATTTGGGCTCAAAGACGCCTAATTACAAATGTCAGCAGAAGAGGATGACAACAAAATGATGCACTAGCATTGCTCCATCTTCTGCAAAGCTGAACTTGTGTCACCTTTGACAGGAAATTTGTTCTCAATAGCATTCCCCCCCCCCCCACCAGCCCCAGAAAATTCCTTGACATGTATTTTGCATATAATACATATTTAAGATATAATTTGCAAATACACATTATTGAACATAAGTACATATTGAATTCGCTGATTAAATGCTAGCTGTTTTATTCCTATTGATGTGTTCAACTCAAATATTTTTAAAATATATACCGTATGCAAGATCATTGGGAAGTGTGTCTTAAAATTTAAATTTAAATTCCCCAATACATTGTTATTGATGATACTTTTCTTTAAACATCATTTCTATCCATCAGTTAGTTAATAAACATTTATTAAGTTCCTGTTTTGTGCTAGTCATTATGTTAAAAGTTGGGGATACAAATAAGAAAAAAAAAAGAGAAGACAGATCCTGCCCTCAAAGAGTTAATTGGGGAAGATACACAGAAGGAAGCTCAAAAGTGTGTTGGTAGCAGGGAAAAGAAGGAACCTAGTGGAGCAATATAGTCCAAGGAGTGTAACTGGTGGCAAATAAAGGCCTCCTTCTACCTCTTTCTAGAATGCAATCCCTAATAATTTTTTAAAGGAGGCAAAAAATACTTTAGCAAAACTAACCAACTATGAAAAATTCTGACAAAATGTATCACATACTATATGCATAGCATCCCACATCTTTAAGAAAATGAGGAAAATTATCTTCTATCTTTTCTTTATGGATCAATGATAATATAATTTTAATATTCAGTGTAAATTACATTGTTGTTTTTTTCTTTCCATTCACATCATAGTCATTATGAATGCCACCCCCCATTCTGTTTATTTCACTTTGAATTGTTGCTCAATTATTTTCATTTGTTTTTGATGCTTTATGAACCCATTTGGGGTTTTCTTGGGAAAGATAATGGAATGGCTTGTCATTTCCTTCTCCACTTCATTTTACAGATGAGAAACTGAGGCCAACAGAGTTGAATGATTTGTTTTTGGTCAAATACCCATGTAGTAAGGTCTTACCAATTCTGATCCTAGGTCTCTAGCCACTGTTGTTCCTCATTTTGAATTAGTAACAATTCTTCTAATAAAGATTAATTCTTAACTTCTTATAGCTATATTCCATTGCACTGATGAATTGCAACTTGTTGAACCATTCCTTAAAAGAAGAGCATGGATTTCCAGCCCTTATCTATTTTAAGAGTTTTTGCTACAAATATTTTGATGTATGTTTGGACTTTCCTTTCTTTTCCTTCCCTTCCTTTCTTTTCTCTTCCTAGAGATATTTGAGGCAAAGGTCTCTCATTCCCCTAAGCCCATTCCCGTTGTTTCCAAGTAGCCTTTTTCATGAAAATCCCTTTCAATTTCAAGTAGTTCAAATTATTCTTTTCTTCCTAAGCCCTTCTCTCCCATTTTCGGTAAGAATTCTTTATACCCTGCCACCCAGTTCTTTGCTCTCAGAGGCACCTGATTTGTTTCACTTCTAATGCTTTTTAGCAATTTTATAATTAATATTCAGGTCACACATCCCTTGCAGTTTACTCTGGTACCTGGAGTAACATATTTGTCATAGCCTAATTTTTGCCAACCCGATTTCCATGTTTCCCATCAATTCTTATGAAATAGAGAGTTCTTTTATAGGTAATTTATATTTGCTGTTTCACTGAATACTGAGTTCTTGAGTTTGATTAGTTCTCATACTTCTATTTGGCTTCATTGATCTACTTTTCTATATTTTAAAATCAGTACCAAGTTTTGATGCATAGTGTTTACAATATACTTTGAGTTTAGGAAGGGCTATTCATTTCTACTTCCCCAATCCCATCATTTCCCTTCATGTTCTAAAAGTTATTTCATCAAATGAATATAGTTATTTAAAAGAAGTAGCAGCAGCAGCAACGTTAGTAGTGGTAGTGGTAGCTGGTAGCAGTAGCAGTGGGGTAGAGGTAGTAGCCAGCATTCCTGTGGTGCTTACTATGTGCAAGGCACTGTGCTAATTGTTTTATAAATATTTTTTAAATTAATTCTCACAACTCTGAGAGGCAGATACTATAATGATCTTCATTTTACTGATGAGGAAACTGAAATAAATAAGGTTAAGTGACTTGCCAGATCTATATGGCTCCTAAGTGTTTGAGGGTGGATTTGAGTTCAGGTCTTTGTAATTCCATGCCCTCCATTCTACTGTGCCACCTAGTTGCCAAATTTCATCTAGTTTCATAAAATATCCCCTTATTAATTTGATTGTATACCACTAAATCTGCCAAACAGTTTGATAATATAATTGTGTCTATAGTATTGCATAGATCATTTCTAAACATTGAATATACCTCCAATTATTTAAATTTTTATGCATTTCCTAAATGAGACAGCACCAGAAACTTACTAGAGAAGAAGGGCTAGAATGGATTCTTAGAAACTTTGACTGTATGAAGGATTCAGAGGAGAGACAATAATTATATGGAAGATAGAAAAGGAAATGATTGAGAGAAATTATTTTAGAAAAGGGGCACAAATATGAAATTTAAAACAGCTAATGAACAGGACTAATTGAAGAGGAAGAGACGGAAAAAACTGGGGAGAAACAATTACATAACCAAATAAAAAGAGAAGCAAAAAAAGGAACTAATGAACAAAACCCAAAGGAAAAGGGACAACAAATAAAAGGAGGGGATCAGGGTTGGAGGGAAGAAAGGTAATGGGAAGAGGGCCACCTTAAAAAAAAAAAGATAATATGACTGAAGGCACATATTAGAGAGGAAGGAAAAAGTTATAACTTGAAAACAAACAATATTAGAGACAGATGGAGGGAAATACAAACATAACTCATAACTTTAAATGCGAATGGATTAGACAATTCAAAAAAATAATAACAGAGTGACAGATTGGATTTAAAAAACAAGACCTTACAATCTGTTGCTTACAAGATAAACTTTTTTTTAAAGACATATACAAAATTAAACTAAAGGGATGAAACATAATTTACTATACAAAAGTAAATCATTTTTGTTAGTATCTGTACATAATATATTCTGATTATTTGTGTTTTCTTTTCCTTCTGGTTTGTTATGATTTCACCTTGCTCATTCACTATTTAATCAAATTAGCAAAGGTTTATCAACTTAGTCTCTTTAAAGAATCAGTTAGTTTTATTTGTCATTTCCAAGATTTTTTTATTTTAAATTTATCTATTTCCCCTCTATTTTTTTATATCACTTCTTCTGTTTTTATTTTAGGTTTGTTCATTTGTTTTATTTCTCCTTTTTGAAAAATGCATATTTAATTCACTAAGTCTCTTTTTCTTATTTGTAAATGTACTTGTAAGGATATAATTTTCTCCTCAAGACAATATTAACTGCATGCCAGAAATTTTGGTATGTTGTTTCATCATTATTATTTTCTTTTATATAGTTATCAATTCCATTAGTGACTTTGTTCTTTTATCCACTCATTATTTAAGATTTCATTAATAACTCTTCACTTAGGTCTATATCTTTTATTGTGAATTCATTACTGAACCAATTAATATTCTGATGCTGTTATGATCTATAAAAGATGTCTTAATTATTTGTTTTTTAAAAACTTCTTTTTACAAATCTTTGCAACATCACTGTTCATCATGTACGTGGCCAATTTTTATAAAAGTTCCATATAGTGCTGAGAAATATGCATACTTTGTTCTTTTTAGAAGATATCACAAGTCTTTTATCCAGTGTCTCCAGGAATCTTCTCCATATTTCCCCTTTTGTTTATCATTCTGTTAGATTTATCCAAAACCGAGAAAGGGATTTTGAAGTTTCCTGTCACTATCATGCTACTGTTTATCTTTCTGAAGCTCAGATAATGCTGCTATTATAAATTTGTATACTGTTAACTCTGAGAAATGGGAGGGAAGGGAGAGAAGGAGACAATTTGGAGCATATAATTTTGGAAAACTTATGCAGAAATTTATTACATGGAATTGGTAAAATAAAATGTCATTATAAAAAATATAAGTTTACATAATAATGCATTTGGAGCATATAAATTTATTTCTGATATTTGTCTAATATTTATGGCTCCTTTCAGCATAATATAGTTTCTTTGTTTATTTCCTTTTACTTAAAAAATTCATTTTTGTTCCCTTTCTAAAAAATATTTCTTTTATTCTCTTTATCTCTGTCCTCAGTTTTTGTCTACTCTAGATTCTCATTTTCTTATTTATGACCTCTGTGAATCCGGTCTTTTTTCTCTGTATTCCTAATCAAAGTTTCCAAGTTCTTTGTTCTAGATTCTTCCATCTAGGTCACTGATTTACAAAGTGGGCGCTACCGCCCCCTGATGGGTGCTGCAGCGATCCAGGAGAGTGGTGATGGCCACAGGTGCATTTATCTTTCCTATTAATTGCTATTACAATTAAACAAATTAATTTCCAAGGGGCTAAGTAATGTTTTTTCTGGAAAGGAGGCGGTAGGACAAAAAAGTTTGGGAACCACTGATCTAGGTGATTTCTGCTACCGGCTTGCAGAGCTTGCCCCCATACCTCCTTTTTCCATTGCCCCCAACTCCCAGAATAATGCTAATTACTACCATAATCAAAGAAGACATTGCCCCATAGTAGAGCTCCTCCCCTATCAAGGCCTTGATTATGCAATTTAGCACTGAAATGCATTCTCCTCTGGTTACCATTTGCCTCATAATCTTCTGCTCACATCCTTGCTTTTTCACTCTGCCAAGTGCCAGTTACTCCAGAAAGTCTAACTCCCCCACCCCAGCCCACCACACATACCTGAGATAAGGTGAGTAGCTTCTTTAATCACCAAATATCCCAAGCCACACCCGGTGTAAACCCATATCTTTCTTCATCAAAGGAGCATTCATCAGTAGAACTCCCTTCTACAATGAAAATAAGGTCTCCTCCTTTCTGCACCTTTTCAATTCTCTCTCCTTTTCCTTAAATCACTTCTTTCTAGTCTTTTCTCTCTCTCTTGGAGACTACAGGGATCAACTTCTCATTGCTAGCCCTTGATTTGAGGTTGGGTACATCACCCATTCATCTCTATCACTCTGTGCCTCCCCTTCTTGCATGTACACTGCCATGTTTGAATATAATCACACAAAAATTGAGAAACCCACCTAAGGTGTCTCTCCAAGTTCTGTCTCCAAAGCTCAATGTCTGCCTATGCACTGATACAACGCCCAGGTTTCTGCCTTCCCCTGTATTCTTGAGTATTTTTAGAATAAAGTTTCTTATTGATCTCTCTGCTGTCACTCTGTTATTGTTATTGTCCTCTCCTGCTGCACTTATTTACTCCTCCATTTCTGCTGTTTGATATATTTTAGAAACAACCACTTTGGTTGTGATTTTCTTTCTAAAGCATTTTTAATACCTCTTTATTATTAAACATTCACCGTTTCTTTTTTAAATTTATGTTTAAGCCTAAATTGGCAGGGTAAGTCATCCTCAGCTGCATCCTGAGCTCCATTGCTCTGTTGAACACATTATCCTGTTCTTTCCAATGTTTTCCTGTGGGTATAGGATAGGTATTTCATTATTTGAATTTTCTTATCTTTGTACATGAAGATATTTCCTCTGAATCAAATTGTTAAATTTAAACCATTATGTGTCTTAGAATTTGTAGTCCTGAGTTTTTGTTTTTGTTTTTTCCCCTGGCACCTATATGAATTTTTTCAATTTATGCCAAGTGCTAGTTGACTCCATGTCTAACTCCTAATTAAAAAAAAAATTGTGGTCATGCTGAGTAAAGGAGAGAGCTCTTGGTGTTGGAGATATCCAAGGGGTGCACAACACTGGACATGACCTACTGATATACGTTTAATTTTTCCCCATCTGAAAGGCTACAATGTTTATTTCAATTGATCTATTTTTTAAATTTAACATTAAAATTAAATTTTAATTTATTTTTATACAAAATAATAAACATTTCTTGGGGGAAACACACACACACACACATACACACACACACACACACACACCCCTACCTGTGATGAGGTGAGTAACCACTTCAATCACCAAATTTCCTAAGCAATACCTAGTGCTTTCTATGTTCAGATTTTCTGACCAGTTCTATTATTTCCTTCATTTTGACCTTAATAATTTTTTCCCATGATATTCTTTTAGAGAACTATGATCATTCTCTTGATGCATTCTGTCTTTGATATAAGTATGGTTTGCTTTCCTAGTGAGATTTTCTTTTAATGTAATTAATTATCTGTTAATTTTTTTGTTTCTCTTCTTCTAGTTTGTCCTTTACTTCTGTATAGTTGGATTCCCAACCAATTTTTTGCACTTTTGTTTCTTTGGTGAAGATTTTTGTCAAAGTTTCCATTTTTTTCATGATTCTTTTTGCTTTTTAGGTTATAAATTTTGCTTCCTTAATTCACATTTCTTTTTTGAACCACTCAGGAATACCATATCCTTCTTAAATTCCACAAGGTCTTCTTTCTCATCATGTTCAATCATCTTTGTTCATGTTGCAGCATTCATTCTTAGATATCTGTACTCTTCTACTAGATATGGTAGCAGTATTTGCCTTCTTTTCTTTATATCATCTCTTTGATTTATTGATTTGTCTGCTCATGTTTAAACTCTAAGTGTTATTCTTCTAGACATCTTTGTTAATTCCATTCTTATTTTTCCCTGCCATTAACTTTCTGACCCAGTTCTCTTTAATTATCATTTCCCTGGGGCTGGATCTCAAAGTAGTTCAACTTTCCTTCCACACTGAGCAATTCATGAATCCCCAGCCTAGCTCTCTTCCCCACTTTACTTCTGGGTGCTCATAACTCTCTGTGCTCTTTCCTGCAGGCTTAATGGAGTGCTACAAACCTTCAAATACACATTCTCTCTCTCTCTGTCTCTCTCTGTCTCTCTCTGTCTCTCTCTGTCTCTCTCTCTCTCTCTCTCTCTCTCTCTCTCTCTCTCTCTCTCTCTCTCAGTCTCTGTCTCTCTCTCCCTCCCTCCCTCCCTCCCCCAATTCTGTTGTTTAATATTCTGGCCTAGAACTGACAGTTCAAAAAGTTGCTACACTGCTGCTATGGAGTTGTTTCCTTAGCACCACAATTTTATAACTTTGCTATGAGTTTGCAGCTTTTGGCTATGTGTCGTCACAGGGCTATCGAGTCACCTTGGTACCAAATAGGAAATGGACATCTGGTTATAGAGGATGAGTATGTAGTAAGCTTCTGTTGAGTCTTTGGTTCTGTTTGTGCAACCTTACTATGATAACAAGAGAGATATATAAGGGTGCCATGTGAGCTTAAGATCAATAAGCATAAGGTCATAGGTTTTGTTTTGTTTTTTACTTTCTTTTGCATTCTGGATATCTTAAATCATGGAGATAGATAAGTTACATTAACTTTAGCACATAATTTTATTTTGGAGAGGTTTAAGAAGTAGTGGTGATCAAAATGTCTAGTCTTCGATTTTTTTTTGATCAAGTGATCCAAAAGTTTCCCAATTAATTTTATTAATTTTTTGTTATTTTATAGATTTATTTTCAAACTTTTGAAATTATTTTCAAATTTCAGATTAATCATACACAAATGTATACATTTTATTCTGATAATATTTCTTTATCCTCCACTGTGTTTTTATCTTATTATTCATTAATTAGATTTTTATCTTTTTGATTCAAGTTGAATAAATGTTTATCAATGTGTTAGTCTCTTCAATGGATCAGCTTTTAAGTGGATCAGCTCTTTTACTTTATATCTTATACATTTCTCCTCCAATTTTCAAGATTTTCTATTTTGACCTATTTGGAGATTGTTTACTTGTTAGTTTCCTAAACTTTAAATTGCATAATTCATTCATTGATCTCTTTTTTCAATTTGATATGTTTAGGATGTAGTATGGCTCCTGAGGAGTATGCTAGCTTCATTCCAGAAAGTTTAACATTTTGTCATTATAATAGCCACTCACATATTATTACTTATATCTATCATTTGTTATTTGATGTAGCCATTATTTGATGTCATGTTTAAGTCCCCAAAGATGAGGTCTGTGCCTCATCTTTGTATTTTATGTATTTATTACTATGTCAATGCAATATGGACTGTAAATGACATGTTTAATATTTTAGCAATTTTATATTTAATAGTGATTTCTTTGTACCCTACTAAATGTTTTGGAGGTGTGTGAATGAAGAGCATGTGTGGTCTTGAGATGTTCTTTTAGGTCTAAATTCTTTAAAGGTTTCCTCATTTTTACAGTTTCCTTTGTTATTAGCTTTCTCTTAAATTTGCCCAATTTGGAAAGATGGATATTCAAGTTGCCCATGATTATTGTATTACTTTACATATTTTTGTAATTCAGTTACACTTTTGTACATTAATCTAGATATTATTTCATTTTGTGACTATGTTAATTTTTATTTCAGTTAATTGCCTTTGGTCCCTCTATTCATCATGTAATTTTCTGTTAATATCTATTGATATTGTAAGTTTGTTTTCTTTGATTAACAGCATGATTTCCGTTTACTACTCCCATGCAGCAGAGGAAGGAGGTTGGATGGCGAGGTCATACTCTAAATGGAGAACTGTTTTATTCTGTGTATTACAGATTAAAAAGACAATTGATAAGATAGAAACCATTCAGAGAAAGGCAATTAGGAAAGTATAAGGCTCCAAAGTCATGCTACATATGCATTAATTGAAGAAACTGAGATCGTCTAGTCAGGGGAAGAAATCTTGGACCTTTGGACTCCATCTCCCAGAATTCTTTTTCATTACAATTCATTTCATCATCCTTTCCCTTTTGTCCCCAAGTTGCATGCTCATGTTGTTTGTATACCGTTGTGGGTAACTTCGCCTCTCTGTCTTTTTCCCCATGTTGGCAGCTGGGTTGGCTTCCTCTTTGCTCTAGTTTTTTAACTTTCCTTTTTACTTCAAAGTTGTTATTAATAAAGTTGATATTAATAAAATATCATACGTAGAGTATTTGTATATTAATTTTAATTCTCACACACTGGGATGGCTGGGGTGGGGGAGGGAATTAATGTTTTTAAGAAAAGACACATAAAATTTTATATTGCTAAACATTAAAAAGAATGGGATTTGCAAGAGTATGTGGAGATTATGCACTAAATGCCAAGGCTGTTTAAACTATAATGATAATGACAGCAATGGTAGGGATGATGGTGATAATGTTAGCATCCACTTTGGGGCCTTAATCCAAATGCTGTCTATATTAGTGTGAGTATTCTTGAAATGATAACAGAAAATCCTTGGTTTAAAAACCCTCCCAGATCTTTACTAGCTACATGAACCTGATCCAATCATTTAACCTTTTTTTTTGGACTCAGTTTTCTTATCTATGAAATAAAGAGGTAGGACTCTTACATTTCTTCATCTATGATACTGTTATATAGAGCTGCAAGGTGAGAAATAGCTTTCCCCACCAAAATAACAACAACAACAAACTTCTGACATTGAGGATGCTCAAATAGAAATTGGGAGATATCTGTTAGATATAAGCATATTATATTATACATATTGTCAGCTGCATGAATGAAGTGGTATAAGAACGTCAGCAAAGCAACAAGTAAGTAGGAAATAAAGATTGCACTGAGTATTTAATGAGAGGGAGGGCTATTGAAGAGAAAACTTATCGGTTCAATTTTTGCCTATCTAATGTCAAGAGAAAGTGAAGAAGGACTCTAGGATATTCTGTTGAAAGTCTTTGGTAAATTTATGGAAAAATATGGGCAGGAATTTCACAGAAAGCTGAGTAGATTGTCATCTGTCAAATTCAAGGGCTAAACCTCATTGTAAGTACCGATATTAATGAGATCACAGATTCAAGGGAGTAATGGTGAACTTTCTTCTTGTATTATCAGTTAACTTTACATCTTTCTATGCTTTGCCTTTTTTAATAGACTATAAAGTCCCTGGAGTTAGAAACTGTTTCTTATACATATTGTACCCACAGTATAGTGTCTAATACAACTGAGAACATAGTGGGCATTGCAGTGGCTGTTACTGATTGAAAACAGGTCCAGGGAGTCTGGGATTTTACTTCCCACACCCTGGTTTCTCTGTTTAGGATAGGCCGGATGACTTATTTATTAAAAGCCCACAGAAAGTTATTTCTCTGCAGTTCAAATTGGCCTGTCCTTTGTTAGTGTGCACATGCTTGGCTATAGTAGAGCTTCTATTTTAACTGCTATAAATAACATCCGCTTTTCTGATTTCTTCATTCATCAGTGTGACTTTGCAATTATCTCCTCCTCTCCTGCCTTTTCTCCCACCTGCCCAGGGTTTTCTGGTGCAGATTAATGGCTTCTGAAGGACAACACAGAGTTGCCTCCTGTGCTCAGGAAGAATTCATGAGTACCAGATTCTTCATTACTTGTGGATGACCATTCATGGGGGTTGTTGTTTGGGGTCATTAATCAGGGTTTAATGAGGGCATAGAAGAGCTCACTCTCTTTGCTACTAACTCCTCTGCATGTCAAGGACATGGAGGCTTTTCGAATAGGAAACATGATCAGCATAGTTTCTGAGGTAGCTGTCCCCATATATTAAAATGGAACCTCTTACCTGAAAAAGGACTTTGCATGTTAGTCAAACTCAGTCCCTGCTTCTGCTTCCTGTCTATGTGACCTTGGTAAAGACTTCACCCTCCCATACCTGGGTCTCACTGGAACAAGGGGGCTGGATGCAATGATCTCTGAGTGAGAACCCTCAAAACTCAAAATCCCATGATTATTTGGTCTTTTTTTCATGGGTGCAAGGAGAGTAGAAATTAACTTGTGTTGCATTGGTCTAGGGAACTCCTAGCAAGGAAATTTCCTTTACCCATGCAAATCAATATCTGCTTGCAACTTTTAGTTTTAGAGAATTATGTGGGATACTGAGAGGTTAAATGATTTATTGATGTTCTTATAACCATTATGAACCCTGGGAGCACATGAACTCACTACTTGCTGACTCTATACAATACCAAGTTGGCTCTTTCTTTGATGTTAAGATGCTAAATTCTCAGTTTTTAAAATTTTAGAAGACTATTACTGTTTATACCATAGCCTTCTTTTCTCATAACTACTGATGTATGTGTGTTTGTGTTTCTACTTCCCTTTAAATTATGACACTTTCTCATTGAACAAAGGGAACTTATGTCTCTATGTACATGTATATGCACATATGTGTATATATATACATATATATGTATATGTATATATATATACACACAAACAAAATAAGGATGAGCAGAAGGTGTTTTCTTTGTCAAGGTATACAGGCACCGACAGTGTCATTTTGTGAGGGCAGCTGGATATGGAATCTACTGAAGGACAGAGAAGAGTAATATAGGTCTTGATAAGTACTGGCTTAGACCCAGAAGTCTCCAACCTTTGCTTAAGAAAGAATGTAGCAAGAACAAATGGAATAAACACTAGTATCATTGGGATGGGAAGGGTTATGAGCAGCAGAAAAGTATTTGCAAAGATAAACACAGAATCCATGGAAAGAGAAGAAAATGAAGCAATATTTTAGCTCCTACTGAAAAGTAAAAGGAAGTTGAGATGGTAAAATATATGATCATAACTGCATGGCTTAATGATCTATCATCTGCGGAAAAAGTGGAAGTGGTTAGTGGACTGATGGCTCTGTATATGTGATGAGAAAAATATGGCAGTCCAAAAAGTTAATAGAATATTAAGCTACATTGATAAGTATAACGTCCTTCATGAAAGAAGTTTTGGCCCCAATGTAAGCTTCCTTGGATAGAAATCATGAACAGTTATTGGTAGGGGCAGTGGGAATGTCTCTCCTACAAGCAGAGCAAAGGTGACTTGTTCAAATAATTCTTGAAAAAAGGTATGGAAATAAAAGAAGCTTTCTTCCTAGATAGCTTTTATGGTTCAATTACAGAGATAATTCTTGAATCCATGAATCCAATTCTACCCTCTGTCTTCAGCTCTAGTCTCTCATCACCTGTGGTTCATCAAATATTTTTATTTATATAGATATTATGCATACGTATATGTAAATATGTTTTAGAATTTCTCTCTTATATTAAAGTTTCCAGGGATCTCTGCCCCTCCATCCTCTTCCTTCACTAGAGAAGGAATCATTTTGCTATATCTATATCTTCATATATCTATGTCATGAATATTTCTATTTATTGGTCCTTTCTCTGAATGTAAACATTCACAGTTATTCTTCAAATGATATTTTTGTTGCTATAATATAATCTTTTCTTAATTCTATTCACTTCATTCTACATAATTTATTATAGGTCTTCTGTAAGTTTTTTTTTTTAATTGAGTATGGTCATCACTTCTTACTCTTATATGCCACAACTTGTTTAGCCACTAGCCAGTTAATGGGCATCCCATCAATTCCCAGTTCTTTGCCACCACACAGAGAGCTGCTATAAATATTTTAGGACATATAAATTCTTTTCCTTTTTTCCTGATCATCTTGGTAAATTGAATAGTGGTAGTGATGGATCAAATGGTAGGCAGTTTTTTTTTAAACTCTTTAGGCATAATCCAGATAGCTTTTGAAAATGATTGTATCAGTTCACAGGTTCCACCAGCAGGATTAGTATCTCAATTTTTCCATATCCTCTCCAATATTTATTTTGCCCTTTTATCATTTTAGGTGGGTGATCTAATAGGTGTAAGATGATATATTAGAATTGCTTTGATTTGCATCTTTCTAATTAGTAGTGATTTAGAACCTTTTTTTTCATATGGCTATATGTAGCTTTGATTTCTTCATCCAAAAACTGTCTGTTCATAATTTTTGACCATTTATCAGTTGGGAAATGGATTATATTCTTATATATTTGACAACATTCTCTATATGTTTTAGACAAGACCTCTTCAAGAAATCATCTATAATTTTCCACCAATTTTCTGCTTTCCTTCTAATCTTGCCTACATTAGTTTATTTGTAAAATGCCTTTTTAATTAAATGTGATCAAAATTATCCACTTTGTATCTCACAATGCTCTCTCTTGATTATTCTTAAATCCTTCCCTTTCTTCATTTTTATATCTTTTTATCCCTACTGGATGACATAAAGTTAGCACTTAGTCAATAAACATGTATTAAGTGCCTACAAGGTGTCATGCTAAGTACTAGAGATACAATTAAAAGCAAAAGACAGTCCCTGCTCCCAGGGAGATCCTAGTCTAATTGGGAGAAAACATACAGACAAGTATGTATAAGGAAATTATATACATCATAAACTAGAAATAACACATTTGTTGATTAATTGATGAACAAAGAGGAATGTGTTGCAGCAATAGAAATAATAAGGACTTCTATGAGAAGATGGCCTTCTAGAGCTAATGCTAGAGAAGGAGACAAAAGTCAGGTACAATCTGTATGCACCCTATATTTTCAGAAAGTGAATTTCACAGACTACTGAGAAAAGTTAGGTACGATCTCAGGGGATTAAATGCTCAGCACAGAAAGGTAGCCCAAGAGAAATGGAAAGCTTTCTAGAAAAAATTTGAAGATAATAGAGAAGCAATTACAATGGGGGGTAAAATGAAGGGGGTATCCAAAGAGACAAATATAAGCACAATGACCAGCTGATAGTTAGAAATGCATGTATTAAAATGGAATCAAAAGACACAAAGTGAAGGATAAATGAGAAGGTGATGAACAGTCTTGAAAGAATAGGGTCAGAGAGTGCTAAAACTTAGGAGGAACAGAGATTGGCTCTGAATACTAAGAGCCATGCAAAGGACTTTCTGAATTCAGTTGACCATATGTCAGCTAGCTATAGGGACAGATTTCCTAACAATGAGAACAATCCCAGAGTGGAATGGTCTAGTAGTCATAGCTCCACCATAGGAGGTCCTCTAAAGAAAGCTGAATGACCAATTGGAGAGTAATCTCTACTCCCTCTTTGGTGTGTATGAATGTGAAACTCCTTTTTATGTATATGTTTGCTGGACTTGGATGGCCTGAGGTATGGCCATTTTCTCCCGAAGCACACATGTACACACGCCTGTGTGTGTGTGTGTGTGCGTGTGTGTGTGTGTGTGTGTGCGTGTGTGTGTGTGTGTGTGTGTGTGTGTGTGCATAGAATGAGGAGATCTATTGAGAAAGGAGCTGCTACTTTTGCTGCTACTGCTCAGACTTCTTGGCCTACAGTAAATTTGAGAAAACCAGTGAAAGGGACAAGATATCAGCACTATCTCTGACTGCCCTGGGTTTTGAAAGGCTAGCTTGGGTATTGTAAATAGATCTAGGCTTCTACATCACTTCTGGTCCATTTCTACATCAGACTGCTCTGCATATGCCCTCTAGTCTTTCCAGTTCCCTTTTATACTAATGTAAACTCCATGAGAGCGATGGCTATGCTTCTCATATATATTTGTATCCTTAGAGTTTAGCACAGAATTTGACATACTTAATAAGCATTCCATCTAATTTGTCTATATTTTTCTATCTTTATCAATCATCTATCTCCTCCCTCCATATGTCCCTCCCTCCTCCCTCTTCCTCCTTCCTTTCTTCTTTCCTTCTTTTCTTCCTTCCTTCCTTTCTTCTTTCCTTCTTTTCTTCCTTCTTTCCTTCCTTCCTTCTTTCCTTCCTTCCTTCCTTCCTTCCTTCCTTCCTTCCTTCCTTCCTTCCTTCCTTCTTTCCTTTTTCTCTTTCTTTCATCTAGCTATATCTATCATCTATCTCTCACTCTCTCTTTTGATCATCCATCCATCTATATCTATCTATTCATATATAATGTCTTCTATCTCTGTCTATTGGAATCTTGAATGGATGTTTAGTGAGCATTTAGAAAGGGGAAGCAATGATCAATAGGAACCAATATGAGTTCAAAAACCTCAGAACTCATTAATAGAATTTTATTCATACCTCAATCAATAATCAACAATTATTTATTGAATGCCTATTACACTCAGACACTTGGCCTGGCCCTGTGACTCCAAGTTCAAAGGATGAAATGAACCATTTTCATTATCTACATCTACAAATGCATTTCTATATAGAACATGAACACACAATTTAATTCATTCATGAAATAAATATTTATAAAATGGCAACTATGCATAAAGCACTGTGCTAGGCAGTATAAAACTTAAAAAGAAAAATCTGAGATATTGACTTCTTAAGAAACTTATTTAAGGCAAGTGAAAAGATGCACAAATGACTATCATATGGTTAGAAGTAAAAGCATCTATGGAAAGAGTTGGATGATAGACACATGAGAGTACAGCAGAAAGGGAACTCGGTTAAGAATCAGAGGACTCAGAATTTAATTGTAGCTTGATTATTTATTGTCCATATTTCCTGAGCAAATCCACTCTCTTGAACTCAGTTTCCTCATCTTAAAAATGAGGAACTATCACTAGAAGAATTCTATGGTACCTTCTTATGTTAATCTATGCCCACCTATCATCTTATGCCTTCTGCAAATAAAAAAGAAGAGAGAGTAATCGTATCCATTTGAGAAGATCTGAGAAGGCTTCACAGAGGAGGTTGTGGTAAAAGAGTTCTTTTAAGATGCTTAAGGGGAAGAAAGGATTTTTTTTTCTTTCAGAAGATATTTTCAGTAAAGAAATAGCATGAAGTAAAGAAAGGAGTCAAGAGTCTCCAGCACTTACTTACCTTTGGGCTGTTTGGTCTAGTTTGGAGTAGAATATGTGGAGGAAAGGTGTAGGAAATTAGATAGGTTGAGACAGAGCATGGAGGGCATTGAATGCCAGATGAAGATAGAATGAATGATTTTCTTTCTTTTCTTTTTTAAACCCTTAACTTCTGTGTATTGGCTCTTAGGTGGAAGAGTGGTAAGGGTGGGCAATGGGGGTCAAGTGACTTGCCCAGGGTCACACAGCTGGGAAGTATCTGAGGCCTGATTTGAACCTAGGACCTCCCGTCTCTAGGCCTGACTATCAATCCACTGAGCTACCCAGTTGCCCCAGAATGAGTGATTTTCTGGGACCACTCTTTTTTTTTAATTTTTCTTTTTTTCTGTCTATGAGTTCTACTCCTGCTCCAGGGGATGGCAGGCACTATTTCTGACTTTACTGAACAGAATTCAAACTCATTGGAATGTATCAATTGGCCCTTGTATACAAGCACATTCAGCTTAACTGGCACTTTTCACTGGGAATGTCATTAAGTGAATCTCTGCTTAATTTACTGCAGTGATTTATCAGCACTTTGCGTGGATCCCTGCAGACACTCTTCCTTGTTGCCCTGAATAAACGAGAATCAATGGGATGGACAAGGTTCTAGGCCCATGATTATCTTTGTGAAGGAAAGAAAAAAGCAAGAAAAGGAATGACTCCCCCTGACTCTCCCCTGGACCTCTTGCAGGGGAGAGAATGGTCCTCAGGAGTCACTCAATCTTTTCATTTGAATTTTATTTCATTTCATTTCTTTCATAGTTTATGGATAGTTTGTTGGTGTATGTCACAGCCTTTTACCAATATATTTTTCCCTGCCCCCCCTAATAGAAATTTTCCCTTTAGTTATAGGAAGGCATGGAAATCAGTAGCTGAAATTCTGACTCTGACTGTGAAGGCAATATTCCACATCTGGAGTTACCATTTCTCTACTGGTCTGATTATCTCTCCTCTAGCATTAGTATTGTTGATTGAAATGATTCAGATCCATCTTAAAGTTTTCATTTGCATTCTTGTAGTACATTCATCTGTATATACAAACACAATCTGTGTACATATATGTATATATCCATGTGTATATATGTACATATGTACGTATATACACATATTTTTCCTGCCAAATAAATAATTTATTTTGCTAGTTTATTGTTGAAGGTAACATGGCTTAGATGATTAGAAAACTACCTTGGGTAGCTTGGTTTCCAGGAATTACTATATTTGACTTTGGGAACATTGTGTATACCATTTGAGTCTCTATTTGTTTATCTTTAAAAATGCATATAATTATTCCTGCCCTGCTTCCTTTCTAAGACAATTTTAAGGATCAAAAGAAATTTAAATGCATTTTAAATTGTGTTTATTAAATATGTATGTGTATATAATTGTATGTATGTACATATGTGTACCTACATAATATATATATATATATGATTTTTGTCACAATCTTTTCCCAGTGTATTTTTTCCTGTGACTCTTTTTTGTTAAGTTTATTTAATCAATTAATTTAGAATATTTTTCCATGGTTACATGAATCATGTTCTTTCCCTTCCCTTTTCCTGTAATTCTTGATTAGAACTGTCCCTTGCGCAAAGGATAGAAGCTGAGCCAAAGTGGCTAAATTAGTCACACATTTCCCATGCTCAGGAGAGAGAAGGCATGGCTAGAGAATAGTCCATGTGTTGTTTATAGACCACAACTTCAATTAGTCAACATTTACACATTATATCTTTCTTACACACACCTCATTATTCATATAATGTCTCTCACTGGAATGTGAAATCCTTCAGTGAAGGGAGTGGAATTTGACCATTCTCCAGAGCTTATTACCGAGCTTTACATATGCTGTAGGTTGATTGACTGATCCATGATAAAAAAGCGTGTTAATATGATCTTAGAAAGTGAGTGATCTAAGCAAAGGTAGAAAGATACCATATGCCTACTATTCTCTGCCTTGCTTAATCCATATTCGAGGCCAGCCGTGGGGTATACATCCTGCTCTAGGAAGGACATTGAAAGACAAAAGTGTGTTGAGGCAGAATGACAGTATTGGTGTTGAGATTCAACATAACAACAACACATCAATGCATATGCACATATATACACACATACATACATATGCAAACAGACAGACTGATTTCCAAAGTATTTTCCAAGTATTCTATCATTTGATCCTCATAAGACTGGGTTGTAGGTGCTGTTATTTTCCTGATTTTATAGAAAAGGAAACTGTCAGAGACAGTTTTACTAATTTGTCCATGGTAACATAGCTCTCAAACGTCTGAGGCTGGATTTGAATTCAGATTTTTCCTGGCAATCTATCCCTGTACTATCTAGCTATCTCAACTTAAAG
Source organism: Gracilinanus agilis (assembly GCF_016433145.1). NCBI lineage: Eukaryota > Metazoa > Chordata > Mammalia > Didelphimorphia > Didelphidae > Gracilinanus > Gracilinanus agilis. Next base: position 303,475,728 of record NC_058134.1, read on the forward strand.
GAGAATCATTTGAAAGAATTGGATAATTGATTTGTTTATGGCTGAGAAGATTCAATGGATGTGATGGCTATGCTTAAGTATTTAGAAGGCTGTCATATGGAAGAAGGATCACACTTGGTCAGCTTGCTCCCAGAGTAAAGAAAGAAAAATAAAAACAAATAGGAGTAATGGCTAAAGGGTGCAGAGAAGCAAATTCAGTAGCTAATGAGTGTTTCCTTTGTGGTAAGGACTATGCTAGGTACTGGGGAAACAATGACAACTGGTCTACTTCTAGTACTCAAAAGGGCTAATAGTCTACCAGAGGCAGCATCTTGTTTACAGATAAACATGCTATATGCTGTAAGAGATGGGAAAAGATGAACAATTGTCTAAAAATAGAATGGGCTGTCTTGAAAGGTATTGAGTTTTCCATTACTTGAGATTTTCAAGTCAATGCTAGGTGACCATTTGTCAGCAATATTTCAGAGGAGATTCCTGATCAGAGAGAAATTAAACTACTAGTCTAAACTTCCTTTCTGCTCTGTGTTTCTTGATACTATAAAGCAATAGGAAATGTATCACACATATATCTTAAATGGAGAAAAATCAGGAGGACTGTTACAACTGGAACTAGAACAAAAGCAATACTAGCTGGCAATACTAAATCACATTTCATATTTATTACCTCATTAAATTCTCATAATAACCTTGTAATGTATATGTTAATGATGATTTGGGAGGAGGTGGAAGATGACCAGACTTGTAATCTCAAAGATATAGGGAATTCCCTCTACTGATGCATATCATCAACTACTGTGTAACTTATAGCTATAGAGAACTTTTGAGATACTAAGACATTAAAGGACTTGCCCAAGATCCCACTATCAATATGTGTTAAATGTGGGAAGTGAACCCAGCCAAGTCTTTTGGACTCCTGAGTTAAGTCTCTACCCAGTATTCCATATTACTTCACAAGTATCATTTTCCCAATTTACAACATAAAAAAATAAAACCCACAGAAGTGAATTAACTACTTCATTGCTCCACAGCCAACAAATAGGAGAAATTAAGACTCTAGTCCAATATTATCTCCCAGGCAGCAGGTCAATTTAATTAGGAGCCATCACCAGACAGATAAATGTTTTTTTGCACTGAATTGAATTAAATTGAGTTCTCCATTGGACCTTTAGTCAGCTGAATTTCAGAGGTAAAAGCAAAGGAGAAAATAGAAGCATTACATAGTCTTTGACAGAGAAATTTGCTTGTTGATGAAGATTAAATTAGATTTTTTTGGGGCGACTAGAGTTAGAATTTTCTGCAACCTTCTTCTGAATAGACAGTCATAGACTCAAATAAATCCTATTATTTTCAGTATTTGTTTATGACTTGCATTTCTCATCTAACTCTAATGAAAGAAGGGACTAAAGAAGATCCTGGAATCAGGCAGATTCCTTAATTTTCTTAACAATCCAATGTCAAAGAGACTTAGAAGAACCCAAGAAGACCTTTGACTAGAGTGAAAAGTTGAAAAATGGGACTTCAATGAAAGAAGATGGAAAAAAGGATTTTTCACATTTAAGTGGCACAGTAAAAATAGAAATGATTAGGAGTAGTATTCAAACATTAGCATCCTAAAGTCATTAGGCAAAAATTCTCCAGCTCTATTCAGGCATGAATAAGAATAGGTGGTCTTTAGATGTAATAAGAAAAAAGTAGGCTAGACATCAGAAATCATAGTTTAACATTGAAGGCCAATGTCTGAATTCATCATGATCCCAGATTGAAGACATTGTAAATCTAAACTGGTGATGGCCCAATGAATTTCACTATCCTATTATGATTTCCAAGTCCTCAGCATCCTTTGCTTTGACAGTTGCCCATCTATCCTGCTAGTTACTTCCAATTCTATCTAAGGCTCTTGGCTTCTCCCTAGTGGCCACTTGTATCATGGCATTCCCTGGCCCCACCTGGGCAGGAGGTTAATCAAATCAAATTTAACAAACCTTGTTACTCATTATAGACTGGGGAAAGGGATCCAACACATCATTTCATTGGTTTAGGGCAGGGGTCCACAACCTTTTTGGCCGTGAGAGCCATAAACACCACATTTTTTAAAATGTCATTTCGTGAGAGCCTTACAGTGCTCACAGTGCCGCTCCTGTGACAGCACCTGAAAAAAAATGGACTTTATGGCTCCTGCAGAAAGAGCCACATCTGGCCCTCAAAAGAGCCAGATATGGTTCGAGAGCCATACGTTGCTGACTCCTGGTTTAGGGGATTGCCAAGTAAGAAAATTTCCTCTATCAAAGACCAACTCTTTCTTTGCGGCTTAGTATTTTAAAATTGTCTATTGCACTGAGAGGTTGTGACTTTGGGTCACACAGCCAGTAATCAAGTAAAGTCAGCAAGCATTTATTAATCACCTACTCTGTGTCAGGTATTGTTCTACATACCAGCAATGCAAAAGATGACAAAAAATCCCAGACCCTGCACTCAACAAACTTATAGTCTAATGGGAAGTCACAATTTTGGAAAATAAGACACAGGATAAATTGAGATAATCTTAGTATTTACTAAAGTGGGAACAGGAATACAGGTTTTCCTGCTTTAAAGGTCAGCTTTAGGTCTACCTACTATGCCATGCCTCATCTTTTATTATCTATTATTCCTCTGAGAATCTCTTGTGTTTTTTCTCTTGTTTGGCCTATCATTATGTTGATCAGGTTGCAAAGGGAGAACATGAGTGCAATCAATTCATGATGCACTTAGCTTACCCTTAAAGTACCTTGTATATAGTACAAACTTCCTTAAAGGTATGGAAATATGCATCTAAGGGTGGGAACAATGATGTCTTATGAAGATTCTAAATTTCTACAGGCAATTAGGTGTATAGTGAATTGAGTGTTAGAATTGAAATCAAGAAGACCCAAGTTCAAATCCTTCTTCAAATAATAATTAGCAATGGAACTTTAGTTAAGGAATTTAATATCTCTCTGCCTCAGTTTCTTCACATAAATAACACTTACATCACATAATTGTGAAAATTAAATAAGATTACAAATATAGTTATGTTATAAATCTTAAAGCACTATAAATACTATTACTTTATCTAGCAATTGTATATTTGTAATTTTTTAAAATATGTATATATAAATAATAATATTAACAATGATAATGATGATGGTGATTAAGATCATGGTAACAGTAAATACATCTTCTTTTTCTGGATACCAGTAGTCTAGAGTTAATGGTCAAATGGAAAGAGATTGGAAATTAATTCTTTCCAGGATTTTAAAATAGGTTAACCACCTCTGTGCCCAAATTATTTTTAGGCATACACCTGCTATAAGGCACAGAGATGGGCTACATGACCACGCAGTTCTAGAGCAGGTTATACTTTTCCAACTTCACCATATTTTACCCCTAAATTATTTATATTACTCCCTATAAATTATTTCTATGACATTGACCTTCAGTTTTTCATCTTTATCTTTATGTGTCTAGCACCTTGTTCAGCATCTTCTTCAACCTAATAGTAGATTTCTTTTCCCCTAGTGGTGTTCAAAAAGAAGTGAAATTATCCTTACTTGAGATATCATAGAGGGAAATTTTGCTTCCAAATGGGTAGATGTTCTCTGAACTCCTATTCTTTTCTTTAGATTCTCTAGTTCTCTGTTCAGCTCTACTCAAGAAGTTTTCTGATATCTCCTCCTGAGTTAGTGGTGACTCTGAGGTCCCACAGCCCTTGTCAGCTGAGAACAAACTGACACATTCTACCAACCTGGCAAGTTCTTGAAAAATGTCCCTCAAATTGATTTTATGCCTCAAATAGGTATTCATCCCACTCCCTGCAAAAAAAGGATAAGTTCTAGAACTCTGTTCACCATGGAAAAACTTATGAAACTTCAGCGACTGAGACAGTAAAGGTTTAATATCTTCATCACTAAAGAAAGTAGCCACACAGAGGAAATCACAGATCTTTGAAAGTAGGACAATTGATTAATAAATATTTGTTTAATTGAATTGAATTTCCTACAATATGTGCAAGTAGGCACAAGTTAAAGAGATAGGGAAAAAAAAGAACAAATTTGACTAAAATAGAGTTTCAGAATTAAATGCAATTACATTTATCAGAAAATGGGGAAACATTGAAATTGTCTTCATAAAATGTACTGGGAATGTACAAATAAGCAATTTCTAATCTAACTGAATTACCTCATACTCTTGAAGATAAATATGACAAGTGTATACACAGAAGTGTTATTTGTGTGGAAAGAAGCTCTAGTAACTTTTAGTTTCCATTTTAATATGTGGTTTTGACCATGTGATGGGAGTTTGGGCAGTGGAGGAGAGGGGTGCCTTGGAATGAGTTGCTGAAGTTTTCAGTCACAGAATATGACAAGCTTTGGGATGCTGTTAATAATTAAAGTGCATTCCTCCAAGGAAGGAGCTAAGAAGTAAGGAAGCATTTTCAAGGTAATCATAGAAATACCTACTTGGACAGAAGGGCTTCTTAATAGCCGGAAACGACTCCAGATCTCTTCATGGTTTTATATGATTGCCTCTGTGATAATTCAAACACTTCCATTTCGTTTGTAGAGTTCCTAAATATTTTCTTCCTGGCAATCCTGAAGGACCAGGAGTACTTCCCATTTTGCTACTGAGAAAGCCATTTGACACATTTAAGACAATGGAATTAGTAAATGCTCATTCTCGAACTGTAACCAAATGCTCTCTTGACTTTGGGTTCAGTCTTCTTTCCAGACTGCCTGGTCCCTAAGGATGGATGAGACAAGGAAGCTAAAGCTGCTTCTCTGTGGCTTTCTCTAGCTTTCCTCCTAATGCCATTTTCATTTCCATTTCCCCCTCTTCCCCATCAAAAATCACATTTTCCAGTGAATTTGAGCTGATTAGCAGCACCTAGTTTGTGCTTTGCAACTTTTGCTCATGTCAGTCACTGAGTATGGCATGTTTTATGCTTCTTCATTTTCACCCATTGAAATTCATCCCATAATTCAAGATCCATTTCAAATGGTACCTCCTCCAGGAAGCTTTCCCAAATCCCCCCCATAGTTATAAATGGCCTATCCTTTCTCTGAAACTCTGAGGTATCTTGCACTTTTTCATGAACATGGAAAAGTCACAACCTCTGTGGGCTTCATGACCCCTTTATAGCATTCTGCTTTGAATCATAGTGACTTAATTGTATAGCTTTTTTATTAGACTGTGAGCATCATAAATAAAGGATCTAATATTTGTTCATTGTTGAATTTTCCTTAGGGCCTGACACAGGTTCTTAGAGGAGTTTCCTAATAGTTATTTGCAGACTGAGTTAGACCACAAGAATATAGACAAAAATACTTTCTAAGATAGAATAAGAGAGAACAGACCAGTCAAGGCATACTGCAAACTTATAAATTAAGGAGCTACAATAGGACTCAAGGAAGGAGGCAATAGCTTCAAGAACTTTCTCTACCTCACAATGTTGTAAATGGATTTTGTTCAAGAGCTCACAGTGCATTGATGCTCAATGTCTCTCCCCTACTCTGTTCCCGAGTATCAGGACATCTTTTATTGGGGTTAAAAAAAGTGAATAAGGGGCAGCTGGGTAGCTCAGTGGATTGAGAGCCAAGCCTAGAGATGGGAGGTCCTAGGTTCAAATCCGGCCTCAGACACTTCCCAGCTGTGTGACCCTGGGCAAGTCACTTGACCCCCATTGCCTACCCTTACCACTCTTCCACCTATAAGTCAATACACAGAAGTTAAGGGTTTAAAATAAAAAAAAAGTAAAAAAAAAAAAGTGAATAATTCTGAGGATCATTTTCATCACATATGAAGAACTTGATGGCAGAAAAATTAATTTTGTTCCAGACTTTAATTTCCAAACCTTCATAGATAGATGACAAAAGTCTCTTAATAAACATGTATTAGCCCTATTCTAAGTGCTAGGGATACAAAAGAAAAGGAAAAGACAATCCCTTCTCTAAAGAAGCTCATACTCTAATGGTTAAGATAACCTGTGAAACAATTATATAAAAACAAAATATAGACAGGATAAGTAGGAGATAATAAACGAGGGAAGGTAGATAAACACACCAATTAGATCCAGTAAATAAACCTATTCTTTAAGGTATTTGAAGTAAAAATGGACATACAGAGGGCTAGTTACCATACATTTAGCTAATAGTAGGACATAAACAATTTGCAACAGTAGAGAGAAAATTTATCTCCAAAAAATATTTGAGAATGGAATCAGGATATATGGTTTCATTACTTTTGTATGACCTTGGAGAAGCCACTTAATCTCTGTGGGCTTCATGACCCAATACTGTAAAATGGGGAAATAAACCTCAGTGTTACCTAACACTCCTTTCAAGTCTAAGTTTTATAATTGTCTGGCTATGTACTCTGGTATGCATATTGAGACTGTATATACCAGGTTTTCTATTACCTTCACACTTATGTTTCCACAGGTTCCTAACCTAGGAAAAAACACTCAAAACCATAAGAGGGCTACTGGAAAGACCTCCAGGAACTGATGCAGAGCAAAAGGAGCAGAGCCAGAAGAACATTGTACACAGAGACTGATACACTGTGGTAAAATCTAATGTAAAGGACTTCTCTACTAGCAGCAATGAAATGACCCAGGACAATTCTGAGGGACTTATGGAAAAGACGCTACCCACATTCAGAGGAAGAACTGCAGGAGTAGAAACAGAAGAAAAACAACTGCTTGAACACATGGGTTGAGGCGGACATGATTGGGGATGTAGATTTGAAACTACCATACCAATCCAACTATCAAAGATTTGGAAATAGGTCTTGATCAATGACATATGTTAAAACCAGTGGAAATGTGCATTGGCCATGGGGGGTGGAGAAGTCAAGGGATGAAGGGGAAAGTAAGAGCATGAACTATGTAAGCATGTTAACTTTTCTAAAAAATGAATATTAATAAACGTTTAAAAAATAAAAATAAAACTATAACATGTCTAAAAAGAAGTGAGAGTCAAGTCAAAAGTATAAGCCATGCATGGTGAACAACCTTTTAATAGCTTCTATGTATGGGTACTTAATATATAGATATTTAAATTTGACTGCAAGGTATGATGATGCTCTGTGATGTTTCCAAGATAAACAGATCAAATACTATGAAGAAAAGATAACACCCCATGTGTGGATTCATCAATGCTCTTGACCTCCACCTTTTCAGTGTCAATAACAGGGATTGTATTTTTGATAACTGGTGAACAATATTCTTTTGGAGCTCAATTGAGTGAGTACCATGACCAGGAATATTATTGCTTCCATACTTGGTAGCTAAGAAGTCCAGCTCTTTCAAATTAAATCCCATTTCAATTCAATTTAATTCACTTAAGCCAGTACTTCTTGGGCACCACCTTCAGCTAAAGGAAAATAATCTACTTTTATTATTAGTTGTGGAATGTGGGAAAGCAAAACAGTACAACTACAGGCATCCTCATGGAACTTGTATCTCCTAGTGGGGCAGCCAGATTGGTACAGTAGAAAGATTTACTCTGGAGTCAAAGGAACAAGGTTCAATCCTGGTTCCTCGTGCTATTATTTGACCTTTGCAACTCATCTAGCCATTCTATTCTTCAGTTTCTTCCTCTCTAAAATAAAGATGTTAGACTACATGGCTTTTGAGATCCCTTTTGGTTCTTAATGTATGACTAAATCCCAGCTTCATATGAGAAGAGGAGCCAGTCCTCCTCATACCTTTTATTTCCTTCTATTCATATCCTCTAATGGAAGGTGGCAGGCCATGCATATTTCCATCTGTGCCAACTTAAGGCAACTCTCATCTTTTGCTGCCATCCTGATTTCTCATTTGTAAAGTGGAGACCCTCCAGTGCAAACAAGGAGACTTTCCTTTGACCTCAGACCTTTCATCTCCTGCTATTGTCCCTCAAGGGAACAATAACATCATATGGAGTGGGAGTTCCTTCTGCTGTGCAGGGCTGACTTCTATCTCTTGTTGCTCTGTTTTCCTGCCTAATCTCCCACCTTTGGAGGGGAGAGGAGTAGTGAAACAAGTTCTTCTGTTTCATTATCTGATCTTGGGTCTTTCATCTCATGTTATACTGTCTCTGATCTCCTTTGGGAAGGAGTTGTGACTTCAACCTACTTGATGAACATTATCATATTTGTTCATACCTTGGTTATACATCCATCTCAGTGATTCTGAACTCATAGGTCATCATCCAAACCTCATTCCTCATCCTCCAACATCTGATTCTTTATTCCTACCCTTGACAATTGCATCACCTCCATGGCTTTAACTTTCATCTTTATGCTGGGAATTCTTAATTCAAATTGTCTTGCCTTAAACTTTGTATTGATCTTCAATCTTGTATCTCTAGCTGCCTTTCAGATATTTGAACTGGACATACAGTAGATATCCCTAACTCAAAATATCCATAATAGGACTTGCCTTACCCCACAACTTCTTTCCCCCTTCCCAACATCCCTATTACTGTCAAGGGCAGCATCATCCACCCAGTTCTTTAGGTTCACAACCTAGATGTCATCCATAATTTCTTACTCTTTCTCATACTAAAACATCCAATCTGTTGCCAAGGCCTCTTGATTACAAATCTGGAACATCTCTCAAATATCTTCCCTTTTCTTCTCTTCCACTGCAACCACTATTGTGTCATTTATCTCCTCAAATATGTATATCTGCAATAGTATGCTGATGGGATTAGCTACGTAAAGTTTAGTCTTACCACTATAATTCATCCTACATTGAGCCACCAAAGTGATTTTCCCTAAAGTGAGGGTCCAACCTAGTCACCTTGCACCCTCGCCCTGACACTTAATAAATTTCAATGACACCCATCTTCTCTGGAATAAAATAAAAAATGTTCTGTTTGGCCTTTGATAAACTACACACACACACACACACACACACACACACACACACACACACACACCTTTCCCATCTTTGTAGACCTTCTTCCTGCCACATATTCTGATTCAGTGACACTGGCCTCTGTGATGTTTCCTTTTTGTTCATATTTCCTATACTAGGGACACAGTAGTCCTTTAATAAATTCTTGTTAAATAAAATAAAAAATTGAAGGTGACATTGTAAATTAAATTCCTAATCTTGGCACATTTGAACATTTGAAGATAGTTGGAAAGATTATATAAAGCCAATTAAATTAAAGCCCTAGTTGGGCTTAGAATGTACATTTAATTTTGTATTTTGCTATAAGTAGCTTGATAATAAAAATTATTAGTAAGCAGTTCACATAATGATATCTATTAATAACTAAGTGGAGATTATTAGAAGTGAAGTGAATACTTTGAAGACTTTCATAAATAAAAAAGGAATCATAGACAGTCAATCTACATGGACTATTTACATGATGATCTTTGATCTGGAAATTCTCCTCTCTAAGCTCCATTTCATATTCTTCTATCTCTCTTTCTGCTTCCCATTTCCTAATCCTAATGCCTATCCTCATTAGGACATTCTATCTTTTTTCTCTCCTCCAAATCAAAGCATTAATTCTGACTTCAATTTCCTCTTTTCACAATCTTTACTCTCTGTAGCAGTTGGCCATTTCACCCTTTCCTTTTGTCATTTGACTCTTATACCCTGAATCATGTCCATCACTTTCCTTCTTCTAGACTGAGGAATGTTAAAAAAAGAAAGCCAAACAATTATTGTGATTGAGTCCATTAAATATTATGGCATCTAATGTCAATTGGGTCTTCGTCACTAATCAGTGGTCTTTTTTATTCTTCCCTGATTGACTTTTGGCCTAATGAATTCCCTCCCCCTTCTTCTCCCCTCCCTTTTATGTCCTCCCCACTCCCCTGCTCCCCTAGGTTTTTCCCTTCTGACTTTCTCAGTAGGGTTGGATAGTTTTATATCCTAATGGATAAAGCTACTCTTCCCTCTCAGGGTTTAACTATTACCTCTTAATGATCTCTTCTCTTCTTCTTATAATAGTATTCATCCCTTCCCCTTCCCATGCCCTCTTTGTGTGTAATAGAATATCCTATTTTTCTTCTTCATTCAAGTTTTTCTTGTTGTCCTCTACAATTCACCTCCCTCTTTCCCACCTCCATATCATCTTAGACCATTTAGTATTCCAAACTCTCCCTATGAATAATTTTTCTAATTACTATAATAGTGGATACTATAATAGTGAATAGAGTTCACTACAGAGAATTATACATAACATTTCTCCACATAGGAATACCAATAATTAGATCATATTGAAGCCCTTAAAGAGGCAAATTTAAAAAAATATGATTTTTCTTTCTTTCCCCTCTGTTTCTTAATTAACTTTTCATGTTTCTCTTGATTTTTGTGGTTGGATATCGAACTTTCCATTATTTAGTCCTGTTCTTTTCTGTGCAAATACTAGGAAATCTTCTATCTTATTGAATGACCAGACCTTCCCCTGGAAGTATATAGTCAGTTTTGATGGGTAGGTGATCCTTGGTTGTAGACCGAGTTCTCTTGCCTTTCTGAATATCATATTCCAAGCCTTGGGGTCTTGTAGTGTGGAGGGTGCCAGATCCTGTGTGATCCTGATTGTTGCTCCTTAGTATCTGGATTGTCTCTGGCTTCTTGCAAATTTTTTTCTTTTACTTGGAAGCTCTTGAATTTGGCTATTATATTCCTGGGGGTTTTCTTTTCTGGGTCTAGTGTAGAGGGTGATCTATGGATCCTTTCAATGTCTATATTGCGCTCTTGTTGTAGAACTTCAGGGAAACTGTTCTGAATAATTTCTTTTAGTATGGAGTCCAAATTTCTATTAATTTCTGCTTTTTCAGGAAGACCAATGATTCTCAGACTGTCTCTTCTAGACCTGTTTTCTTGGTCTGTCACATTTTCATTGAGATATTTCATGTTTCCTTCTATTTTATCAGTCTTTTGACTTTGTTTTATTTGTTCTTGCTGTCTTGAGAGATCATTAGCTTCTAATTGCTCAATTCTAGCCTTTAGGGACTGGTTTTCCTTTTCAATCTGGTCATTTCTGGTATTCAATTTGCTTATCAGTTCATTTGATTTCTGAGCCTCACTTTCCAATTGCAAAATTCTGCCTTTTAAACTGATATTTTCTTGCCAGATCTCTTCCATCTTTTTCATCATCTCTGATTCGAACTCTTCAATAGCTTGTGGCCAGTTTTCATTATTTTGGGAAGGTTTGGATATGATTCCTTGTTTTTTCTCCTCTGCTGTTTGCTCTGTTGTCTGGATTTTATCTGTGTAAAAGTTGTTGAGTGTTACAGATTTCCTCTTGATGATCTTTCTCTTTTGGGGTTCTTGTCTCTGGCTTGCCATTGTTAGCCCTGTCCCCTATCAGGTTTATCCTCACACTCAGGGTCTGTCTGCACTCTTTAGGCTCCTGAGGTCTCAGGTCTAGTTGTTCTCAGGGTCAAGCCTCCTGGTGGTTCACTTGATTGTTCCTCTGCCTGAGGCTCCTTTAACAGTCTCAGGGTGCTGCTTCTACAGTTGTGCACCCCTCTGCACTGGTTCCCCACTCAAGGTCCTCGCCTCAGCTCAAGATTGGAGTCCTTGCCTGAGGTCAGGATTTGTGTCTGGGCTTGCGTCCGTGCCCGCACTCATGCCTGCGCTCAGGGTCTGTGTTCAAAGTCCATGTGTTCTTTAGCCTCTTGGGGTCTTAAGTCTTGCTGCTCTCAGGAGCAGGCCCTGGTGACCCCAGGTAGCTACCAAGGACTTAATGCATGCCCTAAACTTGTTCTAACTCTTGTGCGCTAGCTTTGGCACTGTAGGTGGTGTGGTGTGGGGGAGGTGGTTGCTCAGCTCACATTTTAGTGAGAGCTGTTTCACCCCTTTATAGCATGGAAATGCTCCGATTTGACATACCTCAAATCTGCACCCTGTTGTGGGGTCCCTTTGCTCTGGATTTGCTCTCAGGAGCAGGCCCTGGTGACCCCTTTATAGCATGGAAATGCCCGATTCCACGTACCTCCAATGCTGCACCCTGTTGTGGGGTCCCTTTGTTCCTCTGGATTTGATTTTATGTCTTCTTGGGGACTCCTGTATGTTTCGGTTAGGAGAGGTTAAGCTGCTGCTTTTTATTCTGCCTCCATCTTAACCAGGAAGTCCCTGATTGACTTTTGAAATTTACACCGAGGATATTCAAAATCTCCTAATCCCTACTGAAATGCCCTGTGCTATATGCATCTTCTCCACTCTCAGAGGAGTTTCACTTTAATTTTACTGAGAAAAATGAGGGCATATATATCATAAGCTACCTCATTTATTCTATATCACACTATGAATCTCTCTATGTATTCAACTGATCTTTCATCATTTTTCTCTAGGAAGCAACAGCTGTCCCCTTTCTATGTGAAGATCAACACCTCTGCTTATTCCCTCTATGGAATCTCATCTGGGAATATGTCTCATGGGATTTCCCCTTCCCTCTTTAAGCTCTTTCTGTAACTGTTTGCATGAGCTAGAAACATTCATATGTCTGCAATATTCTTAAAGATGAAAGAAAAAGAAATAAAGAAATCCTGTATTTTATGCTACTCTTCCCCCTGGCTATCATTCTATTTTTTTTTTCTGCTAAGATTCTAGAAAGAGTTGCCTGTTTCCTCTAGGTCCAATTCCTCTATAAATCCTCACTTCTTTGTACCTGCAATACAGCTTCTGACCCTACCATTTAACTCAAACTGAACACTTCAAGGTTACTTAGTGTCTCTTAATTGCTAACTACAAGGGTCTTTTCTTAGTCCCCATCCTTCTTGATCTAAATGCATCTTTCAACACTGATGACCACTCTATCTCCTTAATTTTCTCTCCTTAGTATTCATGCAATTGCTTTAATCTTTCAGTACTCTTTTCCAATATTTTGCTGGTTCATCATCTATCTCACTTCCCACACAAGAGTGTGAGTCTACTTTGCTGACGTTGTAGCTCACCAGGTCCTATAGGCCCAATTATCATTTCTTGGTAATTCTTGGTAATTTCTTGGTAAATTATTCTCCCATCTATGTATCCTTCTCTAATAGTTTGCCGCAGTTCTAGTTTCTCATCCTCAATAGTAGGCTGGACATCTCCAAATAAATGTCTCATTGGCACTGCAACCTTAAAATGTTCATATAGAACACATATTTTCTCTGAATCATTCCTCCTTCCAAATTTTTGTAAAGGATACTACCATTCCACCAGTTTTATAGGTTGTTAACCTATGAATCTTCATTGACTGTGCATTCTTACTCATCTCCCATGCCCAAGTAGACATCAGTCTCATAACCTCTTACTGTTATTAAAATTGATATAGATGGATGTTGATAGAAGTATTAATATTTTAATTAAAGCCATGTTGATAAAATAAAGATGACCACAGGCCTGCTAAGATCTAATTCAAATTGCCCGCCATACCTTCTGCCCATCTGGCTCCCTTGTACCAAAAAAAGCTCACCTCCAATCACCTTAGGAGTCTTATACTATAATTTTATGTAATCAGACTTCCTGACTACCTGCATTATAAGAGGAATCATGGGAAATGTAGTTTCCAAGTCCCCTAAACATCCACAGGAAGTTTGTCATATATCTAAATATTTAAAACTTAAATGAACCCCCAAATAACCCTCACAGGAACCCCAAAAATTCCAAATAACACATCCCCTCCAAGATCCAGCAAAAAGACTAGTCTTTCTCGATGGATCTTGTAAACATAGTCAACTTCTAAATTATAGGAATTTGGGGATAAAAAAAGAGGATTAAAAACTAGCCGCATTGACAAAAAGCCAATTGGGGCAGTCCCCTATTGGTATAAGAGTGTACATTCAAAAACAAATGCATTTAACTCCCCATAGTTCATTCAACTGCACCCCAAAGTTCAATTTGGATCTTCATGGTCCAGAGAAGGCTCTTCAGGCTTCTTCATGGTGCCTTCTCCAACCAGGTTCATTGTCTGGATTCTGGGGAGATGGCAAATTTCTTATCCTGAAATTGCTCTCAAAAGAATTTAAACATTATATTATAGATTATAAAACATACATTTCATTCTGAGAATTATACATCCCCCCCAAAATTACTCCTAAAAGAGTTAAAATTTTACATTATAGATTATAATACTGATATTATTATTGTAAAACTTACACCCCCCCTAAGGAAAATATCCACTAACATATTCTCCCCTGAAAAGGGTACCCGAAGTCAGCTAATGAGGCATGGCTGAGTCATGGGGTTGTATGAAATCAATTGGCAAAAGAAATAAAAAAGAATAAAATCCAAATAATAGAGAAAAAATTAACTTGTGAATGAAATGTAAAATGTCAAAGTCTTATGTGCAAAAATGTAAGGAAAAAAATAAACTTATAACAGGTCCTTGAATCAAGGCCCAATAAAAGTGATTTAATCAGTTTGCAATTACTCATTCAGGAGCCAGGACTACAGAAAATTGCTATTCTATATATAAGAGAAATAACAGGACGAAATATGTGTTTAAGGGAAGTGTCTTTCCCTGGTCTGATTTGCCTGCACCTTCTCATGGAATAAGTCATAATGATAGCCAATTTTAGGTGCTTTACTAGGAATTTAAGCTCATGGGAAGTGTGGCCTCTAACATGTTAAATAGCTGCAACCCTGAACCTCAAATGCTAGTTTCAAGCCCGTCAGTATTGGCGTAGAACTTCCTCAATCCATGGTCTGCATGACCTTTTGCTCCTTGGCACTTAGCAGATTTCTCAGTTGGTCTCCATCACCTTGTACTCTTTTTAGCACTTCTCCTGGAATCAGACAGAAAGACACAGTCCCATAATATTTACCAATAATTGGCAGGTTACCATAGTCTAAAGCTTTTTGGGTATGTATTAATATTATAGCAAATATATATTTATATTAAGTTTATATCACTGTAAAATAAAAAATGTATTAATCTTGATTATATGTACTTTAAGTAGAAAAATGAGAAAAAGGAAAAAATCAATTGCTCTATTAAAAAATTAAAAGGAAAAGCAATAAGAAAATTTAAAATTCAGGGGAAAATTACAATGCTCTCAAGGGTAAAAAAATGAGAGAAAAGAAAACATATTGCAATGCACATGCAAGGAAGAAAAATAAAAGAATGTTTTAAAAATCAAAAAATATATAGCTTAGAACTAGTGAAAGGTTTTTCACCCCAAAATGAGACCCATTTCCTGTTAAGCTTTTGCATGAATTGTGAGTGTAAATGGTTTTTATAAAATAGCAGATTCATAATGCACATTCAAATAAAGTACCATAATTTCCAATAACATATTTAAAGACAATGGCAAACAAGCCCATTATGATAATCACTTGTTAAGATGTTTAAAAGAAATTGAAATTGAATTACAAATTTAACAGGTATAGTAAATCATTCAAGCATGGCTAAGATATTTTCTTAACAAACCCTATTACTGCTTCCAAAGCAATTGTGGGGCAGAGACTAAAAAAATCTGATTAAAAAAATCTTCTGGGTCTAAATTATTCTCAGGAATTCTAGATCCTTCTGATGGGAAAGCAAGCTAAAACATAGAGACTAAACATCAAGCATACAGGAGCTTTCCTGGCTTCCTGTGTAAAAAAATGGATAGGAAACTCATGTTTCTTCTATCCCTTTAAGACAACAATTCTTGGGGGGCAGCTGGGTAGCTCAGTGGATTGAGAGCCAGGCCTAGAGACGGGAGGTCCTAGGTTCAAATACGGCCTCAGAAACTTCCCAGCTGTGGTGACCCTGGGCAAGTCACTTGACCCCCATTGCCCACCCTTACCACTCTTCCACCAAGGAGCCAATACACAGAAGGTAAGAGTTTTTAAAAAAAGACACCAATTCTTTATAATAAAATATGTAAAACCTTATCCTTTAAGACAACAATTCTTTAAAATAAATATATAAAACCTTATCATTTATACAGAAGGGTACTAGGCATTTAAAGTCAATTCTGAAGACCTCTCATAAAATTATAATTTAAATTCTTAAGGCATCAAAATCTCCAAGGTTGTACACAATTATCAGGATAGAATAAAAACTTAAGACATGTGATCCTATAGTTGAGATGACAAATTCAGTATACATAAGGCTTATGGGTTTTTATAACTTAAAAATGTTTAGGATGTTCATAAATGGTACAGATAACAGAATTGAATTAATACAGGTAAACTTAAAAAATGAAACCTTAAAGAAATCAGAAAATACAATATGAGGAACAGATTACAAGCTATGCAGTTAAAAATCCTTTTTTACTAGTTCTAATAGATTTGTTCACTATTTGGGAGTTACAATAAAATCATAAACAGAATTAATCTAGCAACCAAAATTTCATCAGCTTGAAATGATTCAGTGCAACAGAAAAATTAACAAAACAACAAAATTAATTCACAAAACTAATCAGCAAAATACAAAAAGATACAGAGTCTTAAAATAAACACAACCAGAAATAAAACCCATTCAGTTCTGAGTTTTTAAAATCCACCTCTGGTCCAATTCAAGTTCCTTCTAACTGAGCTCTGCACTTGAGCATAGTGTGGATGACTCCATAAGGGTATATAGTTCAAAGTCTTGGGCAGGCTTAGTGTATGTACGGGGGTGAATTTCTACCCTGAGTTTCAGGCAAAATAATCGCAAGGAATAGTTTGAAATAGGCCATGAGGCCCATGCTTGCCATTCTACTTCCTGTTTGAAGAGTAAAAGCTAGAGCCATGTGGAAGCCAACTAGGTCAGGGACTAGAGAAAAGCCTAGGTCAGGTTTTAGAAAAACCATGTGGAGGGTGGTAGTGGAGTAGAAGCTCCTTTCAGGTTATAAGTCATTAATGTCTACGAGGATGTGGTCAATGAGAGAGAAAGGGAAGGGGGTTACTTCCCAAGTCTCAGGCGGGGGCAGAAGCAGTCTCTGGGATCAGCATCAACTGGCGGGGCAGGAATCTCAGGAATTGGCAGGCAGAGGCATCAGCAGCAGCAGGCAGGCAGCAGCAGGTATCTGGCATTGGAACAGTCTAGCAGGAGCTGGGATTGGCACCAGGTGGCAGGAAAAAGCTCAGGACCCAGGGAGGGTCCAGCAGGCAGGACCAGCAGTCTTTGAAACTAAATTCTTGGGGAATGTAATGGGCTGTTGGAAAAATGGCATTCCCCTTTCCCGGAAAAGTCCCTCAAAAGAAAATAGCAGGGTGCAGAAAAATAACTTTCCCCTTTTGAAAAATTTCTCAAAAGACCTGAGCAAAGTGGCCAAAAAGAAAAGTGCAAAAAAAAAAATTGGTAGGCTATCTGAAAATTGAGAATTATGTTTCCAACATGGTTTGCCAAACTGTTATTATTAAAATGAATATTGATGGATATTAAAAGAAGTATTAATATCAGAAGATTGAGGCTTCGGGTCCCTTCGTGTTTGCCAAACTGTTATTATTAAAATTGATAAAGATGCATATCAATAGAAGTATTAATATTTTAATTAAAGCTATGTTGGTAAAATAAAGATGACCACGTGCCTACTAAGATCTAATTTAAATTGCCCACCATACCTTCTGCCCACCTGGCTCCCTTGTACCAAAAAAAGCCTGCCTCCAATCACCTCAGGAGTCTTATACTGTTCTTTTATGTAATCATATTTACTGTCTACCTGCATTACAAGAGGAGTTATGGGAAATGTAGTTTCCAAGTCCTCTAAATGTCCACAGGAAGTTTGTCATATATCTAAATATTTGAAATTCAAATGAACCCCCAAATAACCCTCATAGGAACCCCCCCAAATTCCAAATAACACATTACTAAACAATTGTAATAGCCTCCTATTTTTCTCCCTAATTCTAGTTTCTTTCTTTCCCAAATTAGTCTCCATATAATTGCCAAAAACAATCTTCTAATTCTCTCTAGCATGATTGTGCAAGCTCCTCAGACTGAACATTAAGACTCGACAATCTCAGAATTTGAGAGAAAAAGACTTTCTGAGGTCACCTAGTCCAACCTATGCTGCAAAAGAAATCCCCACTATACCATGCCTGCAGCCTTTCCAGTGTTATTCTTGTATCAAATACAATCTCATCACATACAGTCTCAAGGTGAGCCCACTCATTTCCCCCTAGTCAATCAAGAATAGAGACTCTCAGTCAATTGTAGTATGACCTTCCTTCCCCCAACAGAATGAACTCAGGCTTAACCTGCATAATGGAATGTCTACTTCTAAAAGGATCTGCTGACTTCCAGAGATTTCACTTTCTAAGAAAGACTGAAGTAGAAGTATAGACTGTATCACAGTTGCAGATTTATTACTTGTATGTTTTTCTAAGGTCTGTAGGGTCATAGAGATGCCAGTACTGGCTAAAGATAAGTAGATTACATATAGACCAGTCAGAACTTTACTAAGTCAGGAATTTTTTGGTACTTGGGATGGTGATGGGTTGGAGGGGGAAGAGATAGATCATGTAAGGACCACCAACTGAATGAGGTAGACTGCAGATGTAGAAAGTTCACAGAATTTTAGAATGCTTTCTCTAACCACTATCTGGATTAGAATACCATATACTTCATGCCCAGCAAAAATATTCATTTACACTTCTCTTAAAGACCTGAAGAGATGGGAAACTCACTACCTTGTGAGGGAACCTTTTCTACTTCTGGATAAATTAAGGAGTGTTTTCCTTATATCGAACTGAAATTTTTCTCTGTAACTTTGAGACATTATTTCTAGCTCGGCCCTCTGGGCCAAAAAAAAAAAACAAGTTTAGCCTCTCCTCTAAATGAAATTTCACTCAAGTACTTGAAGAAAGATTTAACATGCCTTTTATATATCCTCTTCTCTAGGTTAAAAAGCCTAGTTCCTTCAACAAATCGTTGTATAGTCTAATTTCTAGTCCTCTAATTGCAGGCTATGCTGTGTGGTTGCCTTTCTTCTGACTTCCAGCCCACAATCATATAGACCTATTGTTTAATTTTATCTACAAAACTCTCCCCAAATTGATTTATTTTCAGAGGGTTAGGCAAATACTTTTTTTTTATCATTTATGTGGTGCGTTCAATGGAACCAACCTTGGGTTAGGAATCAGAAGACCACATTTTAATCTGAGCTCTTTAACATATTAGGTGTTGAACTTAGAGAAAGTTCTTTACCACTCAGAGCTTTAATCTCCTCATCTCATTGTAAAACCTTACATGTGTATGTGTTGTAAAACCCTAAATTTGTGCTAATTTCTATCATGCTCTTCAGAACATTTTTTTCTCTGCTATAAGTGGGGATGAGATAAAGGTTGACATTAGAAAGAGAGAGCAGAGGAAGGACAAGAATTTCATCTTGGAGAATGGCCATAATAGGTGTAGTATCAGAGAGAAAGCCAGCTAAAGGTGCAGATGAGTCTGTTGATTCTTGAAATGTTACTTCTTTTTTTTACTCTCAAAAATTCATCCAAACTTTGTACTACTTTCATCTTTATAACTTACTTTAAAGATCACAGTGGAGTTCTTCCTTCTCTCTAAGTCTTGCAATAGCCTTTGGCCAAAAGTAATAAAAATCTTATCTGACCATAAATCATAGAATCCCAGAACTTTAGAATTGAAAAGGACCTTAGAGACCAGCTAGTTCAATTCCCTCATTTTTAACGTGAAAGAACAGAGATCAGTAAAGACACATGCTAGGAATATCATTCCATTTGGGAAGTGTGGAAAAACCATATTCCTTCCCATTTCCAATATGTAGAGGGTGCTGTGATTCTTTCAAAGATAAATATTTCTTTCTATTACCTTGTCAGCCCCTTCTATTCCAGTGACCTTACTCACCTGTTATCCAAATGGCTACATAGTTGGACATTTCTCCATGGTCCTGACACCTGGAACTAGATCTGCAGTTTGGATTGTCTGAAAGGAGGTTTAGTAAGAATGGTAACTAAAAAATATTTGATTGACTTGCAAAATAGTCTTCTGAACACTGAATATACCAGAATCATTATGAGTTCATTGTTTTTTAAGGCCTTTCCATCTAAACTCTACCAAAAAAGAGATTAGAAAATAAGAAGATAATGATAATAATTATGATATTTCATAGTTATTTTATATAACTATTCAATTATCCAGAGAATCTTGAAAACAAAAGAATAATACCAGGACAGAAACTAGTCCCAGGAGTGTTTTTATCTGAATGCCATCAAAACTAAAGATGAATAATAGGACAGGTATATCACAGAAGGTGAGTGAAGCTCAATTTCTCTGTCATAGTGGGAGACAGCAAGGCCAAATGAGATCCATAATTATTGGTTCAAGTATGTGACTCCTGGATCATGATACAAATTACTAGCAAAGTACATTGCCTGTTTAATCTCAGACCCAAGAGTGATTATCATCTCTTTATTACTCATTCTTTCATATGACATAGCCTATTTAATATTTTCTACTAAAATTTGAGAATACCACTTATTCCCTCTCAAAATACAAATCAATTATGTGTTGGTAAACATTACACAAAAAATTTACAGATTTACAATCAACTCAAAACATCTATAAATATAAGAAAATAATATGTTGACTCAAGAACAAAAGGAATGTGCCAAAAAGTCTTGAGTGTAAAGAACATCCTAGAATTATTTGTGTAATAGTTGAACAAGCCTGCTGAAAGCACTGTAACATCTTTAATGACTTTAATATCATAAAATCTTTAGCTAAATTCTACACTCATGTCTTTCTTATCTCAAAAATATATAAAATACACAAATATAATGATAATACTAGAATATTTAATGTCCATGTGGGAAAAATAATTTTCTGTTTATAGTACATTACTAACACATTAATGTCAAGAACTTAACAAAAAAAAAAGGTCATCTTTCAGAAAGGCTATTTAAGCCATTAGATTTCTGTCTAGTCTTAAATCCATTATTGTCTTTCCTGAGTAGAAGTGGTTATTTTTTCTAAGTTTAAAGGGGGCTTTCCCAAAAACATTTGATGTATGGAGCTGATATTGAGTTGTAAAGATATTTTGAATAGAACCATAAGGATTTATGATGGCAATTCAGGATCAAGTCATCAACCCATCAAATTAGAGAGAGATTACTTTGAAGGAGCATAAACATGCTGACCAATTTATATTATGAAAGTAAATGTTAGAAATGATGTAACTCATCATGGCAGAATCCAGAAATTTAGGTCTGCTGTACTGTCCTCCAGCCTTTGCCAACACCTGCTCCACTGACCTTCCTTTCCTATTCCCCCTGCCCCCCACATTAATCTAACAGTAATGACACAGGATCTCCAGTGGCCAATTCAGACTCACCAACAAAGACCATGATTTGGCTTTGTTCTTCATTTGAGCCTTGTTTATTGTGGCTATGAGCAAGAGAAAGACTGCCAAAATATGGAGTTTATTGGAGTGGGCATGATAAGAAAATATTTATCTGTGGAATGCTTGCGAATATAAACTGAAACACCAACTCACTCACAGTGACTGACATTTCAGAAGAAATTTAAATTGTTATATTTTTCTTTCTTTTATTTGTTTGAGCTACAAGAAGGGCAAAATGTGGGAAACAGTTGCATTTTTTGCCAAAGTGTTTATTCAGTCTTGATAGTTTAGACATTATTAGTATGTTTCTATTCACAATAGGAGGGGAGAGGACAATACAACTCATAGGATCATTTAATACTAGCCACTATAGACCACATAATCCATACATATCTTTTGCAAAGGAGAAAAATGAGGCTGACAGAGCATCCAGAGGAAAACCAGAAGGGCCTTAAGTCCATGTCATATAAGGAAGAAAAAGGACCTATGAGTATTTAATGTGGATAAGAGAAGACTAGTGGGCTCTCTTCATGTACTTAAAGAAAAAAAAGCCCTTACTTTTTATCTTAGAATCAACACTGTGTATTGATTTCAAGGCAAACAAGTGGTAAGGGCTAGGCAATGGCTGTTAAATAACTTGCTCAGGGTCACACATCTAGGAAGTGTCTGCAATCATATTCAAATCCAGGACCTCCCATATCTAGACCTGGCTCTTGATCCACTGAGCCACCAAGGTGCCCTGTCTTCATGTACTTTTAAAAGTTTTTCTCTGAAAAATTGATAATACTTGTTCTCTCCACACCTAGAGAGCAGAACAAAGAGGAGTAAGGAAAAGTAGAAAAAGAGGCAATCTTAGGCTCAATTAAAAGGGGAAAAAATATAATAATCTTGGCCATCCAAAAGAAGAATATGCGGCCTTAAAGGTTCCTAGGTTCCCAGAGATTTGAAGGTACCAGAGAAAAGGCACTTTTGTTTTAGGTAATAAGTAGGATTCTCTTTTTCAGTATAGGATATTCTAGAAAATGTTTAAGGTCTTTTCTAACTCTGAAATGCTGATTCTCTAAGTTTTTTACTTTACCAAAGACTCAGAAAATGACAGATCGGGGACTTCCTAGAACTCTTACTTCCAGACTCCACTAATTTTCCATAGGATCAGAGCCTAATTTTCCTAGTGTGATTTGGATTTCTTCCTTCCCCAACCAGCATAACTAGAGTATGATCTGGGAATAATGGTCTTTGTGCTCAAGTCCCTGGACATGAGTTCCTGCTCTCCCCATCAAAAGAGTCACTTTTGATCTCTTTATTACCTTTATGGTATGTTTCATCATTCCTTTGATATATTACCATGGATAATCATGAGGTCAGATCACGCTGTCTAATCCCCTCAATTTTACATTGAAGAAATGGAGGCCTATAGATGAGAAATGACTTGCCCCAGGTCATTCAAGGGTAAATAGCAGAGTCAGAAATTGAATGCAGTTTTCTAATTCTAAATGTAATTCTCCCTTATCACATAACCCATATAACATTCCTAAATAAGCAAACCATAATAGTTAGCACACATATACATACCAAAACAATATGCATGGTCAAGAAAAGAGCAGCAAAGAAGAACCTTAGGGAACTGAAAGAGTTAAATTCAACCCTAGATTTGATACTCATTAACTTTTAGACCTTATGCATGTCATTTTATTTCTTCAACTCTCTTTTGCTTCTTCCCCCTAGAAGAACTGGTATATCTTCAGAATCATGATAAGATGGGAGATCTTATCAGAAAAAAAGCTGATTGAGAAAACTTGACAAGTTTAGCTTGTCCCTCAAGTGGACCTAACTGCCTTATGACAGTTAAGAGAAGGATTAATGATATATGGAGAATGAAGATTCCTATCAGTTTCCATATTGCTCATTTTGTAAGTGAGTAATCTTCTCAACTCCAAACCCCAAACATAAACCCAAATAAACAATTGAAAAATCTTCTGTTTTAATCTGCATTCTGACTCCAACAGTTCCTTCTCTGGGGTAGATAGCATTCCCAATCAGTTTTCAAAAAAGGAATCCATGTGGAAGATGAGATTTACTATTTGAGTTGAAATAAATGGAATTAGACCTTCATCTATGATTCTGATGTAATTCATTCCCATGTTTGATGTCTAATGATGAAAAAAATAAAAACTTCAGAGTACTTTTGAATGTACAAAACATTTCCAGAATTTTGTACCCAAATCAGGTGATTTTCACATTGGAAAGGCTTCAGAGCTAATGGACAGTTCATTCCTGAAACAAACATCTCTTCTTTCACCTCTCTTTATCAACCTATCTCTTCTTAAAGCATTTAAATGATGGGATGCTTATTGCTACCAGTTTAAATGTAAAGCATTCCAGACATGGAGACTAATGCAAAGATGTGAAAGCAGGAAATGAAAGGCTGAGTTCAGGGAAAAGAAACTGGGTCAGAATTGCTGGAATATGTGGGGATAAAGACTTGATGAAAGTCACAGAGCTTTCAGGGAATGGAGCTTGGATTTGAAGTCAGGCCTCTTCCTTCTAAATCTGCTCAGCTAAGTAAGAACTGTATTATACTAACTCACACTGGAGACTTATAACAAATATACCCATCAAGAACACACACCTTATTCTGCTAATGTATTCTGAATTTCCCAACCTGGCATATAAATTGCCTGGTTCTTGTTCTTCCTGTCTGCTGGTCAGAGTCAGTACATATGCAATATTGATTCTTTTTCCCCAAAGCATGAGAAATATACATTTTATTTACTTCACAAATGATTCCCAACATCCACAGGCTAATTGTTGACAACACACATGATGTTGGCCGCCAAAGAAATTAATACTGTTTGCTGCCTGAGGAGCTTAGAGGAAGAAAAAATATAACAGATAGACACACATGGTGATGCTAATGAAGCCTTTCATTATCTCCAAGGGGCCCGAGAGAGAGACAGAGAGATAAGGAGGGGGCCACTGCTGGAGTTACTGATGGCTTTGTTCCATTTAAGGAGTCAACGGCAAACTCCTTGACATTGAAATTGACTCTTTTAAGTAGAAGCTGACTGATAAAATTGAAATGATTTTTGGTAAGGAAATGGGAATAGATGTGGGGAGATATATTTTTCCTGAATCCTTCTTG
Organism: Gracilinanus agilis; assembly: GCF_016433145.1. Classification (NCBI taxonomy): domain Eukaryota; kingdom Metazoa; phylum Chordata; class Mammalia; order Didelphimorphia; family Didelphidae; genus Gracilinanus; species Gracilinanus agilis. The sequence continues at coordinate 303,500,095 of NC_058134.1, forward strand.
CAGAATAGTCTGTAAGTACTTTTAAGACAGGATACCTTTAAGTTGGTGACCCAGGGAAACAGAGTTCCTGTATCTTATATTATCAGTAGCCTTTTATGACAAGGCTGGGGTCAACATTCCCATCACATTTAAGTGGCTTCTTTTGAATGGAGTAGTTTCCATTCCAGTGAAAATTGCTCTTCACTAGGGATGAAGAAGAAAAGATGAAGGATAGGATTTCTTCTGACAGGAAAACAAGAGCTTTCACACCCTTAGAGGCTAACTTGATAAAGAGAATGCCACACTTAGGGTATTTGTCATTTACGATATTTGACTGACAAAATTTAGAACTAAAAGGGATCTATGAGTCCATCTGGGCTCAAAGATTCCTCATTTTACATATGGTGAGGGAAAAGGAATGTGGGGTCCAGAGAGGGAAAAAGTATTTGCTCAAAGTTCCATAGTTTGGAAGCCATAGAGTCCGGATATGAAGTTATTGTCAGAGCTAAAGGGAGAAAAAAATTCTGGTTCTTATGTTCAGAAGAACATAGGTTTGAAAGTTGGAAAATCTGCCTTTGAATCCTACCTCTTCTCGTAATTCACTCTGACCTCACATATTTCACTAGTCCTTAATATCCTCAGTTTGTGAGCAGAGTCAATATGGCAGCGTAGTAGCAGGGAAATTCTAAAGCTGCTCTGAATTTCCTTCCAAAGAGATGATTATAAAACATCTCAAAAGGACAGAATTAAAAAACAGACAAGTAAAAGGGCTCTTCCATTACACATATTTCCACACTGTAAGGGGGCAAAACTACACAAAGAAAAGTGCAGGCTGACCACCCCCTCCTTACCTATGCTGCCAAAGGCAGATCAAGGACCAGGGCAGTCTCTGAATTCTAGGGGATTGGCTACACTAAAGAAAAATCACAACAGACTTACGCCTGGAGGCTCCAGGCCCTGTCAGTGACATTCAAAGCTTAATGGCACTGGACTCACTCTCAGGAGTGGAGGCAACAGTACAGTTTTGGGGGAGCAGCAGGTGCAGGGAAGATAGCTTTAGAGCAAAACACTGCAAAGTATGCTATGCTACAGACCTCCCATGGAAATCCCAGGTCCTGGAGGTAAGGTTCAGAACTCCAGAGCACTTGTCTTATCTGGCAGCAGGCAGCAGCAACAACAGTAGCAACAGGCAATGGCAGCAATGGAGGCAGCAGTAGAAGATAGCTTCAGGACAAAACACTTTGAAGCCTGCTACACACATAAAAAACAACAACAACAACAAAAACACTGTAGACCTACCCCTGGAAATCCTAGGCTATGGAGGTGAGGGTCAGAGCTCTATATCACTGGGCTCACTCAGGCCTCTGACAGGGAAGGGGATATACCCCCAATGCAAAGTCCTATAAGGCAGAAGCTAAGATAGAAATGATCAGCAACATTCAGGACACCCAGTCCTCTAGCAGGAAAATGAGTAAACAACAGCAAAAAAAGCTCATGACTCTAGAAAATTTCTACAGAGAAAAAGAGTAAAAACAGAAGCAATAGGAGAGGGTAAGAAACAAGAAAATACATGCTAATTCTCAAAAAAAAGGAAACTGGTCACAAACTGTGGAGGAACTCAAAAAGATTTTAAGAACCAAGGAAGACAGAAGAAAAATGGGAAGAAAAGTAGGAAAAAGAAATGAAAGCAATAAAAATAACAGCTTAAAAGGCAAAATTACTCAAATGGAAAGAAAGATACAGAAATAAATTGAAGTAATAAGCAGATTAAAAAACAGAATTGACTTGCTGGAAGAACAGGCAAAGAAGTCCAATGATGAAAAAAGTACCATAAAAAACAGAGTAGATCAAATCAAAATGGAAAATCAAAAGATCACGGATGAAAATCACTCTTTAACGACTAGAATTGGGCAAGTAGAAGCTAATATTTTTACAAGACATCAAGAAATAATAAAACAAAATCAAAAGAATAAAAAAATAGAATGAAATATGAAATTTCTCATTAAAAAAAGAAAAACAATTGACCTGGAAAATAGATGCAGGAGAGACAATTTGAGAATTATTGGACTACCTGAAAGCCATGACCAAAAAAAAAATCCTAAATATCATATTACAAGAAATTATCGAAATAAACTTCCCAGATAATCTTGAACAAGAAGACAAATTAGACATTGAAAGAATCCACACATCAACCCCTACATTAAATCCCAAATGATAACTCCCAGGAATGTGACAGCCAAGGTCAAGAGCTTGTAGACCAAGATAAAAATATTCAAGCAGCCAGAAAGAAACAATTCAGATATCATGGAGCCCCAGTCTGGATTCTATCAGCCTCCATACTGAAGGACCACAAGGTTTAGAATATGATATTTTGGAAGACAAAAGAACTGGGTCTACAACCAAGAATCACCTCCCCATCAAAACTGACTATATATTTTCAGGGGAAATTTAATAGGGCATTTAATAAAATAGAAGATTCCCAAGCATTCCTGAAGAAAAGACTAGAATTAAAGAGAAAAATTGATGTCTGAATACAAAATTCAAGAGAACCATTAAAAGGTAAACAAGAAAGAAAAAAAAATTAAGGAGTTCAATAAAGTCCAATTGATGATACTCCTATATGGAAAAAAAAATGATGTCTGTAACTCTTCCCCCCCGCCTTTTAAATTTAGAATATTTTCCCATGGTTACATGATTCATGATTCCACCCCCACACTCTTTCCTCCTCCCATTTCCCAATTTGATTAAATTCCCTTTCCCTACAAGGTTGAGACCTTTCATCTCTAACAATCTCTCTGCCACATATCTCATTATTGCCCCCAAAATACCAGCACATTGATCATATAGGACAATTGCTTGAAGCTAAGGATAGTTAGTCATCACTCTTCCCTTTATCAGGTGGCAGAGTTTTCAGAACCTCCAATAAGGGAACACAAACCCTACTCTGGGAGAAAATTCAATTTGCTCCATGAAGACACCAAGACTGGAGAAATAGAGAAGAAAGTAAATATTACATGCAACTTAGAATTGGAAGGTTTGTGGCTGATGAGTGTTTTTTGGGGATATATAGATACATGTTGAGATGTGGGGTATCTGGGAAGGCAAAGGGGTGGGATCTCTGAAATTACCATATTCCAATGTCACTATTGCAGGGGAGTATCTGTGTGTCTTATGTAAAAAGCCTTGGGCTAGAATGCTGCCTATAGGACCTGGAACAAGTCAAATCAACAAGGATTTATTATTTCCTTTGCCTCTGTGACTCTGTCTCCTTATCCATAAAATGGGGATAGTGCTTACCTCACAGGGTAACTTCAGCAGGACTCTGATGAGATGATCTCTAAAGTACTTTTACAACCTATTATTCTTTTGTGATTGTCCATGAAGTACTCAGGTGTACCTGGAGCAGAGGCAGAAGGATAGTTTCAAAGTCAAATAACATCTTCTGGCCACCTTTATACAGTTATGAGAACATTTCTTTGAAGCTCAGGAGAAAAACCTTCATTTCTGATGTAGTCTTTCAACTCTCAATATGACTTATAGGTGCAGCTAAATGAATCTAGACTCTAGATCCTTAACCCTCTCTTTACACTATATTGGTCTTGTAGAGTTGGAGATCTGTGTATGTGGTTTCCCCAATTAACCAGTGAGGTTCTTGAGAGCAAGGAATGCTTTTTATCTTACTTTGAATCCTTAGTGTTTAACTCAGTGCCTGTGAAGAGTAAGTACTTACTAACTGCCCTAGTCTGACCTTAGAGGGGTGCCATGGTGGGAATAAAATAATGAATAGGAAAGTTTCTGACATGATGACTTCCAATGAGCCAGGTACATCAAGTCTGAACTATCTAAAGTGTACTTGTGGGTGACAGTATATGAAAGAGACAGAGACAGAGACAGAGACAGAGATAGAAAGAAAGAGACAGAATTTGGGAAGGTCAGCTTGGCTGGATTTTTAAATCTCATAGTATCACAACTCTATAGATATTAGGGATCTTTTTATTATTAGAGATGCAAAAATGAAATTCCAAAGAGTATGAATGACTTCCTCATGGTTACACAGCTATTGAGTGTCAGACTGGATTTGAATTCAAGCTTTTTTGACTTGTGCATACCTAATACTTCCTGTGGCCTTTCAGTGGGTGATGTGAAACACTTTAATGAACAGCATAGTATAGTAGTAGCAGTAATGGTGATAGTCTTCATATTAGGATTAGTAGTAGTAACATCAGCAGCTATCTATTATTGATATTACTAGCTAGCATTTATCTAATGCTTTAAGGTTTGTGAATGACTTTACATGTGTTGTCTTATTTCATCCTGATTAAATCTCTCTCAAGAAGGTGCTATTATTATTTCATTTTATAGATGAAGAAGCCAAGGCTGAGAAGTCAAGTGCCTTGCCCAGAATCACATAGTAAGTAGCTGAGGGCTAATTTGAACTCAATTCTTCCCCACCCCAAATGCAACTTCCTAACTGTTTAGCATCTTTCAGTGTTTGACAAAGCCAACATTGATTACAGAATCAGAGGATGTGAATTTGAATCCCAGTCCTGTTGATTCCTAAATGTGTGACCTTGGGCAAGACATTAAATGATTTGGGGGAATTCAGTTTTCTTATTTGTATGATGAAGCAGTTGGACTATAGACATTCCAAGGCTTCTCCAAGCCCTACCTCCATGATTCAGTGATAGTTCTTCCTACTGCTCTATTCATTAAATTACCAAGCTTTAATTAATTTTCCTCTGTGGTCCAGGCATTGACTTTAGTTCTGGGGAAATGACAACAAAAAGTGAAATAGGCCTACCCTCAAGGAGCTTACATTCAATTTGATGGAATTACCAAGAAAATATCTAAGTACAAATATATGTATATAAGGAACTCGCAGCAAAATTGCATTTCCCACCTCACTGGCCTTTGAATGGATTCCTATACAAAGAATCAAGACTCTGGAATAGGAGGAATTTAGGGACAACTTATGTTGTGAGATGTTGTAAATGAAGTATAATCAGGGCCTTTAACAGAGGAAGCAAAGCATCTTCAATCTTTCTTCAATGGATTTGAGCTCTATTCAGCATGGGTGCTACCTTCACTAACAAACATGGTAAAGAACTCCAGTCTTTTCCTCCTGCATGACCTCTGTCCAAACAGTGGAGTAGACTGTCTTGGGAGTTAGGAGGTTCCCTCTCATTGTGGACCTTCAGTCAAAGGCATCTGTTGAGTGGCAATGTGGTCCAGTTGGTCAGTTCATCAGCACAGTATATTAACTGCCAACCAGGTGTTCTGTACTGGGGCTAGAAACTGTAATGATCCTTGTCCTTAATGCTTCTGTCCTATATTGAGTATATATACTATATAAGTAAAGATCCACATGGATCTTTAGAAAACAGATGAAAAGTAACAGAAAATATTTTATTTTGTTGGGATGAGATGGAGTGTGGCACAATTAGCCTGAGTTCAGAAAAGGCTTCATATAGAAGATGCCTGAAGCAAATGTGGGATTCTTAAAATCATGGGATGAGGTGACAAAGCCTCTGAAGTCTCTTGAAGCACTGAGTTCATGTCTTTTTTCCACAGAGGACATTCTCATCATGGACATAACAAAAGAAAATAACTTTGCACACCCCCTAGTTTTGGAGGATGGGGTGGGGAGGAGGACTGGAGTGATATGCCCATTCTTCATGCCTCACATTCTTTTGGTACCCTACCTCCTTTCTCAGTCCCTTTCCTTTGAAGTCTTACCCATAACTTTGATCAGTCATCATTGCTAATCAGCTTCAGAATGCTGACATCCACCTTGCTCCTCTCCATATTAAATGCTTTAAATGAAATACTGAATCTGATAAGCTGCAGTGTTTGAGGGACATTCCTCATCACTATCTGCCTCCCCACCTTTGGCCATTTCTTTTCCAGGCCATAATCACTCTCACACCTTGTTCACTCTCTGGAATCAGAGGTGACTTGTTCTTCTCTGCCCCACCCTTGACAGGCAGGGAATTGTTTGGATTATGAATATCAGCTCAATACTGACAAGTGAAAGACGCTGCCAACCTTCAGAAACTGACAAGAATAACATGATATTGAACTTGTTCAGAGAGGATACCAGAATAGAAAGTTCAATACTGTCTTTCTTACCTGATGGTTAAAAGTCCAATAAATCTTCTCCCTGACAGATACCTGCATGTAATCTAACTAAATGAATGTCCTGAGATACCCTTCAAGCATAGATGTGGTGTTCACAAAAGCAGGCCTTTCACTACCACCATTAATACTGAGACACAGTCCATGGAGTATGGGCATCTTTAGTTCAAAACAGGAACAGAGAGCTTTCAATCCTTTCTCTCTGGAGATATTAATTCCTGACAAGAGATCACAAAATATAAGGCTTATAATATATTAACATATTAATATGAGGACCTTACAGGAATACCTTATCAACTCTCTTTGTCTCTCTGTATATCTCTTTTATGTCTCTCTATATCCCTCTCTGTCTTTCCTTCCCTCTCCCCCCCACCAAGAACAAATCCAACCCCAGTTTGATATGGCATCTTTTCAAATATTGAAGACAACTATCATGCCCACCCATTCTATACCTTCTCCAGATAAAATGACTCCAATTTATTTCTACCAATTCTTTTGTGGCATAATGTTTACCTTCCTCAAAATTGATTGCCCCCATCCCTCTGGTTGTGCTTATACTTATCCAAGTCATTTTCCTATAATCTGTTTCTTAAAACTGAACATAATACTCAAGATGATTTCTAACAATTTGAATGTTTATCTCCATTACTTCACCTCTCTTAATCTTGCTTAACATCTCTTTAGATAATGGGCATTGACAAAATAAATGAGTGTAGTAGAGGTAGTGACCCACCCAACCTCTCCCAAAATTTAGGTCAAATAAAAATCTGGAGTGGGATAGCCAACAAAGGTTAAGGTGAGGTATCTGTAACAACAAGGTTTAGTTCAACCAGGAGCACTAATGGTGACAACAATAGTGGTGGACATTTGAGGTGGCTCTAACAGCAACAGCAGCAGCAGGATCAGGAGCTCTCACCTAGAAAAGGTAAGAGAGTTAGACAACTGGTCAGAAAGTGATTACAGGGAATCCTGAGCTAACACTAGGCCCAACACCAGATGTTGTTTGGAAATTACATTGACTGTAAGCAGTTTTAGTTCCAGTTATAGGATAGAAAGAGGTGCTTGTGGCTGTAAGAGATTTGTTCATATAGTTCAAGCATAAGTGATTAGTGTTTGTGGCTAAAGAGTGTCAGGAGCTCTCTCAGAATGAAAATCAGAGAAGTAACCACAACTCTCACAGTATAATACAACCTTGGACAAAGAGCCAAGCACAGAACCAGCAACCTTGGAAGCACGGAAAGCTTATACACCCCCATAACTAAGTCTGCATACAGCAACACAAAAAAACCAGATCCTTGGGAACAGTATCTTCCCACATCCAAATGAACAAATCCTAACTTTTCTATAAAGTTCAAGAAATAGGGTGGAAAATTTGAAAACTACAAAAGAAGAACCTGACCATAAAAAATATCTTACAGGGCACATGAAAGAGAAGACATAAACCAATGTGAAAACAGCTACAGGCAAAATCTCAAAGGAAAAAATCAAACTGGAGATAAGCCTAGTAAGAATTCCTGGATGATCATAAGCAAGAGATGAGAATGATAGAGGAAAAATTAGGAAAAGAAGGGAGAAGAATAAAAGAAAAATATGAAAAGAAAACTCTAGGAACAGAGCCAAGATGGCAGAGTAAAGAAGCACTCAACTGAACTCTCCCAATTCCCCTTAAAAAAATTCCAACTCCTCAAATCAAATTCTAGAGTTGGAAAGTCAACAAAAGGTCAGAATTAAATATTCTTCTAATCCAAGAAAACATAGGAGGTTGGATAGAGGCTGGCCTAGAGTACACATGGGTAAAATATAATGGTGGGACTAGGTGGTAATTACAGAAGCAGCAGTAGCTTGAGGAATTATTAAGCCAGAAATAATCAAACCACCTTGAAAGCACTGAAAATTTCCAAAGCCCTAGAAATAATTCTGAAAATAACAAGGCCCAAATTAATATGAAGTTCAAATCAGGAAATAGGAGCAAAAAAATGAACTAACCAACAAAAAGAAACTGATTATGAAAAGCTAATATAACAGGTGAGATCAAGACACAAACATTGAAAAAGACAATGAAGTCAAAAGAGTTCCAGGAAAAGCCTCAAAAAAACATGAATTGAATAAATTCCAATAATAGAAAACAAAGGAATAAAAGTAGCATTCCTTAAAATGACAAATAGTATCTATCTAAAACCAAGATCAAGAGGAGTGGAGCCAAGATGGTGGCTTAGTGGCCATGAAAGCTGAAACTGCTCTGAGAATTCTTCAAAACCAATTTTTAAAAAGCACCTCAAAACACCAGGAGTCAACAACTAATAGCAAGACAGAATGAGGGGGATCTCCTGCAAAAAACAATATGAAAGGTAGGCAGAGAGTCAATTTTCAAGGTTTAAAGGGGAACTGAAAGTAAAACTGCAGACACAGGAGTGCTGGCTGACTACACTTACCTACTGCACCAGCTTCCAAACCTGGGCATTGGCCAACTTTAGAATTCAAGGACCCTGCCTACAACAACAAAAGAGTACCCTACACCCTTGATATCCCAGACGTTGGCAACAGTCCACAGTGAGACCCAGAAGTCTCGCACAGGGCCTGTTCAAGCCTGCTCTGCAATGATGAAGACCTAGCTCCAGGGCAAAATATCCCACAGTGCCAATCTCTACAAGCCAGGAGAGGAGACAGAATCAGCAAGCAGCTTTCAGAATGCCCAGTCCACAGTCAGAAAAAGGCTGGAAAAATGAGCAAACAACAAAAGAAATATTTAACTCTTGAAAATGTCTATGGGGACATAAAGCAAAGCACAGTAGCAACAAGAGATGGTGAGATCCAAACAACCACATGCAAAAGTTGAAGAAAATGGGAATTGGTCTCTAGCTCTAGAAGAACTCAAAAGGAAATTCAAAAATCAAACAAGACAGGACAAAGAAAAAAGGGAAAAAGAAATGAAAGTAATGCAAAAAGGAAATAACTTAAAAACCAAAATGGTCAACTGGAAAAAGAGGCAAAGAAATCCAATAAAGAAAAGAGTGTTCTTCAAAAAAAAAAGAATTGGTCAACTGGAAAAAGAGAACAAAAAAAAAATCCAATGAAGGAAAGAGTGCCATGAAATTCAGACTTTAAAAATTAGAACTGGGTAAATATAAGCTAATGGCTATATGAGATATCAGGAAAAATAAAACAACATCTAAAGGATGAAAAAAATAGAAGAAAATCTGAAATGTCTCTCCCACTAGTATGGTTTTACTATCTATTTCCTTATTGAGATCTGCCAATTTCTCCTTTATGAATCTGGTTGCTATGCCATTTGGTGCATACATATTGAGCAATGTTATTTCCTCATTGTCTATACTGTCTTTTATCATGATGAATGACCTTCCCTGTCTTTTTTTTTTTTTTAAACATTTATTAATATTCATTTTTAACATGGTTACATGATTCATGCTCCCCTTTCCCCTTCAACCCCCCCCGCGC
>NC_058134.1:303514637-303564682 GCF_016433145.1 Gracilinanus agilis
CATCTTAGATTATTTAGTGTTCCACCCTCACCCTGTGAATTATTCTTCTGATTACTATAATAGTGAATACTATAATAGTGAATAGAGTTCACTACAGAGAATTATACATAACATTTCTCCACATAGGAATACCAATAATTAGATCATATTGAAGCCCTTAAAGAGGCAAATTTAAAAAAATATGATTTTTCTTTCTTTCCCCTCTGTTTCTTAATTAACTTTTCATGTTTCTCTTGATTTTTGTGGTTGGATATCGAACTTTCCATTATTTAGTCCTGTTCTTTTCTGTGCAAATACTAGGAAATCTTCTATCTTATTGAATGACCAGACCTTCCCCTGGAAGTATATAGTCAGTTTTGATGGGTAGGTGATCCTTGGTTGTAGACCGAGTTCTCTTGCCTTTCTGAATATCATATTCCAAGCCTTGGGGTCTTGTAGTGTGGAGGGTGCCAGATCCTGTGTGATCCTGATTGTTGCTCCTTAGTATCTGGATTGTCTCTGGCTTCTTGCAAATTTTTTTCTTTTACTTGGAAGCTCTTGAATTTGGCTATTATATTCCTGGGGGTTTTCTTTTCTGGGTCTAGTGTAGAGGGTGATCTATGGATCCTTTCAATGTCTATATTGCGCTCTTGTTGTAGAACTTCAGGGAAACTGTTCTGAATAATTTCTTTTAGTATGGAGTCCAAATTTCTATTAATTTCTGCTTTTTCAGGAAGACCAATGATTCTCAGACTGTCTCTTCTAGACCTGTTTTCTTGGTCTGTCACATTTTCATTGAGATATTTCATGTTTCCTTCTATTTTATCAGTCTTTTGACTTTGTTTTATTTGTTCTTGCTGTCTTGAGAGATCATTAGCTTCTAATTGCTCAATTCTAGCCTTTAGGGACTGGTTTTCCTTTTCAAACTGGTCATTTCTGGTATTCAATTTGCTTATCAGTTCATTTGATTTCTGAGCCTCACTTTCCAATTGCAAAATTCTGCCTTTTAAACTGTTATTTTCTTGCCAGATCTCTTCCATCTTTCTCATCATCTCTGATTCGAACTCTTCAATAGCTTGTGGCCAGTTTTCATTATTTTGGGAAGGTTTGGATATGATTCCTTGTTTGTTCTCCTCTGCTGTTTGCTCTGTTGTCTGGATTTTATCTGTGTAAAAGTTGTCGAGTGTTACAGATTTCTTCTTGATGATCTTTCTCTTTGGGGGTTCTTGTCTCTGGCTTGCCATTGTTAGCCCTGTCCCCTCTCAGGTTTATCCTCACACTCAGGGTTTGTCTGTGCTCTTTAGGCTCCTGAGGTCTCAGGTCTAGTTGTTCTCAGGGTCAAGCCTCCTGGTGGTTCACTTGATTGTTCCTCTGCCTGAGGCTCCTTTAACAGTCTCAGGGTGCTGCTTCTACAGTTGTGCACCCCTCTGCACTGGTTCCCCACTCAAGGTCCTCACCTCAGCTCAAGATTGGATTCCTTGCCTGAGGTCAGGATTTGTGTCTGGGCTTGCGTCCGTGCCTGCACTCATGCCTGCGCTCAGGATCTGTGTTCAAAGTCCATGTGTTCTTTAGCCTCTTGGGGTCTTAAGTCTTGCTGCTCTCAGGAGCAGGCCCTGGTGACGCCAGGTAGCTACCAAGGACTTAATGCATGCCCTAAACTTGTTCTAACTCTTGTGCACTAGCTTTGGCACTGTAGGTGGTGTGGTGTGGGGGAGGTGGTTGCTCGGCTCACATTTTAGTGAGAGCTGTTTCACCCCTTTATAGCATGGAAATGCTCCCATTTGACATACCTCAAATCTGCACCCTGTTGTGGGGTCCCTTTGCTCTGGATTTGTTTTTTTGTCTTCTTGAGGAGTCCTATATGTTTTGGTTAGGATAGGTTATGCAGCTCCTTTTTACTCTGCCACCATATTCATTTCTTCTACTTTTTACAGTCTAGAATCTGATGTAATTCAGGGTCCCCTGCTCAAGTAGTCCATGATTGACCTCGGGTATTCTGGTCAGAGCCTGCTGAAAATTCTGCAAGCAAATAGGCTGCTTCCCCTCTGTGGCAGGAATCAAGGACTCCACTCTCCTAGGAATGACCACAGTTAATGAGTTTCCAATCCCTCAGCAAACATACTCACCAGTTTGTACTCCTTCCTTACTCCTCTGCTACTAACGCTGTAGCCTAGGACAGAGTAGGTTTCTTGCCCATGTTCCTTGGCCCTCCAAGTCCCTCATTTACTAACAGTGAAGCTTGAGCTTGGTCCAGTCCATTGCCTCCAAAATCCCTCATTTGCTATCAGGAAGGCTTGAGCTCCTGCTCTCAAGGCTGAAAAGCAGCAGACTCTACAGTATCTACTCTTTTAATCCCCATCTGTGGACAGCGGGGTTCCTGGACCTGAGGCCACAGCAGATGTAGCTATTCCTAGGACCCTTTACCTGAAGATTCCAGAAATATCCTTAGGGATTTAGGTGAGTTTGCTAATCCCACTGTCAGGATTTACCTTGTTGAAGCTTCACACCCTATCCCAACATGTTTGCACAATGCTGATGTTGGTTCATATTTAGACATTTTAAGTTTGAGTGACAAACTGGTAGAGATGTCCAATAGCCATAACAATGGTGTAGGACTTGAGTGAGTCAAGGACTACTTATGAAGATGTAGAGTTTATAAATGAATAACTCACAGGAATTAGAGATCACATAGATATTTTGAAAGAAGTGAAGAGGAAGAGTGAAAGGAGCAAACATTTATTAAATATCTATTATGTGCTAATCACTTTAAAATGCTATTTCTTTTGATCCTCACTACAGCCCTCAGAAGTACACATTTTATTATCTCCATTTTATAGTTGAGAAAATGGAAGAGAACAAAGTTTATGTGGCTAGCCCAGGGTCCCAAAAATTAGTGTCTGAGACTGGATTTAAACTCTGTCTTTTTTTTTCATTTTTTCCATGGTTATATGATTCTTTTTGTCTTCCTCCTCTCTTCTCTCCCCCCCTCCCAGAGTTGACAAGCAATCCCACTGGGTTTATATTATCACTCAAAACCCATTTCCATATTATTCATTTTTGTAATAGAGCAATCTTTAAAACCAAAACTCAAAATCATATACCTACATAAACATGATAAATCATATGTTTTTCTCTGGATTTCTACTCTTGCATTTCTTTTTCTAGATGTGGATAGCATTCTTTCTCATACGTTCCTCAGAATTGTTCTGGATCATTGGATTCCTTTAAGTAACAATCACATTTGATCATTCCACAATGTTTCAGTTACCGTGTATAATGTTTTCCTGATTCTGCTTATTTCAGTCTACATCAGTTCATGAAGGTCATTCCAGATCTTATGAAAACCTAACTATTCATCATTCCTTAGAGCATAACTTATAGTTCTAACTTATATTCCTTATAGTATTAACTCCATCACCATCATATACCCTATTTTGTTCAGCCATTCCCCAATTAAGAGACATCTCATTTACCAATTTTTTACCACCATAAAAAATGCAGCTAGAAATATTTTTGTACCAACAGGTCCTTTCCCACTATTTTTATCTCTTTGGGACACAAGTATAGTAGGAGTATTGCTGGATCAAAGGTCATGCTTTCTTTTAAAGCCCTTTGGGCAGAATTCCAAATTGCCTTCCATAATGATTGGATCAACTCACAACTCTACCAGCAATGCATTAGTGTCCTAATTTTGCTATATCCCCTCCAACATTTATTATTTTCCTTTACTGTTATATTGCCCACTCTGCTATGTGTAAGGTGGTACGTCAGGAACTCTATTCTTCTTGATTCTATTTCCAATGTTCAATCCATATCAGTATAGAATTAGGTTATCAGAGAAGGTACCATGGTGTTCTCTGGGTTATATCAATAAAATTTCTCATAAAAGCATGATTGAATTACAGCATTTGATAAGTTGAATTGCCCATCTTATAATTCCCCATTTCTCTTACTGATTCCTGCTCCATTTCCCACCATGATAGAGGAATTAGATTTCAAAAAACACTTATCTTTAAATTAAAGAGTCTGTTCTTCTAACTTCTGAGTGGGTTTGGTTCTCTCTAGGGCAGTCTTAGGACAGGTTCTACACAGACTTTAAGAAGGATCTAGAAAAAATTCATATTCTTCCCATTATATGAGCCAACAGGGAAAAAAAGAAGTTTGTACTTGACTGCCCAGGTGCAAGATATACCACTCCCATAATATCCTGCAATGAAAGGATTTTGTAATTGAATTCAGGATGCAGGCCAAGGGGGGTGGGATGGGCTGATTTAGTCTTGTTCCCTGCTGTTGAAAATCCACGAGGAATTAGGAGAAACACTTCATTAAACTTCCCCCCATGAAGCGGATAAATAAATCCCTTCTTGGCCTTAGATGGAGGAGGATACCCAGCTCTGATGCTTTGGAAGTAAAACTTCATAAACCAAGCCTCAGCGTAACCATGAAATGTTTACTAGGGAATTGACAAGGGTCTTCACTTTCTCAAAAATTATAAATAATTACCCACTCTCAAGGTAAGGCTCCCAGGACTTTTAGCTCTCTTATTCTGGACTCAGTATTAAACAAAATCCACAGATGTATACAGAAACTGCTCCCATGATTGATTCCTTATTTTAGTTTGGGAGTTTGGGGTCATGATGGGCAAAGTTTTAGGCCTGAAACACATTGAGCTGCTCCCTCTCTGCCAACCTGGCCATGACTAATTAGTAAAGGAAGATAAATGTTCATGAAGTTACCCTGCAATTTCAGATTGGATTAGTCCTATTTGGGGCATTATTATTTGGGGGCATATATTAAGTCTTTTAAGAAGACTTTAAAAGGTTGTAGCTTTGCGTTGGCCCCTGGGGAATAGATCACTGGAGAATCTATTTTCAAAACAACTTTCATTCTTTTGAAGGACATAGCATCTCTACAATACTCCTGATAAGAGATACATCATTCACCTATGGCAAGGCAAGCACAAACAATGACACTATCCTTCACTTAAAAACACAATGGCCTTTCTGGATGGGTAATCCACCATCTCTACTCAAGTCCTTTCCAATAATTTATCATGGTGAGAACTATGGATCCTTAAATATTATCCTAGGTTAGTGAAAAAAAGGTTCAAATTAAAGTCCAAAGATGTGGCTACAGACAAAAATCATCTTTGCTAAGTGCAAAGAGGATCCTCTTTTTAGGTTTAGCTAATAAATGATGAACTCTTTATCTTTAGCCCTTTACAAACCAGTTCTTGTGCTGTTCTGGACTTGGGCTTTGTTTAGAATGAGGTATTAGACATGCTGAGGACACCAGAGCTCAAGACGCCTACTGGCTGTCGACCAGCTGACCAAAGTACGAGTTGATGGACTTTTCTACCATAGCAATTCTCAGAAAATTTTTCTATATTGTAGAAATTCTCTAATCTCTTCCTTCAAAATTTGGGATTTATTTGACAGTTGTTCCCTTCTATATTGGGGTCAGGAGTAGCAAAGAGAGTTTTTGGCTTACACTGAAGACAGACGTCCTAGCACTAGAACTGTTCAAAAGTAGAATGGGAGACCTCAGGAGATAGTGAATTTCACCTCGCCAAACTTTTTCAGACAGACACTAGGTGGCTTTATGGTATCAGTAAAAGTTCTTAAAGTATGGGACAGACCCATGAATGTCCTTACAAAATTTTTAGAAGGCCTGTGAAGTCAAAATTATTTTCATAACAATATTAAAGTGTAATTTGCCTATTAAAATGTCTCTCCACCCCTTTCCAATTACATATCTATGTAAGGCCAGATTTTCTTCATTTACTTTAAACAAAACAATGTATTGCAACAGATTGAGTGTAGAAGCAGATATAAGAATCCAGCTGTCTTCTATTAAACTAGGCATTATGGAGATTTTCTGAAATAAGTAAAACAATGGTACTCTTTTTAAAACTTTTTTGTTTTGCTTTGAAAATATAGTTTCTTAAAATGAAAGTATGTTATTTATGTAAACAGGTAATGGAGTTATTTACTTTTAATTTGATACATTATAAAATTAATCCATTTCAATTGATAACATAATAAAGATGGATAGTTATGACTCACATAAAGAAAATACTCTTAGGGTTCCCAATTACTTTTAAGACTACAAAATGTTTCTGAGATCAAAATGTTTGAGGACCATTTTTATAAGAGTGATTTATATATACATATTGGTCTTTGTTTTCTTTTGTGCTACATTCCATTCCTTTGAGACAGATTCTGTCTCATTATATCTCAAGATTTCCAGATATTGCACTTTTCCATTTGTCCAGATGTGGAGAGTTGGTATTTGAAGGGAGTTCCTCATCTCCCTTGCCTGTGTGCTTCTCTTTTCCCCTTCTAACAATGAAACTAATTTGTCAGATGATTGGCTGAAGAATTGGATGAATTTGTGACAGTCAATAAAATGACATTCCCACGAACAGGCCATTAATATCATTTCTCACTCCTTCAGGCTGAAAAGATTTTGGATTTTAGTCTCATTTCTATGATTACTATGAATTTAGGTAAATAGCTTACTTTCCAAATGCCCCCTTATAGATGATAAGTCAAAACTCTCCCTGCTTTATGCAATGTTGAGAATTAAATGAAATATTGGAATAATGGAAATAGCAATGTCTCTAGAGTCATAAGTCCTGGATTTTAGCCCTGCCTCTGACAAGTTTTATCTATGGAATCATAAGCAAGTCACTTCAGTACCCTGAGTCTCATTTTATTATTGTTATAAAATGAGGGATTTGTACTAGAGGGCCTCTGAGGTCGCTTCTAGCTCTTGATCTATGATTCTCATGATCTCTTGGAAACTCAATACATTTGTAAATCTGTTTGGATCAGAGTGGATACTTCTTAACACCTTCCTTTAGTGAGATCTGAATCCCACCAAATTTTTCTGTTTTGTTATATTTTTGTTCGTAATATGGACATATAAGGCAGTAACCAAAGAAGACTAATAATATCTTCATCTTCAAATATATCACCTAGCTTCTTTGAGCCTTAGTTTTTCCATATTTTAAATTAAGATAACAAGATATTTTACATTTTACAGGAGTGTTATTAGGAAAGTTCTTGGTAAATCTTACTGTATAATAGGAATAGAAACCTCTGCTTATCATTACTTTTTAAAAAAAAGATACACATTAAATATTTACAAGTTGTTTCCTGTGTTTCAGTCAAGTCCCTGAAGGACAACTGTGGTGCCCCAGAATAGGTAGAGTAATGTAGAGATCAGGAGCTTGACCCAATGTGACTTTTATGAAGTACATATAACCTTAAAGACCATTGAACTTAGACATGTTCAGGAGATAAAAGCAAGTGGAATCTCCATGATTAAGAAGATCTATTAGACCCATGACATGAAGTGAATCCTCCCTAAATGTTGCTGCTCCAAATAGCCAAGCAACCAGATCCAAGAGGAGGAGGCTAGAAATTCTGCATGAAATTGGAGATTATTTGCTCTGACTGGAACTCTGCCCACAGTTTAAAATCAAACCCTAAATTTCACATTAAAGTGATGATTTGAACTTGATTCATTATAGTACTTATGATAATTGTTTTTGAACTAAAAAAAAAAAAAGACAAAGAATACTCAGAGTCCATAGAGGCAGAATCCAATTGGCTGTAAGTGCTTAAATTAGAAAAAAAAATGGTTTAATATTCAAATTTCTCACTGTGGTTGGTTGGCTGCCACTAAATTCATAATTACTGAATTTTTAACAACTAAATTGCCTTCAAAACATTTCTCTCTCTTGATAAGGGGATCAGAGGCAAGAATGCTTGGAAATATCCTTTCCTTTCAAATTAGAGTAAATTGAGACCCTGCTTTCCTCCTCTTCCCCCTTACCTGTTGTGCTTGGAGTTTCTAGGCTGAAGATAAAATGATTTCAATATTTGATAGAAATACCAATTTTGTATATTTCAATGAAATTTTGCCCCTCGTGCCATGACTCAAGGAATGAACTTTCTGAACTGCTATATTTAAAAAAAAACAACACATAAATTCTCATAATTTTGATTTTTCTTTTTGCTTTGCCAGGCAAGTCCCCTGACAACAGACACAGTTGGTCTTCTTACTTGTCCTTGTAGGATTTGATAGTGCTTTGGTACTTCTAGCACAGGCTCTGGAAACCTCTACTCACAGTCATACCAGTAAGAGACCCGAGAGGACTTGACTAGAGGAAATGGAAATCTGTAATCTTAATTATTGAGTGGAAGTCAATGGGGCTCAACATTAACATAGCAATGTGTAGTGAGAATGTTGTAGAGAGTGATGATGAAGCCCTTAAGGGAAGGGAGTACAACTAGCTAGACAAGATGAGGGAAGGGGTAGCACCCAAGAGCAGGGCTGTAATTTTAAAGGCTAGCTTTTATTTCCTTTAGTATGTTTCTAACTATAGAAAACGCCTCCTTCTCTTCTACCCTCTCCACCAAGAAGACATCTCTTCCCTGCAGCTTTTTTCAGCCTAGAATATGACTTCTCAACTGAAGTCTTCTCATCTTAAGGCTGCCCTTATGACTTCTTTCTCCTCCCATTGGGAATTTCCTCATATACCCTCCATTTTGAGGAAGTATCCAAATCCATTGCTTGCTTCTTTACTTATCTCCCACTTCAAATCTAGACAATCTGAACTTCTCTTTCACAGGCATTCTGATTGAAAGACAACACATCTGTATGAAAATTAGATACTTTAGCCAAAAAACTGCCACTCTGTCTTCTCTGCAACATAAGGAAACATATGGAGAGGTGGCGGGTCTTTTCTACTGCTGTCAGGATCATTGTGTAGGTACCACCTTTTCTGAGTGCCAGTATTGAAGTTGGGCTGGGCAGGGCACTTTAGTTATCTATTCAATGTGAATATCAAGGTCAGAAGTTGAGGAAATAATGCTTTAATATTTGAAAACTCTCTAAGAGATTTGTTATTGTAATGGATACATAAAAATAAATTTACAGGGGATAAAATATGCCCTTTATGTAAAAATGTATTTTTTTAAATTATCTTGTCAGTCCTCATGAACATCATTAAGGTACAGAGATAGGTTTGAACTAGGTGTGTTTCTTCTTATTCAGGAAAAGCTTCTTGGAACAATACATGTATTTTCAAATGGGATAGAAATTCAAAACACTTTAGAGCTGAAAGCTAACTTAGATATCTTCTATCCCAGATTGCTTATGTTAAAGGAGAAATGAAGGGCCAGAGATATGCAGGGACTTGGCTAAAGCTACACAGGTAGAAGGTGGCAGAGTCAAGATTTGGTCATAGTTCTCTTCTTAGGGGCTCAAAACATCTCTTTTCTCCTCTTAAATTAGTTGGAATCTGCTTGATTAGTTCATGTAATAAATGGTGAGTATATTCTTTCCCCCTCCTAATGAAGTTCTACCCACTCATCCTATTTCAATTATGTCCAGGCAACAGTAGAATACCTAGAAGAAGAAACAAAAAAATATTTTTTTTTATCATCCAAGTGTTTCTTCTTCTTGAATTTGGTTTTCCAGGGGCTTCAGATCCTGGATATAGTAAACTCTGGTAGAGGTTCAAGGACATGGGAATGCTCAGGATACTAAAGACCTGAAAACGTACTTCAAAACTTATGGCTATGATACTCTTTTTCAGCTCATCTTCTTTCTTATTCCTCTTTTCCTCCTCTGTAGTCAAAGCCAGAGAATAGCATTTGAAAGAGGAGCCTATCTAGAATCAGAACCTCAGGGTGCAGGTGTTAGCTCTTCCTTTGATTCTTGATGTGACTATGCTCATGGCCCTTAATCTCTTGAATTCTTAAATTCTCCATCTGTAAAATGATGAGAGTGGCCCCTGCTTTAGCTTCCTCTGAAAGATGCTTCAAGGATACAATAAAAAGAGTTTACCAGAACTCCTTATATTATAGAATCGTGTTCATTGTTTGATGTCAAAGCAATGATTGTGTTTGTCTTTTTGACACCTGCCAAGCCTAACTCAGAACCTTGCACATAGTAGGAACTCAGTAAATATTTGTGGAGCTGAATTGTCCTGTGGCCAGGACTCATTTGCTTTCTAGGGTTTCATAAGTTGCTCACATGCCATTTTATTCTGCTACTCTGTCATCCTGGGGAAGCTGGCTGATTTATTTAACTTGTTCCTTTTTGACCTTTCATCCTCATTTGCATGACAGTAGTCATCACCACTTTGCTTGAAAGATTCAGTGGGAATTGTCCAAATGTAAAGCCTTGGCTTCATTGCTTTTTAAAACCATCAAGTGAGTGGCCACCCAGCTGATAGGATGTGGCGTGATTGCCTCACTCGCTCATAAATAGTAGATATCACATGAAAGAAGAGTTAATTTAATGCTTTAGCTGCAGTCCTATTCCTTCTTACCCCTTTCTTATTCCATTTTGAAATGTTTCCACTTCATCCTTCACTGATCTTCTCCTGGTGCATGGTGGAAAATCTTTTTAGAAATGTGTTTAGCATCTCTTGATACATATATCTATTTCAATTTTCTCGTTGCTCCTCTAATATCCTTTTTATCTCTCTGACTATTTTTCATTATTTGTCTCTGCCATCTATTTCATCTGGCTCTGCATTTTTAATATCCTTTTTTGTCTCCTCTATTTCTCTATATTCCCATGGGTCATCGTTCTGGCTTCATTTAATATTTCATTGTATGTTAACTCAGCCATAGTGATCTAGCACTGAGACCTGGTTCCCTTCAAGGTTCTAAGACATTAGCTTATATGAGGGACCAGAAGGTCAATCGTCAGAATATTTATGGGATTTGGGGCATCTCTATCTTTTCTTAGACATGATAGTACTATTGTTGTTGCTCCTGATCTTCTTCTATTTTTTTTTCACAGAATCAGAAAAGCACAGGGTCAGGACAGGCTTCAGAAAGCATTGAATCTAGCCTTTAGTCATGCAGGAATCCACTCTACAACTCCATTAAATCATTTAGCAAGCATTTATCAAATGCCTACTGTGCAAGGCACTTTACTTGATGCTGAGGATAAAAGTACAAAAAAATGAAAGTGTACTTGTCAGGTAAGGAATTTACATTCTGGCATCTGGTCATCAAGATCCTAAATAAAGACCCATAACAACTCAAATGTCTCTACCTCCTGCAAAAGGCTATTTCACTGTGCAGAAGCTTTCATTGTTAGGAAGCTCTTCCTTATAAAAAACTGAATTCATTTTTTTTCCTGCAACTCATTCCCACTTCAGTCCCTCACCATTACCATTAGTTTGCCCTCTGTGATTAAGCAGACTATAGGCAGACTCTTTTCCACATACCAACCATTAGAACACAAATTAAAAAGTAGCATCCCCTGCTTACTGCCTTGTCAGTGTTCTCTCTTTCACATGAAACATCCTGAATCCTTCCAAATTATCCTCATATTCTGTAACCTTCCCTTGAGCCAACCACTGTCCTACTCCCTGCAGCTTAGCAATGATCTTCATATCTATAGTGTCAAGAATGGGGCACATTATTATAAATAAGGTTTGACCAGAGCAGAAAACAGAGGAATTGTCATTTAGGTAAATGGCCCTGCTATCTTGAGGTAGTGGATAAAGACCTGGATTTCAGGAAATCCTTAGCCTTCCTTTGGAAGCCCAGGAAGATAGGGTCAAATCTTGCTTTAAACATTTCCTAATCCAGTGGAATTGCTTGTCAGCTCCAGGAGGGGGAAGGGAGGTGGGGAGGGGAAGAACATGAATCATGGAACCATGAAAAAATATTCTAAATTTTTTAATTAAATAAATAAAATTTAAACACTTCCTAACTGTGTCACCCTGGGCAATTCCCTTAAACTCTTTCAGTGTTATTTTCCTTATCTTTAAAAGGGGATAATAATAGCATTTACCTCACAGGATTGATGTGAGGACCAAAATAGATAATGTACAGAAAATAATTTGAAACTTTAAAGCACTATATAAATTAACAGCAACAATAATAATGTGTGCCTTATTCATGAAAGCTATATTCCTCTAAATGCAGATTAATAAATAGCATATAGTTTGCCTGTCACATCACACTGTTAACTCACACTGAGCTTCTACTCTCAAGCTTCCAGAGAGAAAGAGAGAGAGAGAGAGAGAGAGAGAGAGAGAGAGAGAGTAAGTTATTTGGTGATTTCAACCATCCAGAATGTAAAGAAATACAAAGTACCATGTCATTGTCTAATTCACTTTCCCTTGCCAGGCTTTGGTTTCCACATCTGTCAAATGAGGTCATGCTGGACTATGGATCTGGAAAGTCCCTTCAAGGTCCAGCTTCTGTGATCTCTAGATCTCCTCCATATAAAAGAGCCAAAGGGGGTTGTAAGCAGCCAATGAAGATGTTACGATGCTCCTTTATCAAAATTAATATTTTTTTTTCCTACAAATGTTCCCCGGGCTTTAATTCAGGACCTGTTTACTCTTATCACATATAGTTCTAAGACTTTCAATTTCTTAGTTTCTTGTATAATGATAATTAAAAGCAGTAATTCAATAAAATATTATAAAGTTTTTATTATGCATGCCAATGTAATGGGAAGTAGGAATACAAAGAGGAAAAGAAAAATAACCCCTTTTCTCAATAGCCTTACATTCTCATTGGGGGGTAAAATGCCCAAATGTGTTCATATTCACAGTTCAGGAGAAATAAAAAAGTTCTAAGAAGAAAGAGAAAGCTTAAAGAAAGTTAGGAATCCTAAGAGTCAGGAATGAGAAAGAGCAACATTCTATTTATTGGGATTCCATGGTTTTGAAAGTATGGTTGTGGGAGGTGTAGCAACTTAGATAAGGAAACTGGGGGAAGGCAAATGGGCAGAAATGAAATGTGACAGCTGGCAAGTGTTACAAAAAGAGGAACAGAAGGGCTCAAAGAAGCAGACATGGGAATAGAGGAAAACTAGCATTGGGGGGCCATTTAGCACAGGAGTAAAGAGCCCTACATATCTCACTCTATATTACTAAGATGGCATCATGACCTGACTTTCACAGTTACCACCTTAGTTCACACTCTATTTCTTCACTTCTGGACAACTGCACATACCTCCTGCTTAGTTGCCCTATGCTCAATTTCTTCCCTTCCTATAATATCCACAGAACTGTCAAAATGAAGTTCCCCCCAAAAAAAAAATGGAAAATGAGGTGGTGTCCATTGATTGGGGAATGTCTAAACAAGTTGTGGTGTCTGATGGTGATGGAATACTATTTTGCTGAAAGGAATGATAAACTGGAGGAACTCCATGTGAACTGGAACTAATGCAGAGTGAAAGGAGCAGATCCAGGAGAACATTGTACACAGAGACTGATACAATATGGTAAAATCAAATGTAATGGACTTCTGTACTGGCAGCAATGCAATTACCGAGGACAATTCTGAGGGACTTATGGAAAGGAACGCTACCCACATTCAGAGGAAGAACTGCAGGAGTGGAAACACAGAAGTAAAACAACTGCTTGAACACATGGGTTGATGGAGACATGGTTGGGGATGTGGACACTAAATAACCACACCAATGCAACTATCAATAATACGTAAACAGTCTTGACTGATCACACAGGTTAAAACCAGTGGAAATGTGCATTGGATATCAGGGTGAGATTAAAGGAGAGGCAAAGGGGAAAGTAAAACCTGGAATCATGTAACCATGAAAAAATTTTCTAAAAAAATAAAATATTTAAATCCAAAAAAAATTCTATATTAATTAACTAATTGTTTTTTTTAATTAACTGCCCCCTTCTCTGATTCAGTCTCTTCAAACTTTTGCTCAACTTAACAACACCCACCAGATAATTCATTAACTCTCATGACACCCAATCTCAAAAATTCATCTCCCATTTTTATTCTCAGTAACATTTGAAACAGCTTCACCTAATGCACTTTTCTGGTCTAACTGGACTCTTCCACTCTTCTCTGTTTCTTCTATCTCTGACTTTACTCTTGCTTTTTCTGGGTTTGATATAGCTTCACTTGTATTCCCCTAATCTCTTATAGTTCATGTTCCTTCCCTTATTTCAGAGTCTAGATCATATACCACTTCCACCATGATGCCATCTCTTCCCCTTCCCTCAAATGTCTAATTATCAAAGAGTCCAATTTCCATTAAACATTTAGGTTGACCTCACATTTTTCTCACTCTAGCCCTTTGAAGGTACTTTGCAGATGAGCAAAAAGCTAAAGAAGCAAACTTATATGACTTGTATTTCTTGGTTAAATCACTATTTAACTTTTCTGATCCTCAGTTACCTTCCCTGTAAAATTGGAAAGTTGGGCTTAATAGCCACTAAGGTTCCTTATAGCTCTAAATCTATGTTCCTATGCTGTCTAAATAAAATCTGGACTTGTGATGTTTTCTGAATCACTCTGCTCCAGAGAGCTTAGAGGCAAATATCAACAACAGAGAATTATTTCCAAGAGCATTATGACTGTTGCTTATCATTGCAAATGCAAAATGGAGACAGATTTAAAATAAATGATGTTATCTAGCTTTACAATAAATGCAATAAAAAGATTTTGTTTATACTTTATATTAAACATATTTTTAGGTGAGTGACCTAATACTCTGACTGATATCACTGGGCTCTTTCTTGAGTTTTAGACATCCTAAGGTCTCATGGAGCTTTGTAGAAGAAAGCAATTAGGGTGCACAATCTGATGAAACTGAGTTCTCATTCTCAGCCTAGTATTTGCTCTAAACTGAGAGAAGATTCATAGAGTAAAGGAAAGAGAACAAAGATTGAAATCAGAGTGTTGGAATCAAATCCAAGGATCTGGTAATACAGCTATCAGAACCTGGTCTTGTTATTTCTAGGCTAAAATTTCATTTGGAAGATCATAGAGCTGGATCGTTTCTGTTGTTCCTCCCAGTTTTAAATACTATGTCATTCAACATATATCATATCATATAGCCTTTTTAACTGGGTCTGTTTTTAATGTTTTGACAGGAATTTTTTTGTCATTGGGGAGGATGGTACTAAAGCATTTTACATGAAGCTCTCAGGCTATTGCCCCCACAAAGCCCTCCAAAGTCAGTGTAAGACAGAGAGCTCATGTGCTTTATTTGGTTCAATGACAAGTAATCTAATGTTTTTCTTTTTTTTGCAGTAATCACCTTCATAAACACCTTTAATTGCCAAGCTCAGCGGCCAGGCTGCAGTGGTGCAGAGAAATATGTCAATAATATAATCTCAGCCAGACTTTATCCCAAGCAATGAAAGCTCAGGCCAAATAACTAGCACAGTGTAACTATCAACTTCATCATAAGTTAAAAAAAGCTGTGATTTAGCAAAGTTATTCAAAGTAGACTGGCACTAAGCAGGGAGGTATTTCATCCTTTTCCTAAAGATATCCTTCTCCATTTTATTGGAAACACCATAGTTAGGAGTGGGGAAATATAAAGTGGATCATTAGAAAATGTTATGCCTCTCAAAGCTTCAGGACTTTGGTTCAGGGAGATTAATTATTTCAATCAATTCAATTATTTCAGGAAATATTTATTCAAGTACCTGCTGTGTGAAAGTCACTGGGTTAGGAACTAGGGATACAAAGACAAAACATAACAGATCCTGTCCTCAAAGAAATTACATAACCCATAACAAACTCCCCAAATGACCTGATTCTTGGCTCATTAGGTCTGAACCCAAGGATGAGGCAGAATGATGTTTTTTTCACTTTTGCCTCATATGGTCTTATGTAGAGTTCACATTAAAAAACTTCTAAATGTGTTTGAATCTATGTTTTTACAAATTTGGCTAGCATGATCGTGATTTTCTATGTATGTGTGTGTGTACGTGTATATATTAGAGAGAGAGAGAGAGAGAGAGAGAGAGAGAGAGAGAGAGAGAGAGAGAGAGAGAGAGAAGAGAAAAGAGAGAGAGACAGAGAGAGACAGAGACAGAGACAGAGACAGAGAGAGAGACAGAGAGAGGCAGGAGAGAGGGAGAGAGAGAATAGCTTTAATTTCCACCAATCAAAAGTTCATAAGTTTTGAAGAGTACATAGAAGGCAATAGACAAAGAAAATATAGAACAATTAAATAACTCAAAAGCTTCCTGTAGAAGGAAAACTTGTGCTGTCAATAGGGTATTTACATTCTGTTGAATATCTCATTCTCTCATAGGTTCCTATGTTAGGAATTATGTTGTATTCCAACAAGTGATTAAAATATTTATAATCTTTGATCCAGGGATCTCCCTGTTAGGCATTATCTCTGAGGAGGTTAAATACAGGAAAAAAGTCATATACAACAAAATATTAATAGCAACCTTATTTTTATGATAGTCAAGAACTGAAAACAGAACATCTACTTGTTGACCAGAAATTGTAGCACATGGATGTAATGAAATATTACTATATCATAAGAAGTAAAAACTAGGCCTGGAAGAAACTTGTGAAGAATCATATGAACTGTCAGTGAGCGAAATAAGTAAAATCAGAAAAAGAAGATAATGACTATAATAATGTAAATCAGAACAATAATGAAATTCCTGTTCCTGTACCACCCTAAATTTACATATTTTAATAACAAAAAATATTGTTTGAAGGATAGAATAGAAGGATAAATATAATTAGACAAGTGAACATTGTGAATTTAATATCACAAAGTTATATTCAAAACAAAATAAATGAATCAACATTAAACATTTATTTTACTTTATCAATTCCTGGGTTCTCACAATAGGCCTCAGAGGGACCCAGGTGGGTTTAAAATTGCAGTCCAACAAATGAGAATCCTGGATTCAGAGAGATACAGTAATTTGTCCATAGATATCCAGTAAACTAAGTCCCAGGACTGAGATTTGAACCCAGGGCTTCTGGCTCTTATCCCAGAGCTTATGCTGTTATTTCAAACACAACTTCATTCCAATACATATGGAGTATTTCAGAAAAAAAGAGACAAAACCAGAATGATTCAATTTCCATTTCTAGTTGTAATTTTGTACTTTATGAACTTCAGCTATTCAAGCTGAGGCCCTGTGGGACTTCTTCCATCTTAGCTTAAAATTCAGAAAGAGAAAAAAGCATTGAGAAATAGCCCAGCAATAGTATAAATGAGAAGAATTAGCCAGGAATTTTCATGTATTTCTTTTTTATTTCCAATCTTACCCTTTCTATTACCACATACTGATAACCTTTGGACTACTAAAGAAATGGAAGACCTTTCCCCCCCAGGGGTTTCCAGTCTAACAGAACAGATGGAACTCACATACATGAAAAAATAGAAACAATTCCATTCTCAAGTATGCTTTTTGATTTTATTTTCTGACCTCCCCCCAGTTCCCAGTTCAACTCCTTATCCACTGAGATGCTTATAAATGTTTGGTTTGCTTTGAACTGAACAGTATTATTGATATTTTCTGGACCTCAAGAGCACTTAGGGGATCAGCATAGGTTGAAATTGTAAAGAATGGCATCATGTAGGGAGTGATACCTTGCAGGATGGTAAATAAGAGATCTATAGAGATGTAGGAGAATATCTCTGAAAGAGATCAACGCAGAAAAAGTCAGAGTGGGAGAAGAGTAAAAATAAAGTTATTATTTGACCCAGCAATAGGATTGGTAGTTAGGAAACATGAGTTATAATCACAGTTCACTCAGTTGATTTTCCAGTCTATAAAAGAAAAGGTATAGGTTTCCTAATCTATAAAAGAAAAGGGTAAAATTCAGTGATCTGTAAAGATCTCCCCAATAATAATGTTATACAATTGAAGTTTCTACTCACTCTTATGTTTCAAAAAAAAATTCAAAGTGTTCATAGGTTGCTATTATGTGTCCTTGGATGCTTTATCTCTCTGGCAAAGAGATTAAATATTCACTTGTTGATATTGTTACTGGATTTTTTTGGCTTTTTATTTGTGAATTTTTAATATAATTTTCTGAGAAATGACAATGATCAGTCATTATCTTTAATTTTATCGTTCCTAGTTTTCCATGCCAAGAATTTATTTGAATTGGTCAGGCTATAGCTGTTGTAATTTCATCCATGTTTTTTGTTCCACATTTTAATCTGTTTATTTCTTGAATGTGGTATTGATTTTAACTTTTGCTATAACTAGTGCATTGTATGCTTTTGCTGAGATAACTGATTGAAAAAATGAACCTCATATTTATAACTAATAATTTTTAACTTCTTTTTCTTTCTGGGTTATGCATGTATTATCATGCAAGATATATTTCCATATTATTCATTTTTAAGTGAATAATCTTATAGAACCCAAACCCAAAAACATATACCCAAATAAACAAATGATAAATCATATGTTTTTCATATGTATTCTTACACCAACAGTACTTTCTCTGGAGGTGGATGGCATTCTTTTTATAAGTCCGCAGAATTATCCTGTATCATTGCATTGCTGTTAGTAGCCAAGTCTATTACATCTAATCATTCCACAATATTTCATTTACTGTGTACAATCTTCTCCTGGTTCTGTTTATTTCACTCAGCATCAGTTCACGTAAGTCTTTCCAGCTCCTTCTGAAATCAACCTATTCATCATTTCTTATAGCACAATGCAGAAAGGAATTCTTTTTTTCTCTTTGAGTTTGCACTTCTGAAAGGGAATCCTTTATTCCCTTTGCCTAGTTGGAGTTAACACTTTGGTTAACAATAACTTTGAATCAACACAACCTTAAACTAGGTGGAAGAGCTCACAAACCACTTAGTGAATTCACACTCTACATAGTACTAGGTGAGAAGCCAGCAAGAAACTTGGAGAGTTCCACCTTTTTTTTCTAACTCAGTCAGAAACTGTGAACCCTTTCAATGAGTCTTCACCTCTCCAGAAGGTGCAAACTAGTTCCCACAAACACTGTCCCCCTGGGCAGTGCTAGACAATTTAGAAGCTATGATTTGGCTCCTGTGAAGGAGGGGGGAGACAAGAAGCCACTATAAAAGGCCCTGAATTTCTGAGGCTAGGGAGGTAGAGTCCAAGAAGAGAGATGACTCCAAGAAAGAAGTTGACTTCAAGAAGGTCAGCTCAACGAAGAAAGTTGATCTCAGGAGACACCTTGAGCTCAAGTCATTGTCTTGACCTGCCTCTTGGAGGAAACTTGGGTGAGTGGATAGCTGGCTTTCCCTTCCTGTCTTCTGGAGAGAGTTTAATTCTGGTTGGAGGTTAACAAGTCCTGAATGATCCAAGCACTGAAACATTATTTAGTTAGATAGGTTAATGTCTTCTCTACCCTTTTGTATTCCTCTGCTTTCACTCTACCTCTTTTGTAAATAAAAGATTTATAATTTTCATATATTTAGCCAAACCATTAATTTTAACACTTACAACAATAGTATTCTATCACAATCATATAGCACAATTTGTTCAGCCATTCCTTAATTGAGGGACATCCCTTTGGGTTTCAATTCTTTGCCAACACAAAAGGGGGAGCTATAAATATTTTTGTACAAACTGGTCATTTTCCATTTTTTTTGTCTCTTTAGGGCACAATCCCAGTAGTGGTATTACTGGATCAAAAGATATTCCTTTATAGCCCTTTGGGCATAACTCCAAATTGCCTTTTAGAATGGTTAGATCAGTTCACAACTCCACCAGCAACATATTAGTGTCCCAATTTTGCCACATTCCCTCCAACGTTTATAATTTCACTTTATCATGATCTTAGCCAATCTGATATGTGTGAGGTGGTTCCTCAGAGTTCTCTTAATTTGCATTTCTCTAATCAAGAGTGATTTTGAACATTTTAATATGGTTATTAATAGTTTTGATTTCTTCATCTGAAAATTGTCGATTTATTTATACCCTTTGGCCATTCATCATTTGGGGAATGACTTGAATTCTTATAATTTTTCTTAATTTTTCATATATTTGAGAAATGAGACCTTTATTAGAGAAATTTGATATAAAGTTTTTCCCCAGTTTTTTTCCCTTCAAATCTTGATTGCATTGGTGTTGTTTGTACAAAACATTTTTAATTTAATATAATAAAAATTATCCATTTTACATCTTGTAATGTTCCCTATCCCTTCTCTGGTCATAAATTCTTCCTTTCTCCATAAACCTCAGAGGTACGTTATTCATTATTCCCTTAATTTACTTAAAATATCACTATGTTTAAATCATATACCCATTTTGACTGTATCTTTCTTTCTTGTTGTTGTTGTTGTTGTTGTTGTTTTTGTTTTTGTTTTTAAACCCTTACCTTCTGTAGAGTGGTAAGGGCTAGGCAATGGGGGTTAAGTGACTTGCCCAGGGTCATACAGCTAGGAAGTGTCTAAGGCCAGATTTGAATTTAGGTCCTCCCATTCTAGGTCTGGCTCTCAATCCACTGAGCCACCCAGCTGCTCCCTTGACTGTATCTTTCTAAGGGGCGAGAGATATCAACTTAAACCTAATTTACCACATTTTTTTTCTAATTTTCCAAGAAGTTTTTGTCGAATAGAGAGTTCTTATCCTAAAGCTGGGATTTTTGTTTTTTTTATCAAATATTAGATTGCTGAGGTCATTTACCTTGAATCTATTCCATTGATCCACCCTTCTATTTCCTAGCCAGTACCAGATTGTTTTTGAAGATTACTGATTTATAGTACAGTTTAAGATCTGGTACCACTAGACCATCATTCTTCACATTTTTTTCATTAGTTAAATTCTTGATATTCTTGATCTTTTGTTCTTCCTGAATAATTTTGTTATTATTTTTTCTAGTTCTATAAAATAGTTTTTTTGGTAGTTTAAATGGGATGACAACAAATAAGTAAATTAATTCAGGTAGAATTATCATTTTATTATATTAGCTCAGTCTACCCATGAACAAGTAATGTTTTTCCAATTGCTTAGATCTGACTTTATTTCAGTGAAACATGTTTTGTAATTGTGTTCATATAAATCTTGAGTTTGTCATGTCAAACAGATTCCAAAGTATTTTATATTGTCTAAAGTGATTTTACATGTAATTTTTGTTTCTAACTTTTGCTGCTGACCTTTGTTGGAAATATATAGGATGCTGATGATTTACGTGCTTTAATTATTTATATATAATGATTTATTTTGGATCCTGCAACTTAGCTAAATTTCATCTGGTTTTATTATTTATTATTATATTTATTATTTCATCTAGTTTTTTTAGTTGATTTTCTATGATTCTCTAAGTATACAATCCTAAAAATAGTTTCATTTTCTCACTGATGACTTTAATTCCTTTAATTCCTTTTTCTTCTCTGATTTCTAAAGCTAGCATTTCTAGTCCAATATTAAATAATAGTGTTTATACTGGGCATCCTTTCTTCATTCCTGATCTTATTGGTAAGGTTTCTAACTCATCCCTATTGCAGATTATAATTGCTTTTGATTTTAAATAAACACAATGTATTAATTTAATATTATGCTTTTAATCCTATACTTTGTAGTGTTTCTATATGAATGGGTGTTTTGTTTTGTCAAAGGCTGTTTCTGCATCTGTTGAAATTTTCTATGATTTATCAGATTAAATCATATGATTTCTGTTAATTTTATTTTTGACATGGTCAAATTATGCTGATAGTTTTCCTATTAAATGAAACTTGAATTCCTGGTACAAATCCCACCTGGTTATAGTAAATAATCCTTGTGGTATGTTGTTGTAGTCTCTTTGCTAGTATTTTTGTATCAATGAAGGAAATTGGTCTCTAATTTTATTTCTCTGTTTTTAGTCTTCCTGGTGTAGGTATAAGAATCATGTTTGTTTCATGAAAAGAATTTTGTAGGGTTCCTTCCTTTGCTTATTTTGCTAAATAGTTTGTATAGTATTAGGATTAATCATTCTTTAAATTTTTGATAGAATTCACTAATGAATCCATCAGGCACTGGCAATTATTTTTAATAATTTTTATTTTTTAGAAAAGTTATCAAGGTTACATGACTCATGTTCTCAATTTCCCCTTCACCCCCACCCCTGACCTCCTGCCCCCCGCCCCTAGCTGATGCACATTTCCTCTGGTTTTAACACGTGTCATCAATCAAGACTTATTTCCAAATTGTTGATAGTTGCATTGGTGCGGTAGATTCAAGTCTACATCCCCAATCATGTCCGCCTCAAACCATGTGTTTAAGTAATTGCTTTACTTCTGTGTTTCCACTCCTGTAGTTCTTCCTCTGAATGTTGGTAGTGTTCTTTTCCCTAAGTCCCCCAGAATTGTTATGGATCATTGCATTACCGCCAGTGCAGGAGTCCATTACATTCTATTTTACCATAGTATATCAGTCTCTGTGTACAGTGTTCTTCTGGCTCTGCTCCTTTTGTTCTGCATCAATTCCTGGAGGTCTTTCCAGTTCACATGGAATTCCTCCACTTTATTATTCCTTTGAGCAAAATAGTATTCCATCACCAGCATATACCACAATTTGTTCAGCCATTCCACAATTGAAGGGCATACTCTCATTTTCCAGTATTTTGCCACCACAAAAAGCACAGCTATAAATATTTTCATAAAAGTCTGTTTATCTATGATATCTTGGGTACAAACCCAACAATGGTATGGCTGGATCAGAGGGCAGGCAATTTTTTATAGCTCTTTGAGCATAGTTCCAAATTGCCATCCACAATGGTTGGATCAGTTCACAACTCCACCAGCAATGCATTAATATCCCAATTTGGCCACTTCCCCTCCAACATTCATTACTCTCCCCTACTATCATTTTAGTCAACCTGCTAGGTGTGAGGTGGTACCTCAGAGTTGTTTTGATTTGCATTTCTCTAATTATTAGAGATTTAGAACACTTTCTCAAGTGCTTATTGATAGTTTTGATTTCTTTATGTGAAAATTGCCTATTCATGTCCCTTGCCCATTTACTAATTGGGGAATGGCTTGATTTTTTATACAATTAATTTAACTCCTTGTATATTTGAGTAATTAGACCCCTGTCAGAGTTTTTTGTTATAAAGATTTTTTCCTAATTTGTTGTTTCCCTTCTGATTTTGGTTGCATTGTTTTTATTTGTACAAAAGCTTTTTAATTTAGTATAATCAAAATCATTTATATTACATTTTGTAATTTTCTCTAACTCTTGCTTGGTTTTTAAATCTTTCCTTTCCCAGAGATCTGAGAAGTATACTATTCTGTGTTCACTTAACTTATTTTCCTCTTTATATTCAAGTCATTCACCCATTCTGAATTTATCTTTGTATAGGGTGTGAGATTTTGATCTAAATCTAATCTATCCCATATTGTTTTCCAATTTTCACAGCAGTTTTTGTCAAATAGTGGATTTTTGTCTCAAAAGTTGGGCTCTTTGGGTTTTATCATACACTGTCTTGCTGATGTCACTTAACCTAAGTCTATTCCACTGATACTCCCTTCTGTGTCTTAGTCAGTACCATATTGTTTTGATGACTGCTGCTTTATAGTATAGTTTAATATCTGGTACTGCTAGGCCCCCTTCCTTCACATTTTTTTATTATTTCCCTTGATATTCTTGATCTTTTGCTATTCCAAATGAACTTTGTTATAGTTTTTTTTTCTAATTTAGTAAAGAAGTTTTTTGATAGTTTCATAGGTATTGCACTAAATAAATGAATTAATTTGGGAAGAATGGTCATTTTTATTATGTTAGCTCATCCTACCCACGAGCAATCAATGTTTTTCCAATTGTTTAGATCTAGTTTTAATTGTTTGGAAAGTGTTTTGTAGTTGTTTTCGTATAATTGAGTGTTTGTTTTGGTAGATAGATTCCTAAGTATTTTATATTGTCTAGGGTGATTTCAAATGGTGATTGTTTCTATGATTTCTTCTTTGACAATTTGGTTTTGGAGAATCATATTGTTTAATTTCCAATTGGTTTTTGATTTGCCTATCCAGGTGCCCTTACTGATTAATATTTTTATCGCATTATGATCTGAGAAGGTTACATTTATTATATCTGCTCTTTTGCATTTGTTTGCCATGATTCTATGCCCTATTACATGGTCAATCTTTGTAAATGTACCATGTGCAGCTGAAAAGAAGGTGTATTCCTTTTTGTCCTTATTTATTTTTCTCCATGTATCTATTAAATCAAATTTTTTAGGACTTCATTCACCTCTCTTATCTCTTTCTTATTTATTTTTGGTTTGATTTATCTAGATCTGAAAGAGGGATATTTAGATCTCCCACTAGTATGGTTTTACTATTTATTTCCTTCTTGAACTCTGCCAGTTTCTCCTTTAGAAATTTGGATGCTATGCCATTTGGTGCATACATATTGAGCACTGTTATTTCCTCATTGTCTATACTGCCTTTCATCAGGATGTAATGACCTTCCCTGTCTTTTTTAATCATATCTATTTTTACTTTGACTTTGTCAGAAATTATGATCACCACTTCTGCCTTCTTTTTCTCATTTGAAGCTCCAGCACTTTACCTTAAATCTGTGTATGTCCACCCACCTCATATGT
Source organism: Gracilinanus agilis (assembly GCF_016433145.1). Classification (NCBI taxonomy): domain Eukaryota; kingdom Metazoa; phylum Chordata; class Mammalia; order Didelphimorphia; family Didelphidae; genus Gracilinanus; species Gracilinanus agilis. The sequence continues at coordinate 303,538,940 of NC_058134.1, forward strand.
GTTTCTTATAGACAACATATGGTAACATTTTGGTTTCTAATCCACTCTGCTATTTGCTTCCATTTTATGGGTGAATTCATCCCATTCACATTCAGAGTTGTAGTTATCAGTTGTGTATTCCCCAACATTTTTGTATCCTCTCCTAGTTCTACCCCTTTTTCTTAGGCTATTTCCTTTTAAACCAGTGATTTGTTTTAAACCAGTAAACCTTGTCCCCTCCCTTGATTTACTACTCTTTCTACCCCCTTTTTTGTTATTCCCTCTTTTTTTAATTTTAAGGCCTAATGAATTCCTTCTCCCTTCTCCTCTCCTCCTTTTTTGACATTCCCACTCCCCTGCTCCCCATGGTTTATCTCTTCTGACTTTCTCAGTAGGGTTAGATAGAGTTCTATATCCCAATGGATATAGCTACTCTTCCCTCTCAGGGTTAATTCCACTGAGAGTAAGGTTTAAATATTATCTCTTAATGCTCTCTTCCTCTCCTTCTTATAATAGTATTCATCCCCTCCCCTTCCCATGCCCTCTTTGTGTGTTATAGAATATCCTATTTTTCTTATTCATTCAAGTTTCTCTTGTTGTCCTCTACTATTCACCCCTCCTCTATCCCACCCACCCCCATATCATCTTAGACCATTTAGTACTCCAACCTCTACCTGTGAATAATTCTTCTAATTACTATAATAGTGGATACTCTAATAGTGAATAGAGTTCACTACAGAGAAATACACATAACATTTCTCCATATAGGAATTCAAATAATTAGATCTTATTGAAGCCCTGAAAGAGAGAAATTTAAAAGTAAGAGTTTTCTTTCTTTCCCCGCTGCTTCTTATTTATCTTTTCATGTTTCTCTTGGTTTTTGTGGTTGGATATCAAACTTTCCATTTAGTCCTTGTCTTTTCTGTGCAAATACTTGGAAATCTTCTATCTTGTCGAATGCCCATACTTTCCCCTGGAAGTATATAGTTAGTTTTGATGGGTAGGTGATCCTTGGTTGTAGACCCAGTTCTCTTGCCTTTAAGAATATCATATTCCAAGCTTTGGGGTCTTGTAGTGTGGAGGCTGCCAGGTCCTGTGTGATCATGATTGTTTCTCCTTGATATCTGAATTGTCTCTTTCTGGCTTTTCATAAATTTTTTTCTTTTACTTGGAAGCTCTTGAATTTGGCTATTATATTCCTGGGGGTTGTCTTTTCAGGGTCTAGTGTAGAGGGTGATCTATGGATCCTTTCAATGTCTATATTGCCATCTTGTTGTAGAACTTCAGGGCAATTGTTCTGAATAATTTCTTTTAGTATGGAGTCCACATTTCTATTAATTTCTCCTTTTTCAGCAAGACCAATGATTCTCAAATTGTCTCTTCTATACCTATTTTCTTGATCTGTCAATTTCTCATTGAGATATTTCATGTTTCCTTCTATTTTAACAGTCTTTTGACTTTGTTTTATTTGTTCTTGCTGTCTTGAGAGATCATTGGCTTCTACTTGCCCAGTTCTTGTCTTTAGAGACTGGTTTTCTGCTCTAATCTTTTGATTTTCCTTTTTGATTTGGTCTATCCTGTTTTCCAACTGTTTGACTTTGGTCTCCAATTTGTTTATCAATTCTTTTGATTTGGGGACATCTTTTTTGAATTGCCCAATTCTAGCCTTTAGAGAATGGTTTTCCTTTTCAATTTAGTCATTTCTTGTCTTCAATTTACTTTCCTCATTTTCCAATTGCAAAATTCTGCCTTTTAAACTGTTTTTTATTTTCTTGCCAGATCCCTTCCATCTTTCTCATAATCTCAGATTTGAACTCTTCAAGACCTTGTTACCAGTTTTTATTTTTTCGAGAAGGTTTGGATATGGTTACTTGTTTGTTCTCCTCTGCTGTTTACTCTGTTGTCTGGATTTTTTCCGTGAAAAAGTTTTCAAGTGTTAAAGGTTTCTTCTTGATCTTTCTCTTCTGGGGTTTCTGTGTCTGGCTTGCCATTTTTAGTCCACTGCCCTCTCAGCTTTATCCTCACGCCCAGGGTCTATCTGAACTCTTTAGGCTCCTGAGGTCTCAGGTCTAGTTGTTCTCAGGGTCAAGCCTCCCGGTGGTCCCCTTGCTTGTTCCTCTGCCTGTAGCTCCTTTAACAGTCTCAGGGCTCTGCTTCCACAGTCATACACCCCTCTGCACGGGGTCCCCACCAAAGTTCCGTGCCTGGGCTCAGATTCTGAGTCTGCTGTTGCAACCACATCTGTCCTCAAGGTCTGTGTTCAAAGTCCATGTGTTCTTTAGCCTCTTAAATCTTAAGTCTTGCTGATCTCAGGAGCAGGCCCTGGTGATGCCAAGTAGCTGCCAAGGACTAAATGGATGCCCTAAACTTGCTTTAACTTTTATGCTCTGGCTTTTGTCCTGTAGGTGGTGCGGGGGCAGGGGGAAGGGGTTGCTTGGCTTGCATTTTAGTGAGAGCTATTTTGCCCCCTTATAGCATGAAATGCAGAGATCCCAAGTACCTTCAATGTTGCTCTCTGTTGTGTGGTCCCTCTGTTCATCTGGATTTGTTTTTATGCCCTCTTGAGGAGTCCTATATGTGTGGGTTAAGAGAGGTTAAGCAGCTGGTTTTTACTCTGCTGCCATCTAAACCCGGGAATCTGTTGATTTTTTCTTAAGGAATTTATTGATGATTTGTTCCATTTCTTTTTCCTAGATGGAATTATTTAACTATTCTATTTCCTCTTAATCTTTTTAATATAATTTTAAAACTTGTAAATATTCATCCATTTTACCTAGATTATCAGATTTATTGCCATATAATTGGGCAAAATAGCTTGTAATGATTGCTTTAATTTCTTCTTCATTAGTGATGAAATTACCCTTTTCATTTTTGATACTGGCAACTTGATTATTTTTCTTTTTTTTTAGTCCAATTAACCATTCTCTATTTTATTTGTGTTTTTTTTTTCATAGAACCAGCTCCTAGTCTTATTTATTAGTTCAATACTTCTTTTATTTTCAATTTAATTAATTTCTACTGGGATTTTTAGGATTTCCAATATAATCTTTTACTAATTTATTCTTTTTTCTAGTTTTTGAGTTTTTTAAAGTTTGCATGCTCAATTCATTGTTCTGTCTTTTTCTCTATTTTATTGATATCAGCATTTAGGGATATAATCCCCCCTCTCTCCCAGGATTGCTTTGACTGTGTCACATGAATTTTGATATTTTGTCTCCTCATCATCATTCTCTTCAGTGAAATCAGTGATTGTTTCTATAATTTGTTCTTTGACCCACCAGTTTTGAAGAATTAGATTATTTTGTTTCCAATTTATTTTAATTGGCCTCTCCATGAACCTTGATTGATTATAATTTTTATTACAATGTGATCTGAAAATGTTACATTTATTTTTTTTCCTGTTTTTCTACATTTGGCTGTGAAATTTTTATGCTCTACTACATTGTCAATTTTTATATATGCACTTTGTGCTGCTCAATAGAAGGGACATTCCTTTTTATCTCTATTCACTTTTCTCCAGATATGTATTAGATCTAACTTTTCTAAATTACGTTCCCTTCCCTTAATTCTTTCTCATTTTTTTGGTTTGATTTTGGTTTGATATATCTAGTTCTGATAAGGGAAGGTTGAGATCCCCCACTAGTATAGTTTTACTGTCTCTTTCTTTCTTAACATCCTTTTGTTTCTCCTTTAAATATCTGGATACAATACCATTCTGTGTATATATGTTAAACTGATACTTCTTCATTGTCTATACTAACTTTTACCAAGTTGTGATTACCTTCCTTATCTCTTTTAATCAGATTTATTTTTGTTTTAGGTTTATCTGAGATCATGATTTCTACTCTTACTTTTTTCATCTCAGTTGAAGTTGAATAAATTCTGCTCCAACCTCTTACTCTGTGTGTGTCTAATTACCTCAATTCTTTTTCTCATAAACAACATAGGTAGGATTCTGGTTTTTAATCCACTCATCTATCTGCTTTCACTTTAGGTGTGAGTTCAACCCATTTATATTCACAGTTATGATTACCATTTTGTATTACCTTTCATGTCATTTCCTTTTTTAATCCTGTTCTTTCTCCTTTCACTCTTTCCCTCCACACTAGTGTTTTTCTTTTAACTATTCCCTCCTTCCCCCTCCTTTATATTATTCCCCTTCCCACCATCACCTTTCTAAATCCTCTCCTACTGCTCTATAGGGTCTTTTAATCACCACCCCCCATCTTCTCCCTCCCTGATAGAATATAGTCATTTTTGATTGGTAGGTGTTTCTTGGTTATATATATAGTTCCTTTGCTTTCTGTAATATAATGCAAGCCTTAAAGCTGCTATATTGAACTTGGCTATATCATTCCTGGGAGTTGCCATTTTTTTTTTTTTGCAGGAGGTGATCTACCAATGCAACTATCAATGAACACCAATGCAACTATCAACAATTTGGAAATAGGTCTTGGTCAATGACACATGTTAAAACCAATGGAAATACACATCAGCCAATGGGGGTAAGGGGGAGTAAGAGCATGAATTATATAACAATGTTAACTTTTCAAAAAATAAATATTAATGAATGTTTAAAAAAAGAATAGTAATATAGATAGGTTTAGTTTCTATATAAGAATATTATCTTACTCATCATTATTGGGCAAAGATCTCACACTTAAGCACCAAGAGTTAAATTATTCTTGTTTGTTTGTTTGTTTTATCGGCATATTCTATAATGGGGAAAATAATAGATTTGTACTTAGAGAACATGACTATTCCACCTACTACCTTTTCAAAATTAGGCTAGTCACTTAATCTAGTTCTTCATCTGTAAAATGGGGCAGAGGTTAGATTGGGTAGCCTTCCAAGGTGCCTTTTTGCCCTTTATTTTTGATTATCTAAATATGCTTTTTCTCTTTTTTTCTGTCATCCAATGACTATCAGTGCATATATGGAAGATGCATACATGAATCTAAAGACCATTTTACATCTTTCTGTGCTTTATCAGTTCAGAGAATGTTAGCACCATAACTTAAAACCTTTAACATTTAGCATATCACCAGTTCGAAAAGACCTTCTGTAGAATTTGCTAGACTGGTTCTGGGAGAATAGATGTGGTCTATCAATGTATTTTTACTTGAAGTCTTTCCAACTTAGTAGAACCAGCTAAAGTTTGTATTCCTGGCCATCAGGAGTCCTGATTGAAAACTAACCATGAAAAGATTTGGAGTGCCCTTTTTTCATAGCTGATCAATAATTAAAATACAACAAAAAAAGCCCTTTTCTTTGACTCTTCAAAGCTTTCAAGCCTCTTTCCATAAAACCCATGAGGTAATTTATGCAAGGATTATTTACAGAGAAAAAATGAATCTCAGAGTAGTTCAGGACAGAGTGGGAGACTAGTTCTTGTCCACTGAGCAGGACTATTCTCTGGGGCTTTTTTCTGGGCAAAAAGCCACCTGGTGCCTTTTTTTGTGCTGAGAAGGACTTCCTCCTCACTTGAGTAGGAAGGTAATTACAAACCAGAAAGATTTTTTTTTCTTTGCTGAGTGAAATTGTACTGGACACTCAATGATTTTTGAATTCATATCTGCTCTTTCTGGAGAGAAATTCTTATCACCAAAGAACATCTATTGAATATACAAAGTCACTAAATAGAATCAGACCAAACTCTATGTGTCCAATGCTAAGTGTGTATCTCTAACTTGTGATCTCAGAGTGTTTATATAGGTTCATGTTAGACTTTTGGCTTCCAAACCAAATTCTCTTCTTCCTTGAAATAAGTCTTAACATCACTTGTTCTTCTTTAGTTCTCCATGATTCTTCTCCTTGTTCTTCTCAAACCCTTATTTGCTTCCTTCTGCTTGTATTGTGTAGGGTTATGGAGGGAGAGTGAGAAGGAAGGCTGTCATTACTTGAATTTTAATTTTAAGGTCTCCTAGTCCATGTCAGTGATAAAAAGGCCCATTTAATACAACAGAGATAGAAAAATAATAGCAGTGTTTCTGATGATCAAAAAGGTGAAGATCTTCAGTATTCAGATCAACCAAACTATCCCTGAATGTTGGACTTTCTCTATATAACTCACTCTCCTCTAGACACAACAATAGAGATGTGTTAATATGTTATGTTTCCTTACAAATGACACTCCATTTCTAATATTCTTCCTTTTTCATTAGCTCTCTCCACTATGACTAAATTTCTTTCCCTCTTCCAATCTAGCTTCCTCTGTGTTGAATAAAAAATGAAATGAATGAGGAAACAAAGGCTTGATATTTTAAGTATATCAGTTTATTTATCAATTCTGAGGAAGGGCCTAGCACACAGTAATATAGGTAACAAGTGTTCAGACCAGGGTGTGGACTCTGGGCTCCTATTTTCCACTGTGTCACCAAATCCACTACCCAGAAGCTGATAGCACTTAGAAATTCACTTGGTCTTCAGGCTACAGGTTACTTCTCATTCTAAGGAATATACATTTATTTCTTTTCCTCACTCAGACCCAAGTGTACCCAGGTAACAAGTCTTATTTCAGAAAGAGCTCCAAAAGTTCATCCAAAACGAAACTTCATATCAAAACCATAATATGGGTTTTTTGGTACCTAGGGTAAAGGCAGTGAAAACCTAGGATAATCCTGAGATTCTGCACAGGATAGAAAATAATAGGAAAAGTGTGGGAATCCAAATTTGGTCACTTCTCCATTTAAAAGTACCTTAGACAGGACCAGCACCTCAACACTGGAAGTATGTATTAGTTGGGTGAAGTCTTAACTATCTTGGGAGACAAGTATGATCATGGTAGGATAGTATACAATGTGGGATATTTTAGTGCCATGAAGCATAGGAACTATCATCAGGTGGAAGCATGTTCTTCAGAGTCTGGCAGCTTATAGAAAAGTCCTAGTTACTCCATCTTAGTTATAAATCTGAATAAATGTTTATGTATTATGAGATACTGAGGAAAGGGGATGACTCAGAAGAAAATACTGAAATGGATAGAGCTGAATTGATTCAAGTAAAAAATTCAGGTAAAGCTGTGTTCAAGGACATTAGGAAGGATTGGTAATCCCTTTAATTCCTACAGTTCCTCCTAGTGGATGAGATTGTCAGATGTGTTTGTTCCAAAGTTCCCAGTCCTCCTGTCTCTCAAATGGAGTGCAAGTTGTAAAGACACCACTCAATTAAATTAAGACTCTGGGGTTTGAGTCTAGTCCTATCTGCAATGTCATCCTAGAATCCAGAAGGGTCCCAGGGCATAATGTCTCTGCTTACCCTCCATATTATATAGAATAGAGAGCAGATGTCGCTGCTTAATTTGTACTCTGTGATTCAGCACTAATAATTAAAGTTTTAATGTGGTTTTAAGGGGAAAAAAGAGCACTCCAATCAAAGAATCACTCACCTAAGAGTTCTTAGCTTCACAACTTTTGGAAGTAGATAGATCAAGTATTATCACCCCCTATTTCACAGACTTGAAAATGAGGTTTGGAGACAGAAAGTAAATTTTCTGAATCACAGATTCTCCAGGTAGAGGGACTCCAGAGAACATTGAGTCTAATGTCTTCATAAACATCCTTTCTGCAACAAACATTTAATATGTGCCTATTGTGTTTAGGGCACTGAGAAAGATATAGACTTTGAATAAGACATGATTATTGACTACATGATAATCATATCCACCCCATGCATTTAATCACTCACCTACTCAATCATTCATTCAACAAGCACTCATTAAGATCCTAGTATTTAATAGCACTATACTAGGTACTGGAGGTCCATAGAAAAAGCAAATTACAACTACCCTTGAAGAGTTACATTCTATTGGTAGTCATATTTGGAAATTTGTAATACATATGAAGCAAGTACAAAACAAATTGGGGGAGACCCAGGAACTGGGAGTAGGGATATTTTGAAAGAGCCACATGTAAGAGGTAGTCCTTGAACTATGGTTTGAAAGTACCTGAGTTTGAAAGTTTTAAGAGCTGGAGGGAGTGAATTCCATGTAGTGCAAAAGACTATTGAAATATAAAGAGAAAGGTGGTTACTTTATAGCAGAAGGAAGTAGGGTCTTGAAATTCTTCCCCCCAAAAGGTCATGTTTGAGTAATATTTATCATATGGGTAGAGATTTAACAAGCTAAGGAAATCCAGTATTATATAATGGGAAAGGCACTGAATAGTGAGAAAAAGTATCTGTCTTTGATACATACAATCATTCTAACCTTGAGCTGGATACATCATTTACCTAAGTCTCAGTTTCCCTAGGAGTAAAATGAAGGAATTGGACCAGATGATCTCAGAGGTTCCTTCCAATCCTTGAATGATGATTCTGTGGTTCAGATACAAGGAATAAAAATGTTGAGAAAGAAATGTAGATGTATGACTCACCTGGCTAAAGGTTGTACTTGGAGCTTTGTGACTCAATGAGAATTTTGAAGGAGAAAGTATAAAGTTAGATGGAAGAAAGAGAGCTATGGATAAGGGAACCACTCAAATCTCCTTTACTTCTAAAACACAATGATCTCAACTTGAGGCAAATATAAACAATTGAAATTTTTCTTTTAGAAAGTTTCTTTCCAAAGATATTGGCCACCAGCTTCATATCAGGGAAATGGGAGGTTTTTCATATTTCTCTTCCATGCCTTTACTTTCTTTGGCTCCTAGAGTAAAGAAAAAGCAAACTAAAGGCTATTGAAATTTCATTTTTGTGTAGTCAGCCTCTATCCATTATGGAGCCTCTTATGATATAACACTTTCAGTCATTTCTTTAGTTCTCATTTTTAATTTGATAATATCACTTTTCAGTTGCTAAATCATAGCTGGCAATCTTTAGCTTAGAAAGTTAAAGCTCAGAAAATCAGTATTTTAATTTATTTATAAAAGGAAAATAGACTAGTTGGTGAACTCATTGAAAGAACAAAGCCAAGTAATAGCAATAATAATAAGCTCTCATTTATTTAACATTTCAAGGTTTCAAAGCACTTTACATGTGTTATCCCATTTGATTCTCAACAAAACTCTGTGTTGCATATTATAATTATGCCCATTTTGTAAATGGACAGACTTAAGAGAGTTTAATGTACTGTTCAGGGTCACAAAGATGTTAAGTGTTCAAAGTATGATTTGGGCTCCCAAGTACGGAATTCTTTCCATTATCCTAAGTCAGTTCGTATATGGGGCACACATGCGAGAATTTAATTGTTCATTCAACTGGCTCTGAAATATCTCATGTGGGAAGGTCTTTATGACCCAGGGCCAGAATGGAAGAGCTATAATAGATGTTCAGCCCCAGCATATCAGATCCAGAAGTTCTACTCTGGGTTGGGCAGTTCTCACTATTTCCAAACAATGGTCCTCAAGGAATCACCTAGCCTTAACTGGAGAGATGACTTTCGATACGCTAGTCAGGAATACCCATTTAAAAATGTATCCCTGTGGGGAAAAGAGACACTATCTTCATTGTTTGCCTGTATGACTTGTCTTTCTCTCAAACTTATTGTCTCCTTTTTTTTTTCTTTTTCTATGTCTCTCTCGAATTTTCTATCTGTCTATTTGTCTATCTCTGCCTCTGAATCTGTCTATCTCTTCCTGCCTCTTTTCTTCTCTGTCTCTGTTACTGTCTCTGTTTTTGTCTCTGTCTCTCTCTATCTCTGCCTGTCTCTGTGTCTTTCTCTCTATCTCTACCTTTCTCTCTGTGGCTATCACTCTCTCAGCTTCCCCACGGATGCTGTTAGTAGGGATGGGTAAAACATTACTCATAATAGTTTTCTTTCTTAGAGTTTCCTTTCTTCTCTCTTTGCTAGGATTTGGGAGTCAGCATGGCTTTGTATCAAGGCAAGCCCTGCCTCAGATTCATTGCCCGGTATAAAGCAGCCTCAATAACACCCAGGAGAGGTAATCTATGCCATCTTCCTTTCAGAAATAATTATGTGCCTTATGTTTTTAGGATTATTTCAAAGAACTCTGTTTTCATTATGTAGGAGTTATTTGTGATAGATCTGCATGTCTGCCCTGAGCTGGGAATGTCCCCAGATAGTCCATATGCTTGATAGGTTTCAACTTATCCTACATTTATATTTTCATTATTGAGCTAAGAATTCTCCCTGTAGTCCATGCGCGTGGTTGTTCTTATATAATACCTCTCTCTCTTCATCTTTGTCTCCTTGCCTCCATCTCTCCGTCTCTCTATTTTTGTCTCTATCTCTCTAGGATTTAATGTCTCTATCTCTTTTTCCCTCTTCTCTTTGTCTCTGTTATTATCTTTCTCTGTTTTCGTCTTTTTCTCTGTCTGTACCTCTCTGTCTCTGTTTTCTCTCAGAAAAACATACACAAACACACACAGTCGTGTCTTTCTTTCAGTTGTTCCATTACAGGTGCACTATTAACTAGAAGCCCCACCCTCCTTAACACACACAAACACACTCTCTCTCTGTCTGTCTCTGTCTCTGTGTTTTTCTTTGTCTCTCTCTGTTTCTGTCTGTCTGTCTGTCTGTCTGTCTGTCTGTCTGTATCTATCTATCTATCTATCTATCTATCTATCTATCTATCTATCTATCTATCTATCTATCTATCTATCTATCTATCTATCTAGCTCTAGCTCTCTCTCTTTCTCTCCATTCCCCACAAATCCAAGATCCAGCTCAATAACACTTACAATCCAAGGATCCTAGGCCTAAACCTGGAAGTGGCATCAGAAGCTTTCCTGTTCAAACCCTTCATTGTAACAATGAGGAAACCAAGACCCTAAGAGGCTACGGGATGCCTGAAGTCACACAGGAAGTTAGATTCAGAGGTCATATTTGTAGGCAAGTTTGCTCACTCCAGAGCCCTGACTCTTAATGATGATTTTTCCCTCCTGACTCATATTACTGCTTGCCTTGTGCTACTGAACTTGAAGGGTAAATTCAGGTAGACTTTGCATCCTATATTTAGAGCTGGAAGATACCTTAGAAGCTTTTAAGTGTAACTTCCTTTTTTGACAATTAAGAAGTGTTTGAGATCTGACTTGACTTCAGGCCTTTATGATTCCAATGCCAATACCCTCACCATATACCCCACTGCTTCTCTTTAATAGGAAGCAGACTACCACAGAAAGAAAAAAATTTTAAAGCAAAATCTAAGAAACATTGGCCTGGGATTCAGGAATTCATTTTGGTACGAGTTATGCATCTTTGGATAAATTACTCATCTGCTCTGAGATTCAGTAACTCTATTTGGCAAATGGAATATTAAGACAAAACCTCTCTGGTATTTTAAAGCTTTAACATCCTAATAACAGTACATCATACCCACCCAGTGGCTCACCCAGCACTGCTAGGACCTCACTAAACTAATCCTTAAGTGTGCTTGAAGTATGACCTGAGTTCATTGGTTTGGAGTTGCCTGTCTCATCAGGAGGAAAAGTAGGTTATCACGTTTTTAATTCCACCAGCTCACTGGAAAGAAATTCTATTTGGGGTCTAGCTGAGAGGGAGAGTCATCCCCAGAAGGATGTGAATGGGGTAAGAGAAGTGTCAAAAGTACAAACATAGATTAAAAATTGAACAGCAAGTTTTATTCCCCCAAAGAAAAGGGAATGCTAAGTAATAAAGAATTATAGGATGAGAAGAGTTAATCAGGGGGCCAATATTGAAGCCTCACAGGGACGTTTGGAAATGTTCTTTTTGAGAGCTGCTTATTAGATATCGTACTTCTGCTGAAGATGACTCATCAACACCTAGCAGACTTTTTCTTCCCTCTGTTCTCTTTCTGGTTGGCTCTTTCCTTTTGAGGCAATCTATTTCTTCAATCCTTCAAAGAATGGATATCTTGTCTCTATAGTGATTAGGAAGGAGGAAATATGCCAACTTCCTTTTGAAACAAAACAAGGAGTTCCACTAAAGGAAGAAGGCAAAGCAGGAGGTGGCCCCATCCCAAATTCAAATTGCCTAGGATGTACTGAACTTATGGCGATAGTCTAAGACTCCTTCCCACAGCTTCATGCTCTGTAACCAAACTATAACATACAAAAGCTTACTACTTATAATAGCTCAAAGAAATCTCCTTAAACTGAGACTAGCAAAAAAAGAGAGAGAGAGAGAGAGAGAGAGAGAGAGAGAGAGAGAGAGAGGTCTGAGGAGTGGACTATTCCTTTAATTTTTCAATGGTGTTCTGGCTCAGGGCCCAATTAAATGAGTCTCCATAGCAGACAAAAAGCAGAGGATCTGTTTAGCTTCTCTGACATCTTCCTCAGCACTTAGCCCAGGCTTCCAAGTAAAGAATATCATAGATCAAGAGTAGCCAAAGATCAGAACAGTTAGGTAGCTCAGTGGATAGATAGCCAGGCCTTGAGGGGGGGGTGGTCCTGAGTTCAAACCTGGCCTGACACTTCCTAACTGGATGACTTTCCATAAGTCACTCAACTCCAATTGCCTAGCCATTACTGCTCTTCTGCCTTGGAAATGAGACCTAGTATTGATTCTAAGACAGAAGGTAAGAGTTTAAAAAAGGAGTAGCAGGAGATGTTAGAGATCATTGTGGTATGCTCCTTCATTTTGCACGGTGTTTATTTTAGAAGTTGAATGAAGTATTTTCATTTTCCTGGGGTGAGGAGAGAATATCCCAAGGGGATGAGACTATTTTGAAAGGAGAAGGTAATAGTCCCAAGAATGGCTTGAACTCTTTCAATTCTTTTCTTCACTATGATCAACCTATGACCAAAGTAAACTAATTCCACCATTGCAACATCTCCAGCATCAGCAAATCACCTCTGCCACCACTCTAGTGTGAGTCCTCATTAGAACTGAACAAGACCATTGCAATAGTCTCTAGAGGTTATCTCATGCTCACCATCTCTCACTTTTAATTCATCCTTCTACCCAATCTTCTTATAGTATTGCTCTGATCATATTGCTTCCTTGTTCCTTGAATACTTCCCCAAAGACCTACTGCCTGAAGGCCATGTTTCTCTGCCTGGGATTCAGGCTTTGAAAAATTTGGTACCTTCTAATTGTAATAAATTTAAAAGGTTGTGGTTGCTGGTTATAATAATTAAATATTAAGTTATGAGACTATTAATAGCTTTTAACAATTTGGTTTAATAGAAATATAGTAAAAATAGGGAAAGGTAGGAAGGAGGTAGAAAATATTGCCTATCTAAATACCCTAAGTGCCAATCTGATGGGATCCAGCTCACCACCAACAAAGGCTCACTCCGGTCTCCATCTCCAGCCAGGAGTCATGGTAGTCTTTTCAGCAAGTCTCACCAACCCAAGACAGAGCTCCTTCAGTCAGTGTCCAAGTACAAATTCAAGTGCCTCCAGAGCATGAGTTCAAATCCAAATGCGAATCTCACCAGCCAACAAGAGTGTCTCCAGTCAAACGTGTCACCAACCAAAAGAGGGTGTGAGCTGCCAAGACTGAGCCACCAAAAAGTCATACGCAGAAGCCAGTGTCCTGCTGAAGAGTGTGACCCTCCGAAAAGAATGTCCCTCTGAAGAGAGGAGAGCGAGGGTGTCCTTGGGTTCTGTTTATATGCAGTTTTCTTCACCCATCAACTCTCCCACTCACATCTCAGGAACCAACCATAGTTTCTGGTACTGCCTGGGGGCAATGTCTATGGGATCCACCTCTTGTCTCTGAGGATATGAACTTTTATCAAAAGGATGTTCAGTTTCTAAGTTAGAAATGAGGGGAATTCCAAGTTCTTGACTGATCAAATTAAAAGTTGCTGATTGATTACATTAAAAGACAAAATGGGGGTAATTCTATTTTCACGTATTGTTTTAATCTTCTTAAGGTTCTATCACTCAAATATGTGAGGCTTTAAATATGAAGATGGATGTTATATGGAAAAGCAAAACGACCTGCTCTGCTGAGCCCAAGAGGGGATGTAGACAGGCAGGTAGATTCAACAAGCAAGCAGATTCTTGTAAGCAAAGTCTTCCTCTGGTCAAGTATTTTCAACAGATGAAGGAGCTGTGGATTTCTCCCTTTAGGTGTCTTTAAGGAAAGGCTAGATGGTCATTTATAGGCATATTGTAGAGAATGTTTTTCATGTTTAGTTCCAGCTTGAAGATTCTTTTAATCTGATCTTCATGAAACTTCAGTGAGGAAAGTTGGGCATTTCAGGAATGAGAAAACAGAAGATCAAAGAGGTCAAGTGACTTGTCCAGTCACATAGCCAATGCATGATAGGGCCTGGGATGAAAGCCAGGTCACTATCTCTAAGTCCCCACCATACCTCCCATACTCCTTGAACATGAAGAGTACATTACAAATGAGAGAAGACTGGAGTTAGATCGAGGACTAGTTGGGGGGGGCCGAGAATAAACAATAAGACAATAAGATAAACAAAGAGACACCTTTGATGACTCAGATTTTTTCAGACATTTTGATATGTTTTTCTTTTAATTTGGAAACAAAGACACAGAATTCTAGTTAACAACTGAGTCTTTTCTTTTGCTGTATTGTCTTAGGGGAAATAATTGACATTATTGGACAACAAATAGTATTGAGGAAATCAACAATTTTCAGTCCCCACTAACTCTTCATCCTATATAAAATTTCTCTCTCTTCCTGGATTTGACTCCAGGTCCTGCTACATTCTAGCTATGCAAGCTTCGTGAAGCTCTTCTCCTTTTCTGGGGCTCAGTTTTTCACCTGGCAAATTTCATCCAAAATAATTAAACACTCTTTAAATAAAGCAGCTGAACCAGATGACTTCTTCAGTTCCTTACAACTTAAAATCTATGATCTCTGTTCAGAATTCTGTGCCAAGTGCTGGAAAGATGCCAAATCAACTGGTCCTTGAACCATAGACTCCCTCCAATGTTGCTATGGTAAGGGCAGTGTTTTACCATCTTCAAAAGCTTCTTCATCCCTCAATTAAAGATAGTGATTGGGGGCAGCTGGGTGGCTCAGGGGATTGCAAGTCAGGCCTAGAGATGGGAGGTTGTAGGTTCAAATCTTAGCCTTAGACACTTCCTAGCTGTGTGACCCTGGGCAAGTCACTTAATCCCCATTGCCTAGCCCTTACCACTCTTCTGCCTTGGAACCAATACATAGTATTGATTCCAAGATCGAAGGTAAGGGTTTTAAAAGGAAAAAAAATAAAAGTTAGTGATTATTAGTATGATAAAGAATTTGCTGACAGAACAAAGATCAATTTCTTCCACATTCTTTTCTAAAAGTCTTCAAACAGTTTAAACATTTGAAACTCATGTTGTCAATAACATAATGAAATCTGCTTCTGACAATAGATGCCTGGAGCATCCCCAGGCCCAGGGCCCATGAGATAGTTAATGGGCGATGGGCTCCAAACTAAGAGATTTAATCAAGGGGACTCACTGAATGTAGGAGAGACTCAGAGGAGCAGGGAGGACTCTGAACTCAGCATCCTTCCTCTCTCCAAGGCACTGGTTATGCTCCCAGAGGAGCTGACAGCATCTTTGCATTTTCTGAGCTTCAACTTTGCCTAGAGCCAAGAAAGCAAAAGAGTACTTACATCAAAACACAGGCTCTGCCCAGAAGTAAAACAGGAATGGAGGCCACAGAAAAACACATAGCCTCTCTGGGTATATACCTGACATTGGGGATCCAAGTAGCCTACACAAGTTTGGGGACTCCTTCTGGCCATTCAAATAAATACACATCATTATTAAGTGCATGTTGTGGTGTTCAAGATATCTGTGCCAAGTACAACCATTGGCATGGTATCCTTTTCTACTTTCTTTACTCCATTTTTTTCTCTCTCCTTTTATTTCTTGGAGAGGCAAAATAATTGTAATTGGAGTATAAAAGTACTACATTAACAACCAGGCTTGGCTATGATAAATATTATGTGACTACACTGAGATTCAAGGGTTTTTTTCACCTGTAAGATGATGATAATCATACCTGTGTATATCACTATAGCATCAATGTGAAAATCAGGTTAAATCAGGCATGTAAAGTAGTTGGGAAACTTTAATTCATTACAGAATGGTCAGCTTTTCTTCCACCATAGATCATCAAAATCATTTAACTTGAAGCACCAAGAATTTCTGCATATTGATATTGATATCATCAACTATTTCTTCTATACTAAAGTCTTCCCTCAGTGACATGTTCATGGGGAGATGACACCAGATTCTCAAAGAATGTGCTAATAAAGGATAATATCTGCCAAGTACTGCCAAGCTTTGAGTCTGAACCTAGTTATGAACTGTATGTCCTTATCCAAGGATCATGGTGGCCAGGTTTTGAGATGATCCCAAAGGGTTGTTCACCAGAGCTGATTTCTTCCAGTGTCTATCTCTAGGTCTGTGAATGGGTCGATATGTATGTCATTGGTATCCATTTATTTAAATATGCATTTCAAGAGGTCACCTCCACCCAAGGCACAAAGGATCTTTGGAAGTTTGAGTGACATCTAAAGGATTGTTCTTTATCCTTAATATGTTTTAGAGGAGAGCAATTAGCATTGATGGAATTCAATAGGAACTTTCTGAAGCCAAATGTAAGGCTTTGCACTTAAGCTTTTTAAAATACCTTTTACTACTCCCTCTGCCCATCCAAGTCTATCAAGAACATTCATATCCTGTTTCTTTAGTCAGATATGTTAGCTGTCACTAACAATTTTGTATTATCTGCAAATGTGATGAGCACATTATAAAAATTATAAAAATGTTAAATTCATGGAAGCCAATGATATCAGTCAGGCACTCTGCTAGAGCCCACCATCTAAGAGAGTGAAATCCTATAATTCTGTGATAGAATTCTTGGGCTGGGGAAAATTAGGCAGCCCACTGAATAGAGTGCCAGGCCTGGAGTTGAGAGGACCTGGCTTCAAATCTTTCTTCAGATATTTCCTTGCCATGTCACCCTAAGCAAGTCATTTAGCCAAAATTGCCTAGCCCTTGCCTCTCTTCTGTCTTAGGATTGATGCTAAGAAAAGGTATGGGTTACAAATAGAATTCTTAGGCCAATGAGAGCTCAGAAAAAGGAATCTGAATTCCCCTCTTTATTCTTGGTCTTTCATCTATGCATCATGGGATCAAAGAATCTTAAGACTTAGATTGGCAAAACTTTGAGGAAGGTAAGTTAGGCAGCACAATGGATAGGAACAGTAGACAGGGAGCCAGGAACAGTGGAGTTTTGCATTCTGTCTCATATACTCACAACCTGTGTGACCCTGAACTGTGTAACTTCTCTTGGCCTCAGTTTTCTCTGAAGCAAGATGGAAATAATAGTACCTACTTCAGAGTACTGTTGTGAGGATCCAACCTGAAAAGTATTTTGCAAGCATTAAAGTGCTATGTAATCATTAGTCATTATTATTATCAATAATACCTATTCCACACTTCATTAAAGAAGAGAATGGAATCAGAGAATAAAAGGGATTTTTCCAGTCAGAAGTGAGACTAGAACTCATCTCCTAGCTCTCAGGTCAGGGGTGTTTCCATAGCATTCTAAAGGTAAGGACATCCATGAGGGAATGGAGTCCAGAGCCATGTGCCATGGTAGGGTATACTATTGTGAGGCACTGAGTCCTTTGGATTTCCTTTGCTGAGTTTTCTCTCCAAGTTAAACAAGCATCTGAAGTTAGCTTAGGGTTCTTACAAACCCTGGATTTCACTGGTGAAAAGTTCTGCCAGAATCCAGGCTGTCCTCAGAATTGGTTGGCAATTCTGAACTCTCTGTGACCCTCCATCAGAGTCATTTGTCTAGCAAACAATGATGGAGAATTAATAAAAGATCTAAAATTAAATGCCCCCTAAATATGGTTTAATTGCCTCTAACCTTTTGAAGAGAATTCAAAAGCCTAGCACTATTGTATCTTCAAAGAAAAGTGTCTCTTCTAGGAGGTTACAACCATTTAGCGGGCAGATGAAAAACAATGTTTTCAGGGGAATTAAAATGTCTTGCGTACCAGCTTCTAAAAGAATAGTGAGTCAGTTAGGCTGAATAGTCCTGCTTCCACATGATGGAGGAGACTTCTGGGCTTTTAATCATCCCTAATTCTTTCCATTGTAGAGTTCCATAATGAGGTGCAATGACAAGAAGAGTTGGTGATCACATCTCAAAGGATGGAAGACACAAAGCAGATATTCCCATCTCTTTTCTTACAGTCTCAGGTCAGGTCTGAGCCAGGATGACAAGCCTGGACCTGGCATCTAGGAATGTCCATCAGCCCTCATCAATTTTGACACCAATCATTCATTTTCAGATTCCTGTTACTGAGCTCTCATTGACCCAAGAATTTCTCTTTTAATCCTTACCTTTTCTTTGTATCCACTTTTGATCAGCTTGGCTTTACTAAGTAGAAATTTCAGGTATTTTTTTAAACCCTGACCTTCCTTCTTGGAGTCAATACTGTGTAATGGCTCCAAGGCAGAAGAGTGGTAAGGGTAGACAATGGGGGTCAAGTGACTTGCCCAGGGTCACACAGCTGGGAAGTGTCTGAGACCAGATTTGAACCTAGGACCTCCCGTCTCTAGGCCTGGCTCTCAATCCACTGAGCTACCAAGCTGCCCCCCTCAGGTATTTTTTTACATTATATCAAATTTATTATGCCAAAATTTACTGCCTTGCAACCTCCCCACTCACCTCCCCAGCCATAGTTCTTTTTTCTGTCCTATTTCCAAATAGAACAAATCTAGATGCTATTTTGAAAAAAAAAAAGTCCAAAATGTACTAAAAATCAGCTTTCATATCTCCCCCACCCTAGAATCTCATCTTTTCCAGGCTAAGCATGCCCATTTTCACCTCTGTCGAGTATTAAGGGCCTTGGTCATTCTAACTACCCTCCTTTGGATGCTAATCAGTATTCATCCTAAGCTGCAGTGCCCTAAACTAAATACAACATACAGACATAGACTAGGGCAGAGAGAAAAATTATGAGCCTTTCCTCAGTTTCAGATGCTAGACTGCTCTTTTGGCAGCCTCAAACTGCCCAGACTCTTTTGATTGTCCTTATCACACTGTTGACACGAGTGTCATGTCATTAGGCTGCTAGGTAGTGCAATGGATAGAGTGCTGAGTCTGGTTGGAGTCATGAAGACTTGGATTCAAATCTACTCTCAGATAACACCTTGCTGTGACCCTGGGCAAGTTATTAACCTGTCTGTTTCAGTTTCCTCTACTGTAAATTGGGCACAATAAAATCACTTATCTCTTAAAATCACTTATCTCTTAGTTTTCTAAAGAGGATCAAATGAAATAATAATTATAAAGCATTTTGCAGACTATGTGTAATTTTATAAATACTTATTTTGTTGTTGTTACAAGTAAGACTTTAATTTTATCATGATTAAACTTCATATTATTAGATTTGCCCTGGTATTTTAGCTTGTAAAAATCTTTGATCTTAACACTATGTTAGCTATCCCTTCTAGCGCCATATTACCTACAAATCTAATAAGAATTCTACCTATGCTTTTTTTCCCCAAGTTACTGTTACACATATTAAGCAGATCACTTGCAGATCCTTGGGGCACTCTATATCCTTCCAATCTGACACAGATCCATTAATGATTATTCTTTGGGTCTTGCCATTCAATCATTTTTAAATCCATTCAATTGTATCATCGACTAGCTACATCTTTCCATCTTTTCCATAGCAATAGCAGGAGTCTTTTATCAAGCATTTGTTGGGATAAACTAAATCAATAACTCTCATACACAAGTTTAGCCATCCTGACCAAAGAAGAACTGAGATTAGTCTGATATCACCTAGTTATGCTGCCTTTTGGGGATCATGGCTTTCCTTTCTATGGTAGACAGTCACATGTCAGAGTCTTGGAACTGGCTTTGACACTAGTTGAGTAACCCTGGGCAAATTATTTTTTTCTGTTTATTATATTGTGAAATTGGAGTAATCCTTGAAAAAGACACCTTGTAATATCGTTGGAAGTTTAGTAAACCCTAAATACATTAATTATAATAATGAACATTATTTAAATAGCCCTTTCATAATTGCAAACTGCTTTAAAAATACTGTCCCCTTATTTTGACTGCCTTTTCCTAGTTGCTGTAATTTCCTGTCTTCCATAATTTTTTTTTTCAAATTCCATCTAAATGTTTATATTCCATATCTTTTCAAATCTTCATTTCTAGTGTCTATCTTCTGTTAATTATTCCCAATTTATCTTTTTCCTAGCTTGTTGGTATATATTTCCTGACTTATTAGCCCTCCTATTAGACTGTGAACTGTGTGAGAGAAGGAATGTCTTCTGCCTTTCTTTGTATCTCTGGCACTTAGCACATCCTACTAAGATAGAGTGGACATTTCATAAGTGTTTATAAACTTACACCCTCTTAACTCTTACATTTACTATTTTAGAGATGGGGCAACTGAGGTCAAGAAAGTTCAAGTGACTCACTAGTCACTGCCTGAGACAGATTTGAACTCAGGTTAACAGACTCAAGGTCTAAGGATCTCTACTGAACCAGAAATGATGGCGAATACTGTCACCGTCAGAGCAGTTAAAACATGGAGAGAAGAGATAGAATGAAAAGAAGGTTGAGTCTTACCTCTACAACTTGTGCAATCCGAAGTTCCTTTTTTCTCTCTGACACTACCTTTTCCCATTCCTAAAACAGGAGCCTTATAGCTTGAAGAGCTCTAAGTTTGTTTGTTTTTTTTCTTCCAGTTTTAAAGCTTATGTAGTTGCTAATTGGCAACTCTCATATGAAGTAGAATGTTGTTCTAATAATGATTCAAATGAAATAAATAGAAGAGAATATATGGATAACTAGTCTTCAGGCCATTTCTTTCCCAACGATCAAACAGGATGGGAAGGAAATGATGGTGGGGGTGATGAAATTAAGAACACTGATAACAAAGAATGTGAGAAATACCCAAAATAGTCCTTTCTGTTGGGTAAAGGGTCAATTAATAAGTGAGGCTGACCTAGAGAGAACAGCAGAATTTCAGTGAGCAAAACTGTTTTTCTTTTAATCCTTCTCTTCAAGTGACTAGTACTCAAGTCAGTCCAAGAGAGGCTATTTGTTTATGTTTTTCAAATCCAAAGTCCCATTTTAATGAAACAAAAATCCTGTTGAAATCAATTAGGAATCCCTAAATGTGTTGATAAGCTTTCAAAGGACTCTTCAGTCCTTTGTGTGCATGTTGCCCTCTGAAATTCCAGAAGGGAGGGGGTTGATGGGCAGCCTCATCTTGCTGTCATCTGCAGATATCATTATCTAGAGAAGATCCTAAATGCCTCGCTGGACAACAAGCGAAGGCAGCCTAATTTTCACAGAAATCTGAATTTGTTGGCAGACTGTATATTTTTCTATCATATTAGATAATCAATCTGAGCAGAAACCAATTTTCACTCAATCAACAATACTTTAAGGAAGGTTATGTCTGTGAACTCACTCAACCCAACAGAGGCCTTGCAGAAATGCTGGACATGTTCATGTGGAGCTCCTGGGTGCAATCAAAACTCCTGAGGAGTCACATCTCTCTCTGTCTGGCCTTGGGAAGTTGCCAATTGTTAGAACAATAACTCTCATCCCATTGGTTCAATTTCAATTCATTTCAATTCCAACTCAATTCAGTTCAGCAAGTATTCCCCATATAAAGCCACTCTTCTGTTTCAGGCACAGAGCTAAGGAAAGGGGAAAGAAAAAAAAAACAAGTAAAAGAATCCTTAACTTCAAGGAGCATATATTCAATTGGTTTGGGGAAAGCAGATTACATAATGAAGTAAATTAAAATGAAACAAATACCAAATGTTTGATTTTGCCTTTGTTTTCTTTCATTTGTCTTTATTTCTTGGTTAACAACTTTCAAACAATTTAGGTGCTCAGGAGAGCTTTGAGAGGAAATCAAGATTCCAAGGTACAAGGGTGATGAGGAAGTGGCCCAGGCATGGATGCCAGCCTGAGACAAGGTAAGGCAGGGATATTCCACTTATTATGGAAGAACATGTGCCCACTTTGGCTAAATGGTAGAAAGAGCGAGTCAAAATGTTAGGAAATGTATTGCTTGGCAAATGTATTTTGATAATTTGGGACTGGGAAGTGACAGTGACACTTATTAAAAAAAGAAACAAATTAACAAAACTTAACAGTAAATGAAGAACTCTGAAAAGATAGGCTAGCATCAGAAAGTCTTTGAATGTCAAAGAGAGGAGTATGTATTTTATCATTTTGCCCTTTTTAATTGGAAACTTTGATTAACACGAAGTTCAGAGGGTTTCTCCTTCCACTATTCATAATCATTGCAACAAAGATCCAGTCTCCTTCTTCTCATCATCTTTTCCAAGATGACCTTCTCAAAAATCTAGCACTACCTCACTTTGCATTTTTTTTGTCTCTAACAAAGTGAGTCTATAGGACAGAGCACTATATTTAGAATCAGGTAAACTGAGGTTAAAATCTTGTTGTTCAATTGTTTTAGTCATGTCCGATTCTTTGTGACTCTGTTTGGAATTTTTTGGCAGATGCAGGTGTAGTTTGCCATTTCCTTTTCCAGATAATTTAACAGATGAGAAACTGAGGCAAACAAGGGTTAAGTGACTTGCCTGTGGTCACAAAGGTAGTAAATGTCTGAGACTAACTTTGAACTCAGGTCCTCTTGACTCCTGACTAGGTGCTCTATCTACTGTGCCACTTAGCTGCCCCTTCCTCTGGGACTTATTATCTCCATAACCCTAGGCAACTCACTTAATTTCTCCGTGCTTCAGTTTCCTTATCTATAAAAGGATATAGAACTTGATGGTCTCTGTGGGCCCCTTCTAGCTCCAAAACTAGGATTCTAAGAATATGTAACCCACAACTACAACTGCATGCATTAATGATTAATAAATCATTAAATTAATTAAATTAATTAATTAAAGTGATTAATAAATGGTTTGCAGAATTTAATTCAGTTTCCTAAGGCTCTAAAGATACTAGGAGCTCCAGATTTCTTCATCTCCACTCTTCTTCCCCACCCCAAAGAAAAGAGATTCTTCCCTCTCACCTGCCTCCAGTAAAGTTTTTGCCATTTTTCTGAGGAACAAACATTCCCTCTTAGGTCTACAAATGAACAAGTTGAAGGTCTCAACAAGTCCCACCACTTTCATCATCTTTTCTCTCTAAACTAATAGATTTTTAACCTGAAGTGAACCAATTGTGAACAAATTTCAGGAGGTTTGTGACTATTGATAGTCATTTATTTCACTCACTTATAGCTGAAGTTTAGTATTTCCTTAAATTACAAAGATATATCTATTTACCTATCAATCTATCTATATATCATTTATTCTGAGAAGAGGTTCATAGGTGTCAGCACTCTGCCAGAGGAGTCTATAATGAAGGGAAGATAACAAGTGTTTATTAAGTACCTAATATTTGTCAGGTATTTTACTATTACTTAATTTTATCCTCACAAAATCCCTGAGAGAAATTGTTATTATTGACACCATTTATAGTCAAAGAAACTAAGGCAACCAGAGCATACATGACCTACCTAGCATCACAAAATTAAGAAGATCTGAGACTTGATTTGAACCCAGGTCTACTGGACTCAAGGACCAACTATCTACTGTGCCATTATGATGGCATAAAAAAGTAAAAAGCCCCAGATTTAAACTCTCTAGTCTAGTGTTCCAAATAGAGAATTTCAATCATGAACAACTACTGATCAGGAAATTTTAGAGGATCTCTTCTCCCTCCAGGATGAAGTCCAAACTCCTGAGAGAACTAAAGGGATTAGGAAAGCAAGCTGTAATGGGAATTGAGGCAATTGAGTGAACCACACTGATTCCATCTCATGACTCAATTCTGGAGCTCACTCTGTTCCTTTTCTATTCAATTATGTGAGTAGTCCAAATTTTGTCTTGTGAGAGAAGCTCATTCAATTGTAAGAATTGGGAGAAAGCCTTATTGTATACCCAGCCCATTCATGATTGGGAAACTAGACCATTTTTACTTGATTGCTAGAGACTCTTAACTAAGGACCTAGGATATGGTGACTAGAAACAGTCAGATCCTAAGATTTTTGTAAGGAGTTTTCTCATATATTATCTTCAATAAATTTATATACTTGGAAGATCAAGTCTTTGTTATCTGGGTCATTTCATCTTTTACCCACCACATTCCCCTTCCTAGCATTCAAGGTCTTTCACAGACTGCTTCCAGTTTATTTTGCCTCAGCAACTCAAATACTGTGCTCCTTTCACGTGCCTCACATTTCCTCTTTTCCATCTTGGCTTCCTTTTTTCTAAACTAGGAAAAGACCTTTCCCTTCTACTCTGAATGACATTGCAACCCAATTCAGTGACAAAAATGATGATCATAGGGGCAGTAAGTATAGTAGATACATTTCTAATAGTAATAATAAACATATTTTATCTCTATAAATTATTCACATATAAAATAAACATTTTATAAAAGCCCAGAATTCTTTTCTTGCCTTGAAAAATACTTTATTATTGTCAAGATAAATCCGTGATATAGGCAATGTAAATGTTATTATCTCTATTCTACTGATAATGAAATTGTGTCCAGAGATGATCATTGGTCAGCAGATGGAAGGGACTCAAAGAGACCAGATGCATCCACATGTTTTTATGATAATGCAGCTGAAGGTCAAGGATTATCATCCAACGTCACCCAAGGGTTAAGTGTCCAAGCCAGGATTTCCCTCTCATGTTCTCTTATTTAGATTGTCGCTTGCTATATTCTTCATTAGGTTCTAAGCATTTTGAGTTCAGGGACGGCATTTTGCCTCTTTTTGTATCCCCAGCTTTAGTATAGTGCCTGGCACATAGTAGGTGCTTAATAAATGTTCATTGAAGAAAGGAATATTTGTGTCCTCTGAGATATCTCTCCTTAGACAGTAAACTCCATAAGGGTAGGAACAATAGCTTGGTTTGGGGCATATATTACACAGAGAGGAGCCTGGAGGTTTAAAGAAGAATAAATGCTAGAATATTTTCTAAAATGAAATAAGCATTCCCTGGATTAACTCCTTGTTTATCTCCTATCCCTTCCTTATAGCTGATTGGGTTACCAGACTAATTAGTTTCTGCATATACCGCACCCATGTCCTGTCCAAATAAGTCCTGATTTCCTGCTGAGGGAAACCGCTCTGAGGTAAGCCACTTGCAAAGATTGTGAAAGAGATTAATCTAAGAGGCTGACTGGAATGGAGTGAGCAAACACAGTCACATACTAAAAGTTTTAATATTTCCTGCCCAGGTGACTGGAAATTTACAGATGCAAAGGCATCTGATTGTATCTAAGTGCTAAAGGCCAAGGAAACAGAATGTTTGAGGTAGGATGGTACAGACATAAGAACATAGGATTTAGATGTAGAAAGGACCTTAGACATTATTGAGAGTAGAACAACCCCTTCATTGAATATGGTTACCCAAGCCTATAAAAGAGAAAGGACTAACTCAAGGTCATATAGAGAACAAGTGGGAACCAAGAATTTATGCCTATAAATGGACTTGAGATCATATAATTCAGAATGGATTAGGGAAGGGATTTGATAGTCAGAGAATCCATTTCCACACCCTCAGAAGCTGAGGATGAACTAGTCTTGAAGCTGGTTTGCATCTCTGAACTGCCTAGCTGCAGCCTGTGTAAGGCCTGGCTAAATGTATTGTTTTATTTTTGTTTGTTTGTTTTATCTCCATTGACTCAGTTATGATGGAAAGGGTGTACGTTTTTGACAAAGGAGTATGGTCAGAGAAGTCATAGTGGGTAGGGAGCAGAGAAGTATACATTGAAGTATGTATCAGAGACCATCACCTAATTATCAGTATCCTAGTCATGATGCCTAGGCTGAGTTCCTATTAGGACACATAGACTTGGAAGG
>NC_058134.1:303569674-303630256 GCF_016433145.1 Gracilinanus agilis
AAATGCACATAAATCATCAGCATTTCTATATATTTCCAATACATCACAGCAGCAAGAGGTAGAAAGAGAAACACCATTTAAAATCACCCTAGACAATATAAAATACTTAGGAATCTATCTACCAAAACAAACACAGGAATTATATGAAAACAACTACAAAACACTTTCCAAACGAGTAAAACTAGATCTAAACAATTGGAAAAACATTGATTGCTCATGGGTAGGACGAGCTAACATAATAAAAATGACCATTCTACCCAAATTAATTTACCTATTTAGTGCCATACCTATCAAACTACCAAAAATATTTTTCACTGAATTAGGAAAAACTATAACAAAGTTCATTTGGAATAACAAAACATCAAGAATATGAAGGGAAATAATGAAAAAAAAATGTGAAGGAAGGGGGCCTAGCTGTACCAGATATTAAACTATACTATAAAGCATCAGTCATCAAAACGGTATGGTACTGGCTAAGAGACAGAAGGGAGGATCAGTGGAATAGACTTGGGGTAAGTCACCTCAGCAAGACAGTATATGATAAACCCAAAGAGCCCAATTTTTGGGACAAAAATCCACTATTTGACAAAAACTGTTGGGAAATTTGGAAAACAATATGGGAGAGATTAGGTTTAGATCAACATCTCACACCCTACACCAAGCTAAATTCAGAATGGGTGAATGACTTGAATATAAGGAGGGAAACTATAAATAAGTTAAATGAACATAGAGTAGTTTACTTGTCAGATCTCTGGGAAAGGAAAGACTTTAAAACCAAGCAAGAGTTAGAGAAAATTACAAAATGTAAAATAAATTATTTTGATTATATAAAACTAAAAAGCTTTTGTACAAACCAAAACAATGTAGCCAAGATCAGAAGCGAAACAACAAACTGAGAAAAAATCTTTATAACAAAAAACTCTGACAAGGGTCTAATTACTCAAATATATAAGGAGTTAAATCAATTGTATAAAAAATCATGCCATTCCCCAATTGATAAATGGGCAAGAGACATGAATAGGTAATTTTCAGGTAAAGAAATCAAAACTATCAATAAGCACATGAGAAAGTGTTCTAAATCTCTAATAATTAGAGAAATGCAAATCAAAACAACTCTGAGGTTGTTTTGTGAGGTGATAACCTCACACCTAGCAGATTGGCTAAAAAGAAAGAAGGGGAGAGTAATGAATGTTGGAGGGGATGTGGCAAAGTTGGGACATTAATGCATTGCTGGGGAGCTGTGAACTGATCCAACCATTCTGGATGGCAATTTGGATCTATGCTCAAAGGGCTATAAAAGAATGCCTACCCTTTGATCCAGCCATACCATTATTGGGCTTGTACCCCAAAGAGATCATAAACAGACTTGCAAGAAAATATTTATAGCCGTGCTTTTTGTGGTGGCAAAAAACTGGAAAAGGAGGGTATGTCCTTCAATTGGGGAATGGCTGAACAAACTGTGGTATATGCTAGTGATGGAATACTATTGTGCTAAAAGGAATAATAAACTGGAGGAATTCCATGTGAATTGGAAAGACCTCCAGGAACTGATGCAGAGTGAAAGAAGCAGAGCCAGAAGAACATTGTACACAGAGACTGATATACTGTGGTAAAATCAAATGCAATGGATTTCTGTACTAGCAGCAATGCAATGACCCGGACAATTCTGAGGGATTGATGGAAAAGAAAGCTACCCACATTCAGAGGAAGAACAGTAGGAGATGAAACACAGAAGAAAATCAACTGCTTGAATACACGGGATGATGAGGACATGATAGGGGATCGAAAGTACCACACCAATGCAACTATCAACAATTTGGAAATAGGTCTTGATTAATGACACATGTTAAAACCAGTGGAAATGCATATCGGCCAGGGGAGGGGGGTGAAGGGGAAAGTAAGAGCTTAAATCTTGTAACCATGTTAACTTTTCTAAAATATAAATAAATATTTTCTAAAATATTAATAAATGTTTTTAAAAAAAAGAAAGGTAGAAAAAAATGGTAGAAGTTTTGCTAAGTAGGCAGTGAATTTGGTTCTCCCTTCTCTTATTTGTATTTCTACAGACTACATACAACAGAGGATCCAAAATGCCATCTTCCAGCTTTCCAGGACTCTAGTCCATGTAGAGAAACATACCAACTATTGGTTCAAATTCCAGATAGTGGCTACTGAGTTCACCTCCAACCACTAAATGCTGTTGCTGTTGCCTTCCCTTCCCAGAAGCCTTGTGATAACCTCCACCCCACCAAATATTACAAGGTCTTGTGCTTTATCCTTGATCTTTATTCAGCAAAGGAAGTAGTTCTAGGAAACTGACCTTTGCCCCATTCTGGTTCTCAGCCTTTTGTTATTTGCAATGGGAAATGATTTGGAACATGGGCTGAAATATCCTACAAATCCTGCCAAGTTGCTGAATACAATCAAAAGAACATAGAAATAATAATTAATTGATTAGAATGGGGCTATCTTTCATATAAGACACATGAGTTACTTAGATTAACAATTACACCTCACCTCAATCTTTAGACAAAACCTGGGTCATTGGTTGGGGTCTCTGAAGAACAAACATGGTTGACTTGGTTCCCCAAGCATACAGTCTAGATTCAAACAATGCTCAATTTCCACACTTACTGCCTTTCTTAGAATCTGCACAGAAAAGAGCAAAATTGGCCTAGAGTTGCCCCAGAATATTTAACATATCATTAGCTTTGCATTTACATTGCAGTTTGCTCCCTAAGTGGGCAGAGTGTACCATGAGTAAAACTATCCAGACCAAAGTGGACTATGGATAAAATGACATTGTTTCCCTAAAGACACAGGGCCACAATCGCCGAAACATTGACCCCTTCTTTAGTAATTAAGCAAGATAAAAAACATTCCTGAGAAACTCTGATCCTTTCCAGTACCAGCCCTTTTCCATTGCCATTCCAGTGGTTTCCTGTTTTCCTCCTTCCTCAATAAAGCTTGCTCCCTCAGCAAAATAACAAAAAACAAAACACTTGAAGTTTACAAAGCACATTCATGACTATATTTATTACTCACAACAGTTCTATGCAGTAGATAAGTCAGATGACCTTATTTCCATATTATGAATGAGAAAAATAAGACCTAGTGATTAGAAGTGATTTTTTCAAAGGCATAGCTAAGAAGTTGTAGAGTCCTACTGAAACCCAGGCTTATTGTTCCTGAGCGTAGGCTCTTTCTGCTGGACTGTAGGACTATGAGATTAAACCCAAGGTGTCTCAAGATTCATTGATGGAGTTTTCCTCCATCTACATCAGGAAGTCACTGGGTGAGTTTCTCTCACAGAAGTGAATGCCAGATCTATCATTTCTGCAGGTGATGAAATCCGAAGGCCTCAAAAAGCTCCCTTGGAAGTCCCAGTGCTCTTATTTCTAAGGAGCTGAAATATTTCAATTAGGATTACCCTCTAGCTGTGGCAGCAAAGAATGAAACCATCATGGATTGATTCTGCTGCTTTAGAATATTCAAAGTAGAAGACAAGACAGAATCCACCCTCCCAAGAGAAGTCATTTCTGCATTAATTGAATGCACATTTCATGTTGGTTGTATATCTCTGCAGAGATTTATCGTTTCTGACAAACTAAGCAGACAAGCTAGGCTATTTATAGCAAAGTTGGGTTGAAATTGAAGCCAAATTTAAAATAAAATTCTGTAAATGGAGGGGGTATTCAATAGTAACCTCAAGAGCCCCAGAATAGATTCCATGTTATGAACCTATTAATTACTTCTGGAACTGTAGATGGATCCTAAGATTTATCCAAAGGGGATGATGTTCATTGGTCTTTGAAAATGCCAATGGATAGAGTCAGGAACTTATCAGGAATACTACTAGGGTTTTCATCACTTGGGCATCTTTCACCTTCTTGGAAGGTGAAAGTGGTCATTGTTACTAAGAACAATGGAAAGAAAGGAAATATGGCAAATGTTCAAGTCATGTTAGGTAGATGATAATTAATGCTATAGATAACAATCTTGAGATGCTCAGGGTCACACATACCCTGTTTTTAAGCAAATATGCATTTCAATTAAGAATACTTAGTATTTTCAATTTAAAAGTGCCTAGCTAGATGGACTTTTGGTCCTTCCTACCAGCTGATACCAAGGTTTGGGTCTTCAAGGGGTGGGTCTGAGATGCTCCTCTGCTATTATAACTCCTATCCAGGTATCCTGAAGTTAGCTTACACCCATTGGGGGGGGGGGTTGTGGAGAGTGTCAGCCAGCACTCTTCTGTGTACACTTTTGCTTCCAGTTCCCACTTATCCCATGAAAATCAACTGTCTCTTCCTACCTTTCACATCATGTTCAATGGGAGACCCCCATGACTCCATCTTGCTGTTAGGTTTAGATTTCTGTCTTTTTGAAGTGCTTTTTAAAGACTGGTATTGTCGACTGGGTTCTTTGGGAGCCCTGAATTTGCCCCTGTCCCATAAGAGCTCACTCAAGGCAAGTCCCAGACTCACTCATTTCAGACTGAACTATAAACCTTAAAGTACTTGATGGTCCAAGCTTAGGTGTAGCTAGTAGATCTAATCAAATGTTAAGTACCCTTTTAGTCTTAGAAATTTCCTCCATTGTATCTGAGATCTGTTCCAAGACAAACACCTGTGTAGGAACCATGCTTTTAGTACCCTAGTCCCTGGCTACGGCCTCTTTCCCAAGCCTGCTTACAACCTGTCAGTGTAGGTTTAATGTCCTAAGGTCCCCAAAAGGTATATAAGATTCCTATGTTCTATTGTTCCTTTGGAGAATCATCTCTGGCAGTGCATTCTCCCAGGAATACTGGTGCCCAGAGCCCCAGGGTTTTGACTCTGTGTAGTATCTGGCACCTGGCTCTGTGTAGCGGCCAATTATTATGGACCTATCTCTTTCCTGATTTAAGACTTGGTTTTTATGACTACATTGGTAGTTTTCTGTTTTTCCAAGTTGAAAGTATGGAAGGATAGTCAGAGAGGTTTCAACTTTTGCTGGTACTAAGCCCCCATCTTGACTCCACCCCCAAATATTTTCAATTTAATAGAATACAATTCTTTTCAATAAATATTAAACACCTAGCTTTCTTGCACTAGAACATTGATATACAAAGATGAATAATTCATTGTCCCTACCTTCTAACAGCTTTCAATCTAGACAAAGACAGAAAAACTGCCTCTCTCACAAATAGCTCATATAACTGATAAAAATTAGGTGGTGCTAGAAGGCCTTCATTCAAAACATTAGTTGAGTGATATTGGGCAAGTCATTTGACTTTTATTTGATTCATGTTCTTCAACTATAAAATGGAGATAATAATAGTACTTACTTCACAGAGTTGTTAGGATGATCAATTGAGACAATATTTGTAAAAAAAAAAAAAAAGCATTTAACACAGTGCCAGATACATAATAGGCACTATATAAATGCTGTTTCCTCTTCCTTACAAGTATAACCGAGAAACTCAACGAACCAACTTTGTGAAACTAGAGAAGGAACTATCACATTCAGGTTATGGAGGTTAAAGCTTCATGGAGAACTTATTATTCAACTTAGTTCTTGGATGAAGAAAGGAGTTTTCAGTAGTCATGGATAGAGAAAGGATTCATTTTAGGAATTCATTTAGAATAAATAGAACTCTGACAAAGGAGAGAGCTGGATAAAATCAGGAAAGAGAAAGTCATCTAATTGAGCTTGGACACACACACACATATACATACATTCATATATATATATACACATATATATATATAGAGAGAGAGAGAGACAGACAGGCAGACAGGCAGACAGGCAGGCAGGCAGATAGACAAAGAAAAAATTAGGGTTAGAGTTGAGCAGTAATGTAACAAAGCTGGAAAAATAACTGACACAGATTTTGGAAGACTCTAAATGAGACATTCAGGACTATTGTGCTTATGTTGTGTTTAGTAGTTAATAGGAAGCCACTGAAGATTTTGGACTAGGATATTGACATACACAGCATATCAGGATCTGAAGTTGGGGCTATTTGGATTAACAAAAAAGTAATCCTAGCTGCTTTTTTTTAGATACCCCCCCTCCAACTTCCTTCCTATGAGTGGAACCACTTTTCCCACTTGCCATGAGCTGAGTTTATGAGCATCATTTTAGCTAGTCAACACTCCCACTCTTCCCAAAGCTCAAGAGCCTAGCGGGTTCCTTTTAATATGATGGGGAGAAAAAAACCACAAGAAAAGCAAAATTGCCTGAGGCTAATTGCCTCCAGGGAAACATCCCCCTTACCAAGACTCTCTGTCCCTAAGACAACTATTTCAGATAGTTGTGCCCATTGGAATCAATATGTATGGATTCTAAAGGCTTTGTATTTTCTTGGATTTGGGGAAGATATGGGAGATCAAAATGAAATAAAATCCATTCCCATTTTGGTCTAAAGTCCCCACCAGTGATGACCTAGAATCCCAAATGGAAAGGATTTAATATATTTGTCCCTTTCTTTCTATCAGTTTCACACCTTGCTGCTCACCAACTTTTTCATTCTGGCTTCCAACAGCCTTCTTCTGGCTCTTTTTGTCCCATCCTCCATCCTTACACTATTCACAATATGAAGCTCACAAATCAGGAGTTGTTATGCTTAATCGAAATTTTATCTTAAGGAAGCATTCTTTACCAATTATGCAGAAATAGAAACCAACTTTGAAGAAGAGAAAAATTATGGGCTTAACATATGTCCTTCAGGAAGGAATAAGTGCAGCAGAATCAATTTAAAAAATAACATCTTTCTCATTTTCTTCAAATGGATAATTCGTATATGATCAGTCCACCCTAGACATACTTCTCATTAGGCTAGAACTGGTAGTATTACTAAGCTCCCTCACCCCCTTTTTTCTTGTCTTCATCCAGGCTGTCCCTCTTTCTTGCTTGTTCTCTCCTAAGTCATAAATATAAGTTCTTTGCTCTCTTCTGTGGCCTTTTCTTATGTGTCATGTCAGGCAAGACTCTTCCAAGAAAAAGGGGTAAATAACACTTTTTTCTTTAAAGTTCATGCAGTTCCTCCATCACCTAGAGTCTCACCAGTCTAGACACTGAGGGCTTTTCTTCTGCCAATATAAATAAGTTTCAATATCAGATATGATATTTAGGCAAATTACTCTGGCAGTGAAACATTGGAAGAAGGGAAATTAGTTTGGAAACCATTTCAATAGTCCAGGTAAGCAGAGATGGAGATTTGAGTAAAGGCAGGCATTGTGCTAGTGAATCATCCTAAGCACCTTCCCCATTTGTGTTGGAGTTCGTAAATAACTTTTCAGTAGTGTTATGCCCAGAAATATACATGATCTTTCAGATGCAGTTGGACTTGTAGAGGCTATATTAATCTTCTTACCTCTCATATTCAGGATGCTAGACTTTTCTTATATAGCCTAAGCTGCTCATTAGGTTTTAGGGGTTCTATGTCATCTTGATAATTTATAGTTATCTCACCTCCTGAAAAATCCCTAGATTTTTTTTCCCCATGAAATGCTGCTAAGAAGCTATTCCACTTCAATTCCCTCCTTGGACAGTCAGCACAAATTATATTTATTTGAAATTTTACTTAAGCATATAATTGATTGTCATTTTGGCTTTTGACAAAATTTCCCTGTGTAGCAACATAAAATAAGGGCTGGAAAAGGAAATGTTTAAGATTCTTCTGCAAGTCATTTAATCCCCATTGCCTAGCCCTTACCTCTCTTCAGGCTTGGAACCAAAATTCAGTATCAATTCTAAAGCAAAAGATAAGGGTTTAAAAAATTCTCAGCTATAAGTTTATTATCTCTGAAACACAAGATCTGGGTAGTGTAGAGGGTCTTTCTTTTATTAACATAAATTGCAGTCTTTTTATATCCATCAAATTTTTCTTTATCAGTTATCTTGATTAAACAGAACTGTGTCACCTCATCTCTAGCCTTATCTGTTTAGCTAGAGTAGTTCTTAGTATCCATGTGACCTTGAACAAATCACTTTCCTTCCTTGGGACTTAGTATCTTCATTTAGGTGACCTCCACAATTGTATCTGGCTTTAGATAGAACAGCCCATGATCAATGACATCACGGGAGATGCATAGTCAGTTGTTAGTCTCTACTCAAGAACTGTCCAACTGGGGAAGATTCAGAGATTTTGTGTTTTTCATCAGGGATCTCTTGAAGTCAACTGCACACCATGAGGAAAGATTACAAGAAGATCAGGTAAAAGAAAAGAACTATAAGTATGATTGTACTTAAAGATCAAGAAGATCACAATTCTCTTTTTTAGGCACTAAATGACTTTTCCTAGGAATTGGGAGAAACTCTATGTCTCTTTATTCTCATCAGGCTGCCCCAATGGAGAGGAAATCAAGTTTGCCTAGCCTCCACTTACATGCATAACAAAGGAAAGTTGACTCTCTTTTAAAATATGTTTACAGTGTAAAAATCCATGTCTTACTAGTACTTAACACTGGTAAGAATTGATCTAAACATGCATTTTAAGTGGCATTAAGTGCATAGATGTTGATATGCAAATCAAGGTCTGTAACTTCCCTAAGGGAATAAGTTCTTGGGGAAGGGGCAGTTCTTTGAAATGATACTTTGGGGAAAAAAATTATCATTTTCTTCTATCACTATAACCACAGCATAATCTATGGGTAATTGAGATGCCCTGGTTGCCATTCTGTGGGTTATGATTTTCTTCATCTAAAAAGAAGAAAATCAGAGATCATTACTGGAAAACCTCAAGTCATATTCATTACCAGAAATGAGAATGATTTCAGACTGGGATGACAAATATAGGAATTAGTAACTGGGCTCCAGGAGGAAATATAATCTCTATGGAAAGAGAGAGATTGAGAAAGAGAGACAGAGAAATCTTTCTGAATCTGAGACCAGCAGTCAATCCATGATGTGATCTTGCTTCCAAATTCCTGGGAAGTTATCTTGGTTATTTGTGTTAACAGCTATTGAGATTAGAGTCTTGAGATGTGGATTCTAGATCTAGCTCTAATACTTATTGACAATGTTGAAATGGACAGATCACTTCATTTATCCATCTCTGTCTTCTCACTAAAATCAAAGTCATGTTCTTTGTACTGCCTACCAAAAGGGGTAGTGAGGGATGAAGATTTGAAAAACAGAAAGTTCCATCCCCTTTGGGCATATGGTTCCAATAGTGAAACCTCTCAAGAAAGAGACATTAAAAATTTAGTTTTTGTTTTGTTTTGTTTTTTAAGAGATGTGTCATGGGGAAGTTGAAAGATAAAAAGGAACTAAAAGATCAGAGATCTCATTTCTTATCCCAGCTCCAATTTCTTAGCTGTAAGTTACTTCAATCAATCAATAAGCTTTTATTTAAATGCCTACTATGTGCCAGTCACCTGTGAAAACCTAATTTTCTCTATAAGATGAAAATAATATTTTGTTGAAAGGCAAATGCTTTAAAATGTTAAAAATTTTATAGAAATTGGAGTTGTTATTGTTATAACCTAAAGTCACAGCTCAGTCCATTAAGAAAGATGATACTGGGGGAAAAAAGACAAAAGTGAAACCACCACCCTCCTTGTAGTTTGAGGGGAAATAGCTAACAGAGAAAACTCAGAAAACCCTAGACACCAGCTCAGATTATGGTTACTTCAGACTTCAGTCATCCAACAATTGCATGTCTGTTGGGCACATAGAGACAGAGGAAATGAGCTGTTTATCCAACCCAGTACATTGAGCCACTGGTGGGTTTTCTCCTTGCTTCTACTGATGAAGCCCCACAAAGACTTCAGATGTAATATTCTCTTAGTATGAAAGAAACAATGAAATGTGTGAATATGCCCCCAGTGAGGCCATGGTGGCCAACCCAGATTCCTTATAGATCCTATTCCAATGTACAGAAATAGACCAGCACTTCCAACAATTTTTCATTTACCCTCTGCTTAAAACCCTAGTATAATAGGCAAAAGTAGTCCTTCCTATCATGGGACAGCTCTTATTGTCACAAATTCTTAGGTAAGGTGAAAGAAAATTTCTTTTCCCCATCCTAAGAGAGGTTTGACACTTTTTCAAAATCTTTTTACAGTTCCAGATTACTCTATTGGACAAGGTTTGAACTAATTAGCCAGGTATTTGAGACTCCCAAATAGTGAGAAGCTTTACTAACTCTGTCCCTAGTCATCACTCAACTTTGCTGGATGCTCAGATGCTCAGTTGAGTTCTTTGCAAAGATATTCATGCTCACCTACTATGCTGAGATTATATTGACTCCCCTCAACCCATGAAGTTATCTTCCTCTTCAGAATCCTTAAATCAAGGGGTTCATCCCTCTACTATACACTTAAACTACCAAATATTTCAATTATTATTATAGATGACAACTCTTTTTCTAAACAGGAAACTTCAGTCTACTGTCTATATCTCAGTCTAATTCCATTTCCTTTCAGTTCAGAGAACTATATCTGCTTCCTAGTTGGGGATCAGTAAATATTTATCAACTTAAAAATAATCTTGATACCACATCTCTTGACACTACTGATACTTTCCAAGAAAAACTCAGATCCCAACCTCCCTACCTTCTCAATGTAAAATACATTCTTAAAGTAAACAGTTAATTTATGGATGATGATATAAAAAATAAATAAGTTAATCTCAGTGGATCAAATGAATGCAATTTGAGTGTGAGGAAGGATAATGGGGGTATAGCGTGTTTATAAGGTGATTTGGAGAGGAATGAAGGTATGGGAAGGTGTATAGGAGATAAGGGAAATGGGGTATGTAGGAGAGGGCAGCTCAAACAGGTTTACTCCCAGAGGCTTGAGACAGAGGATACAGGGAGGAAACTAGGGCCAATAAGAAATGTTTAGGTTTGGCTGGAGGGTTTCTCTTGTTAGTTTCTCCAGCCTCTTGAGGGAGGAGTCGAGAGGCCCCTCCCTGCCAGTCAAACTGATGGCTGGAGGAAGTCTTGTGGTAGGTACTTCCTGCCAAGATGGATGCTCCAGTTCTCTAAAGAAATAAAAGAAAAATGATTCCTTCCTCTTGAGCCCTTGTCTTAATTTTTGACACAATTATTCACCACAGGATTTGAATAGGTAATGAGGGGTTCAGGATTTCTAACTGCTGCTAGGGAGGGGGTGAGGATGGGGGATCGGTTGCGGAGGGATTAGACTGAGAGAGTCCGGCTCTCCTAGTCAGGAAGGTTTGACTGCCTTTTAAGTAAAGTCTTTATCAAATCTAGTTGTAACTTATTTGAGGATACTCTACTAGCCTATAGAAACTAAACCCACAGTGTCTAATCACCAAGCCCTCCCTTCCAACCAGAACCCAAAGGAAAATCAGGGAAGGGGAGGGATGGAGATGGGAGATCAGGGAGAGGTCCAGAGAAATGAGATAGGTCCAAATTTCCCCAAAACAAAATAAGCACAGGCCAAGGCCGAAGCAATTAGGCCAAAGCCGAAAGGCCAAAGCAAAAGCCTCCAGCCACAGTGAAAGCCAGAAGGCAAAAGCCCCGCCGGTTGGAATTTCACCTCTATTTATAGCTTTAAGTTCTAACTGACTTTCTGAAGATTCTAAATGTTTAACTGACTTTTTGTGACCATTAGAAATTACAGAAGCAAAAAGTTTCTGTTAGCCACCTTGCATTACAATGGTTAATTGAGAAAAGGGGTATATGTCCTTTAATTTTGGCCATAAGGAACTACCAATGACAATTCAACAAGACATTTCTTGATTCATCCTATTAATTTTCCTTACAATGTTGTAGTCATTTTGAGAGCAATAAATGATCTCATGGCTCTTTTTAAAATCCCTTCATTCAGTTGTTCCCTTCTGTATCTCATTGCTTTCTTCGGAGGTATCATAAATATGGAAATACGAAATTCTA
Organism: Gracilinanus agilis; assembly: GCF_016433145.1. Lineage (NCBI taxonomy): Eukaryota > Metazoa > Chordata > Mammalia > Didelphimorphia > Didelphidae > Gracilinanus > Gracilinanus agilis. Next base: position 303,581,523 of record NC_058134.1, read on the forward strand.
TTGCATCCTTATTCCAAAATTTGTTCAACCTATCCCAAGTACTTCCTCACATTTTCTCTTTCAAGATTTAAAAAAAAATATCTTGCCATTTGCAAGTTTTTGTATCTTCTTATGAACCATTTCCTACTGTCAATACAAATAAATACATGCCTATATGCCTATATATGTAAAATTACATGATAATCTAGGTGAAATGTATGAACATTTACAAGAATACAGATTGCCCAGATTAACAAAAGAGGAAATAGAATACTTAAATAATCCCAAATGAGAAAAAGAAATTGAACAAGACATCAATGAACTCCCTAAGAAAAAATCCCCACGGCCAGATGGATTCACAAGTAAATTCTATCAGGCATATAGAGAACAATTTAATCCTAATACTATATAAAGTATTTGCAAAGTAAACAAAGGAGTCCTATCAAATTCTTTTTATAACACAAATATAGTGCCAATTCCTAAGCAAGGGAGACCAAAAACAGAGAAAGAAAATTACAGACCAATTTCCTTAATGAGCATTGAAGCAAAAATCTAAAATAAATTGGAATTATGGACTTTAAAAGAATGCCCACCCTTTGTCCCAGTCATACCACTACTGGGTTTTTTACTCCAAAGAGATAATAAGGAAAAATATTTGTACAGAACTATTCATAACCTCACTCTTTGTGGTCACAAAATATTGGAAAATGAGGGGGTGTCCCTCAACTGGGGAAAGGCTGAACAAATTGTGGTATATGATGTGATAGAATACTATTGTGCTGTAAAGATTGAGGATCTGGAGGCTTTCTATGTGAACTGGGAGAACCACAGTGAACTAATGTGGAGTGAAAGGATCAGAACCAGATGAACATTATACACAGAAAGTAAAACATTATGGAACTATACAATGTAATGGACTTTGCTACTAGCAGCAATGCAACAATCCAGGACACTCCTGAAGTACTTGTGTAAAAGAATGCTATCCACATTGAGAGAAAGAACTATGGAAGTAGAAATTCAAAAGCAAAAAATAGGGCATCACTTTTCACATTTATATATGGGTATGTGATTTGGGGTTTAGGTTTTTAAAAATTGTTCTATAGCAAAAAATGAATAATATGGAAATAGGTAGCAAGTGATAACATTTGTACAGCCCATTGGAATTGCTTGTTGGCTCTGGGAGAGGGGAATGTAGAGGGGAGAGAAAGAAAATGAATCATGTAAATATGGCAAAAAATATATTTAAAATTAATTAATTATTTGTTTTTGAAAAAATCTCAAATAAAATATTAGCACAGAGACTATAGTAATATATCACAAGGATTATTCACTATGACTAGGTGAGATTTATACTAGGAATGCAAGACTGGTTTAAAATTAAACTGGTTTAAAATTAAACTATCTGCATAATTGACCATATCAATAATCAAACTAATAGTAATCGCATGATTATCTCAATAAATGCAGAAAAAGCCTTTGAAAAAATAAAATACCCATTCTTTAAAAAAAAAAACCTCCAGAAAGCATAGGAATTAAAGGGCTTTTCCTCAAAATAATAAGTAGTATTTATTTAAAACCACCAGGAAGGAGACTTCCAGGCTAAGATGGCTGCAGTGTAGAAGGAACTTCACAACTCTTCCTATTACCAAACACAACAAAGCACCTCAAAAGGAGAAAAATCAAAATATGACGAGGGAAGGTGCTCTGCCAAAGGGAACAGCCTTGAAAGTAGGCAGGGTTTGGGCATTTCCACCCTATAAGGGGGTAAAATTACACCTACCAAAGTATGAACCAAAACAAAACAAAAACTAATGAACACCCTTCCCCCACACCACCTACTGTGCCAGAGTCAGAGCAAAGGCTGGGGCAATATCTAACTTCTCAGGAGCTGGCTGGGGGCACCACAATATTACTCCTAAGGACAGTGCAAAGCCTTGGCAGAGAGGCTTGGGACCTATGAAGCATGGGAGTGGACATAGTGCAAAGATGGGTTGCCCACAGCAGATGCTGCAGAGACTTGAAAAATAGTCTCAGGGCAAAAACTGCTCTGTAGCTTGCTATACCAAGAGCTGTCTGCCCTCCTCACTCAGACTTCTGGCTGAGAAGGAAAGATAAAATTAACACAGCAATGGCCACCACACCCAAGAACTATAATCCACAAGTACCAAAAAAAGTAAGATACAATAGAGAAAGCCTCCGACATTGCATAACTTCTATGGAGAAAAGGAGCAGAGTACAGAGGCGACAGCAAAGTGTGACAAACAAGCAAATACATCTAAACTTTACAAAATGTTGGAAATTGGTCACAAGCTTTTGAGGAACTCAAATTGGAGTTCAAGAACCAAGAAAGAAAGATAGAAGAAACTTGGGAAGAAAGGTGGGAAATAGAAATGCAAGTAATTAAAAAAAGAAAATAACATTTTAAAAGACAGAATCTCCCACTTGGAAAAGGAAGCACAGGAATCACATGAAGTAATAAGCAAATTAGAGACCAGAATTGACCTGCTGGAAACCAGGAAAAGCATGTTAGACCAAACCAAAAAGGAAAATCAAGAGATCATAGCTGATGTAAGGGTTAAAAATTAATGGTTTGACAAATATTTGTGAGTTAAAAAGAGTTTGGTGTGGTCACCATTTATAAAATATTAACTCAAGTCAAAGTCTGTTAGCAGCTCTTAACAATTTAGTTTAATACAGATATAGTAAAAGAGAAAAATGAAGGAAAGAAATGTAAGAGTAAAATTAATGTGCAATACTTCAAGTATTATTTTTTATAAAGTTTATTATCTGACAAAACATAACCACATGAATAAGTTTTTGTACCTGCTCAAAAAACCCTCTCCACCAAAGTTGCCAACAGGAAGGAAAAAAGGGCTAGACACAGAACTCCACCCAATTTATATCCTGTCTACATCAGCATGTAACAACAGGAAATGAGTTGGGTTCTGGGAATCATAGTTTTACTGGGGATTGTAGTTTTTATGGTAACAGATTCTAATTTCAAAATCCCCCTGAGATCCTTTGGAAGACTAGTCTCCCCAGTGGATTTTGTAAACCTAACCAACTTATAAATTACAATAATTTATGGATAAAAGGGAAAGAGAACAAAACCAATGATTGCTAGGTACATTGACAAAAAGCCAATTGGGGGCAGTCCCATTCGGCATAAGAGTATACATACAAAATAAATGTGTTATAATCCCTCACAGTTCAATTTCACTACAACCCAAAGTTCATTTTGGATCTTTTGGTGCAGTGTGACGTTTATGCAGGCATTTCCATGGTGTCTTCTCCAAGCCATTCACTTCCTGGATTCTGGGAGGTAGCAAGTTTCTTAACTTTTGTAAAACTAGAATTTTATGACAATTATACAATCCCTTTTGAGGAGGAGTGTTGACACGGATCAACTCAGGATACATTGATTTTCACTAAGAAAACAGCTTTATAAAAAATAGTAGTATAGCAACTAATTCAAGAAAACCTTTTGGGTCTAAAACATCACCAAGAATCTAGATCATTCTGGTGGAGGTAGATTAAACTGAAGGGTTAAAAATGATCCAGAAGCTACTTAGACTTCATGGAAAAATGCTCCCTCTTGAGAGCCATCAAGGGGTACCATGCCCTAGGAAAATCTTCCCAGCTCCTCTGGTATGAGACTGTAGCAGCCACAAATGGCATGTCTTTATATGTCTCATCCATTACATTTTTATCAAGGTGGAGCTGGGGATATAATAGTTCTGCAGCACTTCATTTCAGCTACTAAATGGACCCTTTCCCTTTTGTTACAAAAAACTTGAAGGCACTTTGCTAATGGTATCTTCTCCAGTCCAGTCAAATGGGGAGGTACAAATAAAGAGTATATAACAGCATATATACCTAATTGTCAAAACACAGTAACTTAAAGTGACATAGTGTAACAGAACTTAAAAAACAAAATAAAATCTTAAAACAAGCAATCGGTAAATACAATATATGTGACAGGATACAGGCACTGAATTCGAGTCCTTTTTTTTTTTTTTTGTCAACTCCAATACAAAGATTTCCATAAAACAATGGAGTCTGAAAAGGCTTAAAATCCACTTCCAGGATATTTAATGTTCCTTCACCTCCCCAGTATCAGCATCCATCTAGGTTCCTTTTGGTCATACCTCTGAGATCTCCAATAGTGAGGGATAATTCAGTGTTGAACATAGTGTGGAAGAATCCTATATTTGGATGTATTGTAGAGACTGTGCAAGGCAGAATGGCAAGAGCATATAGGGAGATGAATCTTTCCTCCCAATCACAAGGACTAGTGCACCCAGGAACAGCAGGAAGAAAAGACATCCTAAAACTGGGAGCTGTTTGAGATAAGTAATGCATTACTCTTTCATAGAGTGAGCCATGCTTGCAATTCTACTTCCTTTTTGGAAGAGTAACCTTCCTTCCCCTTAACCCCTAGAGGTAAAACACAAGAGAGCAGCCTGCTTCTTCTGCCATGTGGATGGGGAATTAGGGTTAGAAGCTCTCCTCAGGTAAAAACCCTTTAGGAGGCTAATTATTGCCTTAGGGAAATATACCCAGGCTTCCAAGGCAAGCAGTGAGCAAGTTGTTGGCAATGTAAAGGAAAGATTTATACTTTCCAAGCCTCCAGAGAGCATCTCCAAAAAGCAGCAGTAATAGCAACAGCAGCAGTAACAGTAGCAGCAGGAACAGGAATGGCAGAAGCTATGGCTCTGCAAAGACCACCCAGTCAGGAAGAAGGATCAGCAGGAGCATTTGGCTGGGACCAACCAGAGAGTTAGCAGCAGGAGGCAGGATCACTAGCAACAGGCAATAGCTTCAAAGAGAGTTCCCTTGGGGGGGGGGGGGGTGGAGGTGGGGGGCAAAAAGCCATAGCAGGAAAAATGTGAGTTTTTTCAAACTAATGTATTTAGAGATAATTAAGGGTTCTGAACCACACTTCTGGTCACCATAAAATGTAGGATTTAAATTAATGTAGAATACTTCGAGTATTATTTTTTATAAAGTTTATTATCCAACAAAACAGAACCACATGACTAAGTTTTTCTACCTGCTCAAAAAGCCCTCTCCACCAAAGCTGCCACCATGAAGGAAAAAAGGCTTAGACATAGAACTCCACCCAATTTATATCCTGTCTACATCAGCATGTAACAACAGGAAGTGAGTTGGGTTATGGGAATTGTAGTTTTTCTGGGGATCACAGTTTTGCTTGGAATCATAATTATACTGGGGATCATAGTTTATATTGTAACAGATTCTAATTTCACAGAAAGCAGAAAATAATGTTTAGCTAGATACTCTATAATTGCTATCTGAAGAAGTCCAGCTCATCACTGGAAAGGGCTTCCTTAAGTCCCCATCTCCACATGGAATTGTGGAGTCTATCAGTCTCTTTAGCCATAAGATTCCATTGGTATCTTCAGCAAGGATTCCATCAACTCCAGCCTCTTCCTTCAGCTTCAAAACCATTTCAACACAATTAAAACTAGATCTAAACAATTGGATAAATATTAAATGCTCATGGGTAGGACTAGCTAACATAATAAAAATGACCATCCAACCCAAATTAATTAATTTATTTAGTGCTATACCTATCAAACTACCAAAAAACTTTTTTACTGAATTAGAAATAACTATAACAAAGTTAATTTGGAAGAACAAAAGACCAAGAATATCAAGGGGAATAATGAAAAAAAAATATGAAGGAAGGTGGTCTACCAGTACCAAATCTTAAACTGTACTATAAAGCAGTAGACATCAAAGCAATATGGTACTGACGAAGAGTCAGAAGGGAAAATCAGTGGAATAGACTAGGGGTAAGTCACCTCAACAAGACAGCGTATGATAAACCCAAAGAACCCATCTTTTGGGACAAAAACCCACTATTTGACAAAATCTTCTGGGAAATTGGAAAACAATAAGGAAGAGATTGAGTCTAGATCAACATCTCACACCCTATATCAAGATAAACTCAGAATGGGTAAATGACGTGAATATAAAGATCAACATCTCACACCCTATATCAAGATAAACTCAGAATGGGTAAATGACGTGAATATAAAGAGGAAACTATAAGTTAATTTGTCAGATCTATGGGAAGGGAAAGATTTTAAAACTAAGCAAGAGTTAGAAAAAATTACAAAATGTAAACTAAATAATTTTGACTACATTAAACTAAAAAGTTTTTTTACAGACAAAACCAATGCTACCAAAATTAGAAGGGAAGCGACAAATTGGGGAAAAAATCTTTATAACAAAAAACTCAGACAAAGGTCTAATTACTCAAATATACAAGGAGCTAAATCAGTTGTACAAAAGAATCAAGCCAACCCCAGTTGATAAATGGGCAAGGGACATGAATAGGTGATTTTCAGATAAAGAAATCAAAACTATCAATAAGCACATGAGAATGTGTTCTAAATCTCTAATAATTAGAGAAATGCAAATCAAAACAACTCTGAGGTATTGCCTCACACCTAGCAGATTGGCTAAAATGACAACAAGGGAGAGTAATGAATGTTGGAGGGAGTGTGGCAAAATTGGGACATTAATGCATTGCTAGTGGAGTTGTGAACTGATCCAACCATTCTGGATGGCAATTTGGAATATGCTCAAAGGGCTTTAAAAGACTATTTGCCTTTTGATCTGGCTGTAGCACTGCTTAGTTTATACTCCAAAGAGATAATAAGGAATAAGACTTGTACAAAAATATTTATAGCTGCACTCTTTGTGGTGGCAAAAAATTGGAAAATGTGAGAATGTTCTTCGATTGGGGAATGGCTGAACAAATTGTGGTATCTGTTGATGGTGCAATACTATTATGCTCAAAGGAATAAAGAACTGGAGGAATTCCATATGAACTGGAATGACCTCCAGGAATTGATGCAGAGTGAAAGGAGCAGATCTAGGAGAACATTGTACACAGAGGCTGATATACACTGTGGTGCAATAGAACATAATGGACTTCTCTACTATCAGCAATGCAAGAATCCAGAGCAAGGCTGAGGGACTTATGGGAAAGAAAACTAGCTACATTCAGAGGAAGAAGTGTGGGAGAAGAAACAAAGAAGAAAAACAACTGCTTGAACACATGGGCTGATGGGGATATTCTTGGGGATGTAGACACTAAAAAATAACTCTAGTCCAACTATCAATAATATGGAATTAGATCTTAACCAATGATACATGTAAAATCCAGTGGAACTGTGCATTGGCTAAGGGGGGCTTGCGGGGTTTGGGGAGAGGGAAAGAACATGAAACATGTAACTATGGGAAAATATTCAAAATTAAAAGTAAAAAAAAAGAGAGAGAATATCAGGGCAGTTTTCCTGGATTATTTCTTGTGTTATGATGTCAAGACCTCTATTTTTTCCCCAGGTTTTCCAGTAGAGCAATGATTCTCAAATTGTGTCTCCTACATCTGTATGCCAGGTGTATCATCTTCTTAATGAGATATTTCATGTTTCCTTCTATTTTGTCATTCTTTTGACTTTGCTTTATTAAGTCTTGCTGTTTTGTGAGATCATTAGCTTCTACTTGCCCAATTCTAGTTTTTAAAGATTTATTTTCAGCTATGATCTTTTGATTATCTTTTTTCAGTATGGTCTATCCTGATTTTCATGGCTTCCAGCAGGTCAATTCTGGCCTCCAATTTGATTATCACTTTGTATGATTTCTGGGCTTCTTTTTCCAAGTGGGGGATTCTGTTTTTCAACTGTTAATTTCTTTTTTTACTTACTTGCATTTCTATTTCCCATTTTTCTGGCCTAGTTTCTTTTATCTTTATTACTTGGTTCTTGAATTCCTTTTTGAGTTCCTCAGGAGCTTGTGACCAATTTCCATTTTTTAAAGAAAGTTTGGATGTGTTTGCTTGTTTGTTGTTCTCTGCTGTCATTTCTATACTCTGTTGTTTTTATCCAGAGAAGTTATCCATTGTCAGAGGCTTTTTCTTATTTTTTTTGGTAGTTGTAGATTGTAGTTCTTGGGTGTTGGTGGCCATTTCTGTGTTAGTTTTTTCTTCCCTTCCCAGCCAGAAGTCTGAGTGAAGAGGGCAGGCAGCTCTCTGTCTATTGAACTACAGAGCGTGTTTTGCCCTGAGACTATTTTTTGAGTCTCCACAGCATGTGCTATGGGAAGTACCTCTTTGCTCTATCTCTGGGTCCAAGCTCCACATTCCTCAGACTCTAATCCCAAGTTTCACTTCCCTCAGGAGTCAGTCTCTGGTGCCCAAGGCTAGCCCAGGAAAACCTAGAGATTTCCCCAGTTCTCACTCTGACTCTGGGGTGGTAGGTAGTGCAGGAGAGGGTTAATCAGCTTGAGCTTTGGTAGGTGTAATTTATGCCCTCATAGCATGGAAATGCCCAAACCCTGTCTACCTTCAAGCCTGCACCCTGCTGTAGAGCCCCTTCACTCATCTGATTTTGCATTATGTCATTTTGAGGTACTTTATATCAGGCGGTTATAAGGAGGAGAAGTCCCTTGCTTCTACTCTGTGATCATCTTAGCCCAGAAGTCTCCTATTCCTCTTCTTAGAAAAAAAGAAAGTATTTTTTCCTTTTAGTCTTTTGATCCTGAACTATTTGCCATATATGAAAGTTAAGTCATTTTGTGACTTTTGACAGAAATGGAAGGCTTTATCTCTGCCCAGCATTATGAGTGTTAGGAAAGGTCAGGAAGGATGGAGTTGGAGCATAGAAAAAGTAAAAGTAGAAATATTTGTCATTCTACTGTTTCTGTGACTCTGCCATTGTTAGATGAGACATGCTTTATTCAGTGAGCATGGTGCCATCTTTCACCATAATGAGCAGAACCAAATGCAAATACCTATTGATTTATACAATGGTAGGCCAGCTCCAATGACAAGCAATCTATGGGCAAAGTATGCAGTCATCTTTAAGAAAAGTAATTAGAAAGATGACTATAACCTTTCTTTAATGAATAGCAATAATCAACCACTTCCTTGGTGTTCCCACAACCTTGCCTGTTTGGTGTAGTGGGCTTTCTGAAGTCGATTTTGGCCTTCGATCCCTTTCCCTTTCCCAATCACCAGCTCACAGCTGGAGAGAAATAGCCCTATTCCTTAATTGATCCATGCTTGTTTGCATATGCGGCTGCTTAGAAGCAATGGGGGTTCATTGCCTTTTGATCTATGGGGATTTTAAGCCACAAAATGAGGGGGCATTCATCATCTTTCCACTCCTGCTGCTTGTCCTTATTTCCTGGCATGCCTTGGGCTGGAATCACTTGCTTGTCAGTGTCTTGGAAAGCTCCTGAGCAAAAGGAATGAGAAAACCATTAGCTAAGAGCCCTAAAGCCTGAGAAAAAAGTCCCTAGAAACATCACCCAAGTGCTTTGAAGCTCAGAACCCCTAAAGATCTGGTATGTAGAAAGCAGACTCCTTTCCCCACAAACTATAACCATTCTTACAAAATATCAGAAACTTTAGAATCTGTGTGGGTAAATGACAGGGACACAATGAACTATTAGGATAGTTACTCTCATGCTTGGGGTAGACATCCCTCGACTCACCAATAGGTTGGAGGCCTGTGTGTTATTTTCACTCTGTTTTAGCTTTACTGTGATGTGGCTGCTTTGAATACTAGTTTCTTATAGCCACAGGTGAGAGTTGGATGAAAGTTGGACCCCAAATATGAATGAACAGTCCTGAAAAAAGGTCAGCAAGCCCTCCTACTACAGGTCTCAGTCTTCCTGGAACACCCCATACAACCAAAAGTTAGATAGTGTCATAAGTAGTATTTTAATTGCCATCAGAGCAGTTGGAAGATCATTTATTTAAGATGGAAAATTATTTTGAGTTTGAGGTGAAACATTGGTATCTCTGATCTGGAGAATACATGGCAGTTTGATATGAGGAGGGGAGCATAGGAAGTTGGGGAACCCTTCTTATTTGGAAAGAAATAGCCCACATCCTCACTGATCACAACTTCTGATTTCATCTCTATTTTTGTAACTGTGTTACTCCCTAAATTCCAATCTCATATTTCCAACTACCCACATCCTATTAGGGCAGGGGTCGGCAATGCATGGCTCTTGGCATTTATTGCTCTCATGGCCAAAAAGATTGCCAATCCCTGTATTATGGTATTATAACATATATATATATATATATATATATATATATACTCACGTTCAGTATATCAATTATCAAATTCATCACTTCTATATTCCTAAACCATCACTTCTTTATTTCCCTTCTTTTGCCAATGCTGCCACTCTTTGCTCAGTCCCTGAGGCTTCAAATCTCAATGTCATTTTGGGTACCTTTCTTGATGTCATATGAGATCAGAAGGGCTCAAACTTTTCTGACAGTTGGTAGATAGATTGGCATGTTGGGAGATCCAAATCATGATAATTATCTGTAGAATTGATCTGTCAGAGTTCTAAAGGAACTATGGGAATATTACCAAAAGCAGTGTAGTAGTGAATCCTTCATCCTTTCCATGTCACAGATGCATGGGCCCAGGGCTAAATGGGAATAGACTGCCTGGAGGAAGCCATATGGACCTGACTTAAAACACACCTGAACAGCATACCTGGGTGGGGAACATGTGCAGCTGTAGTAGTTTTGGAGGATCAGTTTGAGACCAGTGGAGAACACCTCAATATTCCATTCCAGTTTCCTTATCTGATCCTGTCTTTCCAGTTTTGAATTTCTGTCATACCCTTACAGCTTGAGTCCTCACAAATATAGTTTGGAGTTTGGGTTTATGCCTGCTCTTATTCCATTTCTTACCCAATCTCTTCTTTTGATGGGAATTGCCTACCCCATCTTCACATGGTGACTCTGATAACAGCTTTTCAACCAGAAATTAGCTGGCAAAATGCACAGGAAACCATAAAGAGCACACAATGTATCTTCTCAGAAATGTATATGGATTAGCTAAATGAAGATCCAGAAGAAATGGGAATTTATCAGACTTGGGTAAAGGAGAGAGTAGCTTGGGCTTAATCAAAAGGCTGCTCACACACATTTGCATACTATAAACCATCTGCTTTTCAGCTTCTCCGTCTACTTCCCTGAGGGTCATCTTACTAACAAGTATCAGTTGATGTTGGCATCTAATTTCCCCACATCTACTCTGTTGACAAGCCATGTCATTTCTACCTCCAAAATATCTGGTGAAGGCAGTCTTGCTTGGGCTGTCCCATGGCTACCACCCCATTTCAGGCCCTCATCACCTCTCCCCTGAAGTATGCTAAACAGTTTCTTAATTGGTCTCTCTGAGTCTAGTTTCTCCCATTGCCAATTCCTATGTCATACATTGTCAGATTAATATTTCTCCTGAACAGGTGCCCCTCTATTATTGCATCTGCTCAAAAACATTCATTCCTTTACATTGTAGTCCACTGAGAATCCCTACTCCTTAGGGTGAAGTTCAGAGGTCTCCACAGCTGGGCTGACTTAATTTTCTAGGATTAGGTCTAAGTACTCCCTTTTACTTACTGAGTCCTCCCATGGCCTCATTCACTGTTCATAAAATATGTTTTATGTATTTTAAGGTTAGTTCCTGTTCTGACATTCTCTATTCTAAGTTTTTCCTCTAACTCCACTCTTCTCTTTTCCAAGATCCCTTCCAGTTTGGGCATTCCTTTTTCTGAGATCCTTCCTAGTCTTAACATTCCCTATTCTAAACCCCCTCAGCTCTGAACTTCCTTGCTCTGAAGCACCTATCAATTCTGACATTGCCTGCTTCAGGAAGTTCTTTAAAGGTAAGGACTCTTTAAGGGTAAGGACTGTCTACTTTTCCCCCCTCTCTTGCATCCCCAGCTCCCAAGTGCAGAAACTTGTCATACTTAACATTGTTTTGTTAAATCCTATCTAAAATACTTCTTCCTGGCTGCTTTTGCCATTCCATTGTTTGTACAGGAATGAAAGAAGTTGTTCTCAACTCTAAAGTTTTTTGTTTTTCTAATTCAGTTGATATTGTTGGCCACCTACTTCATGTAGAATATTCTTTGATGAACTAAGGAAGTACCAAGCCTATTATGACAAGAATGCTACTCCCAGGAACTTTATAATCTTGTAGGGGGGATAAGACCTGCACACAAACTCTTGCCTAGTTTGGTGTGTAATGCAGTTGTTAATATATGAAGACAGCCTATCCATCAGCAATGAAATGGCTTCCCCCAGTGGTTCCAGACCAGTCCTTTGTAATTTCAAGGCAGCATCTTCCATGAACATATAAAGCTCTCCCATAGGAAGGGGTCAAAACTGTAAGTTTCCTTAGGGGAACATCCTCACAAATAAAATCTCCTCTTATTTAATTATCCAATTCATTGCTACAATGCATGCTCTCCAACAGAACTACTCCTTGCGTGTTTCCTGAAATAATAAGGTTACAATGTTTTCTCAAGCCATTAAATTCCAAGAGCTCTGCACACTGCTGTTTTTTTTTCTCTTTTAACAATGTTTAGAGGATATTAGTCACAGTTACAGTACGAAATATCATCCTCTGAGTTCTGTTTCCAACAATACAATTTTCTGCATGCACTCAAGTGGAGGGACTCTTATTTGAATTGATGGGACTGTTGCTAGTTTTGCTCTGGATCTCTCTATCATGTCTTTAAAAAAGAATACAGAACATTGAGACTATTTAATGTCTTTATTAAGGTTGTGAAAGGTCACAGAGACATCAACGTATTCCTTTACAAAGTTTTCCAGTGCTAAAGAAGAAGATGCAGTAAAGCTAAAGGGAGGAAGAAATTCTTTTCTCTTTGATGGCGAGCATCTGGATGAGAAGAATTGTCCTCACTAGGTTGCCTGATAGGGATCAGGAAAAACAGTACCTGATGAAGTTTGGATCATCTTTTCTATCTGGCTTTTTTTTATCTTAACCCTTGCCCATGCCATATCAAATCCAATTACCCCTTCAGTCTGTTTTCATGGGGAATTCTACAGAAAAAAAAAAAAGATTTTCATTTGCATGACCCTTCTGGAGATTCAAATATGAAAAAAAAATATTGTTACTCTACACAGCAAGTTGGTAATCTAGAAATACTTGATTTCTATTTTTTTAATAAGGTCTTGGGTTCCTGACTAATTATCAAGATGCCTACTATTATGGGAGCAAATCTATGGCTATGCCAATGCAAGAGTGGATTGTACAGGGGCATTGTCAATACCTCCATGTAACAAAGAGACACTGTCTCTACTATAGGAAAGTTGTGTGCAAGAGAAGAGATTGCTCATCCATCCTTGCTGATTATCATTCTGATGATTAGGCCTACCAGGAGGAGGAAGAGGAGGAGGAAGAAGGAAAGAAGCTAGAATAATGAAAGAAATGTATAGTGTGCCATCCACCCTGAAATGGGTAGGTACTGGTACTGTCCTCATTTCATGCATAAGGAAGCTGTAGTTAAGTGAATTGCCAAGAGTCAAACAACTTTTAAGGATCTGAGGCTGAATTTGAACTCAAGCATTCCTCAGTCTTAAATCCAGCACACTATCTACAGTGTGATCCATTGCCAACACTGACTCCTGACTCCTTTTTCTGAATGTCTACAGCATTGGTTGGCTAAACCCAAATGGTTAGGTCTGGTTCTGGATCATTTCTTGATTTAATTAACATTTAAAAACTTTTAATTCTAAAAATTGAATTTAAGTCCTAAGAGAAAGCATAGCATTAGCCTCAAAGTCAGGAAAATCTGAGTTCAAATCTAGCCTCAGACCTTGCTAGTTTTGTGGAGAGGATCAAATGAGATAACATTTCCATGTGCTTTTCAGACTTTAAAATGTAACAAATATTAGTTATTTGGGGGCAGCTGAGTGGTTCAGTGAATGGAGAACCAGGCCGAGAGATTGGTCCTGGGTTCAAATCTGGCCTCAGACACTTCCTAGCTGTGTGACCCTGGGCAAGTCACTTAACCCCCATTGCCTAGCCCTTACCATTTTTCTGCCTTGGAACCAATACAAAGTATTGATTCTAAGACAGAAGGTAAGCGTTTAAAAAATAAATAAATGTTAGTTATTTTCATCGTTATTCTAGGAAAGATTTTATACTGACAGAGATATATTCAAACATAATACTGGCTCCTGGAATATTTATAGACTAATGGACATTTTTGTTGCTTAGTCCTTTTAGTCATATCTGACTCTTTGTGACCCCACACCATTTCCTTTTCCAGCTTATATACAAGGAAAATGAGGCAAATAGGGTTAAGTAATTTGTACTAGGTCACATAGCTAGCAAGTGTCTGAGGCTAGATTTGAACTTGAGAAGATGGGTCTTTTTGGATGCAGGCCTCACTTCCTTTCCAATGTACTACCTAACTGTCCTACTAATAGACATACATGACAGTATCTAAAGTGAAAAGGGGGATTATACTGAATTTGGAATCAGATGAATTGAGTTTGAATTCTGATTCTGCTACTTATTATCTGGTGTGGCTTTGGGCAAATCACTTACCTGTCCTCGGGCTCAGTTTCCTCATTTCAGAACCATATAAAATGAGAACCACGAATAGATAGCTTGTGAGGTCTCATCTGGCTTATTAAAATGGGAGTTTGGTAATTTGGATACAATGCATTCTAAGGGCCTTTCTAGATTTAAGGCTATGATCCCATGAAGTTTTATTGCATTAATCAAAAGATCAGGTCTGGGACTACTTGTAAGATATATCTTATTAAGCAATGCAATACTGTTCCCATCAATGTTTAGATCAATCATCAATGAAAAACTTCATTAAGGGTTCTTTCAGATTTCCTTCCTACGGCCAAAAAAGTCACCCTAAGACCAATCTCTCAGGATGATCCTCCCTAAAACTTGTCTAGTTTTCTTTTTGGAATAACAGAGATGTAGTCATCACTGGATTTATTCTCTAGATCTGTGTTAGTGAACCTATGGCACATGTGCTAGAGCATGCCAGAGGAGGGCTGCTTTCCTCCTCCTCTCCATGTGGGCCTGAGGACATTTCTCACCTCTGCCCTCTCTTCTCTCTCTGCCCAGCAGCCCAATGGGAGCACTTCCTCTCTCCACTTTCTGGGATAGGCAGGGCACTGACATATGGCATGAGAATTCAAGTTTGGGTACTTGGTCTCTAAAAGTTTACCATCACTGCTCTAGACCCTCCCAATTTGGTAAAACCAGCCAAACTGGTGATTTTTAGAAAGAACCTAGGAAATCCAGGTGATTACCTTTCTGTCATGACGTAAAGGACTTAAGGATGGTGATAATGGTGGTAGTATAGAGGATAGACACATCGTTTCTCTTCCTAGTAGAAGTATTTAGTAAGGATTTCAATAAGAAAGATTTCAATAGGGATTAGAAGGGATGACTGTAAAGGTAAGAGAACATAGACTCTTATGTCCTCCATAAAGGACAGTGAATAGAAAGGCCCAAAGGAAAGAAAAGTCAAATGAAACTCAGGGAGAATGCCATGAACAATTTTGCTCCAGTATAGAACCTGGCATCAAGAGTATAATAATAATAATAATAATAATAATAATAATAATAATAATAAGTAGCACTTTAAGATTTCATATGTTATCTTATTTAATCATCACAAAAATTTCTTTGAAGTAGGTCATTTTATTGTCTCCATTTTACCAATGAGGAAACTGAGGCAAATAGAGGATTAGGGACTTGCTCAGAATCTCCCAACTAGAGAGTATCTGTGGCAGAAGTTGAACTCAGTTCTTTCTGACTGCCCATCTAATCTTCTATCCACTGTACCACCAAGATGTCTCAGTATGAGATGAAACAGGAAGGGAAAACTATTCTTCAGTTAGCATTTGTGGATTATGAAGGTCCACAAATGCTAACTCAAGAATAGTAACTCTTTAGGGAGCCACAGCAGTGAGTATAAATGAAATAAGGGGGCAGTTCTTGCATGATGGCAACAAGGATATAAAGAAGAAAGATGCAAATAAACAATTGAGGAGAAAGAATTCACTAGATCTGGGTGGGGTTGGGAATGGACAAATCAATAAAAGTTTTGTACATGTATGTTTTAAGAAAGTTTCAAATTATGGTTTAAATGTGGAAATAATTCTAACTGTAATAGTTGCTATTATTATGTTATATGGTTCCATTTATCTGGCACTTTAAGTTTCTCATAGCTCTTTACATATATTAAGTAATTTAATTCACAACAAACTTGTGCCAATCAAGTGACTTAACCAAGATGATAGAGCCTGCTGATGCATTTGGAGATATGAGGCTGGAACTCAAGGTAGAAATCAGTACTACATATATCAGCTTGGAGGTAATCTTGGTGGAGATCAAAGTCGAAACCACATAGTTAGGGTCCATATCAATTGTGTTCAACAACCTCAAAGTCCCATACTATTTGGGGAAAAAATCACTATTTGACAAAAACTGTTGGTAAAACTTGAAAACAGTATGGCAGATACAACATCTCTCACCATACATCAGGATAATATCAAAATGGATACTCAATATAAAAATAGAATGACACTATAAACAAATTAGAGTAGTATGGAAAAGTTTACCTGTCAGACTTATAGAAAAGTGAAGAATTTGTTACCAAATAAGATATAGAGAACATTATGAAATAAGGAATGGATAATTTTGATTACATTAGAAAAACCAATAAGGCCAAAATTAGAAGAAAATTAAAATTTGGGGAAATATTTTCTAGCAAGTACCTCTGACAAAAGCCTAGTGCACAGAGAACTGTCAAATGTATAAGGATACAAAACATTATCCAACTGAAAATTGGTCAAAGGATGTAAACAGACCCAGGACAATTCTGAGGGATTTATGGAAAAGAATGCTACCTACATTCAGAGGAAGAACAGCAGGAGAGGAAACACAGAAGAAAATCAACTGCTTGAATACATGGGATGATGAGGACATGATAGGGGATTGAAAGTACCACACCAATGCAACTATCAACAATTTGGAAATAGGTCTTGATTAATGACACATGTTAAAACCAGTGGAAATGCATATCGGCCAGGGGAGGGGGAAGGTCGGAGGGTGAAGGGGAAAGTAAGAGCATAAATCTTGTAACCATGTTAACTTTTCTAAAATATAAATATTAATAAATGTTTAAAATTTTAAAAAAAAGGATGTAAACAGGCAGCTCTCAAAGGAAGAAATTAAAACTATCCATAGTCACATGAAGAAAATGCTTCAAGTCACGATTGATTAAAGAAATGTAAATTAAAACAACTCTGAGATATCACCTTACATTGGCTAATATAACGAAAAAGAAAAATGATAAATGTCAATGGGGATGTGGGAAAATTTGGACACTAATGTACTATTGGTGGAACCGTGAACTGATTTAAGCATTTTGAAGAATAGTATGGAACCAGGTTCAAACAACTATAGAACTATGCATACCCTTTCACTCAGGAATACCAGTAGTGAATCTGTATCCCAAAGAGATCAAAGATATGGAAGAAAGATCTATCTGTACCAAAACATTTTAGCAGCTTTTTGTCATGGCAAAGAATTGGAAACTAAAGAGTTATCCATCACATGATGAACAAGTCATTATATATGGTTATAAGAAGACAAAACAATGAATTCAGAAAAACCTAGAAAGACATATGAAGTGATGTAAAATGAACAGAAGCAGGAGAACACTCTATAAAGTAACAGAAATATTTTCCTATGATCAACTGTGAAGGATGAAATCATTATCAGCAAAATCAACCTATTTTAAAAACCTATAATAAAAATATAATAAAAAAGCAAGATAAACCTAAAGGACTCATGATGAAAATGCTATCCATAGCCAAAGAAAGAACTGTTGGAGTCTGAGCCCAGATCAAAACATGACATCTTCCACTTTATTTCCTTCATGAGATTTTTATTGTATGTGCGATATGTGCAATATGGAAATATGTATTGCATGAAAGTATTGGTATAATATATATGAAATTATTTATCCCATCAGAAAGGTAAGGAAGGCAAGGAGAGAGAAAATATGAATTCTAAAATGTCAGAAAACAATGATCAAAAACTATTTCTACATGTGACTGAAAATTAATTAAAAAATAAAAAAGTTGAAGGCAATGAAGTAGAGAACATCATAGTTATATGATAAATTTCTCAACATGTAAAGACCATTTTAGCTGCTCCTCAACTTACAATTAATAAAATATTGATTGACTGACTATTGAATGATTATCTGTTTCTAGAATGTCCCCATAACACAATCTACACTAAGTAATTTGAAGTAAAGACTTCTTGGAACAATTTCTGATTTTAGAACTCTAAGTAGGATTTCAATGACACTATGCCCCATAAGGATTCTTGAATGATGCTGTTGAACCCTATATTTCTTTTTTGATATCTACTAGTCCTCATTCTCTTTTTATAGACTATAACCTATCTACTATGCCTTTGGGCAATCCTTCATTTCCCACACATTTAGTGGCCTCACTCAGTCTTGAGTCCGTTTTAAGGGGAAAAAAATATTTTATTATACATATCATGAGCCAAAGAGTTCACTACTTTTCAATTACTATTCTTTATCACCTTTTCCTTTTTTATAATTACATCTAGTACTGCTTTTAAAAAGTCTTACTTGCATACTTTTATTTAATAGTTTTTAGCCACCTACTTTCTAGAGATCTTATGAGAATTAATAGATACATTTCAAGTTGGGAGAATATCAGAATGAGGCTGCTAATAGACCCAAAGATGAATCTCTGTATCAAGAAGAGATTTGACGGTTCAGTGAGGAAACAAAGATCTCTGATGAAGATCAAGGCTTTGTCTCAATGTGGGTCTTTTACCTTTAAGGAGCCAATGCTCAAACACATGAATTGGGAGAATTCCCTGAAATGCTCAGACAGGTATAATTCCATTATGCTGGAAAAATCAAAAAGAAATTTCAGACTGGGGTTTTCCTTCTCCAGCAGGAGGTAGCACTGACAGGCAGATGGTCTTTGGAAATTAGGTCTCCATTTGGGATTTTTCTCATTGGAAGCAGGATAAGGTGGCTGGCCATTTTCAGAATGGTTGGTATCTTAATAAAGTCTGATTTATATTTGTCTTTCCTCATTCTCTCTTAATAATTATAGCAAGTAGATTAGGGGCAGCTACCCAGTTGAACTTCCCCAACATTGCCCTCCAAACAACTTTAAAATAATACCTCAATTCAAATTTTGGAATGATCTATGTCACCAGAGTGGGCAGAATTTATAAGAGGTCTGTCCAGAGCTAAATGGGAACTTTCAATGTTATCATAATAATCAAGTGAAATCTAAGAAGGTTTGAAAATTAAAAATCAATTAGAAGCAAGTGCATGATGTTGTTGTGGGAGGCAATAGTAATAACCAAGTAACTAAACCAGAAATTTCTAAAGCAAAGCAAGATTTTTCAGACTCCACTAGCGAGGATGCTCTTCTCTTCGCATAGGATTATACCATTCAAGGAGGGAGTAGTGGCTTCATAGGGCCTCTAAAGAAAAGGGAAAGGGCAAAGATAATTAGTCAAGGTTTTTTTCTGGGGCTCAGGGCTGGTCGTATGCAATGATAATCTTTTTTACCTACCTTCAGGGTTAGGGGGTTCTGCATAACAAAGGTCTGGGGCTAGACAGCTTCTCATAACAGGTTGCGCAACATAACATGACATGTCCTATTTTGGGATATTTATTTTACAAGCATTAATGGGAGAGCATGGATGTATATGTGTCAATGAAATGGAATAATTCTAAAAATGGCGTAAATCTGATTCTACAGAGTAATGCTGACATCATAATGGGGGAGTGAATTGGTTATACCATGAAGTTCTTGAGAGGGGAAAAATAAGGGAGAATAAAAGGAATGCATTTGTTTTGAAAGGAAGATAAAAAAAGGGGGAACTTGATATTTCCATAACCTGTAAGCATGAGGAGAGTATACAAATATAGAGGATGAGGTAGGGAAGGGGGACGTCAGATGAATCTCATTCTTAACCAATAAAAGCAGGTTGAACACATACTTAAATGCATGTCCACATAAACATATACATTCATGCACGCATATACTGTTCACTGAAGAAATATATCCAACTCAAAAGGGTAATACATAAGGATCAGGAGAGAGGGGGGTGAAGAGGAATACAATTCTAGGGAGGGAATAGTCAGAAGCAAAACAAACTTTCTGATCTTGAAGTAGAGATGAAAAGGGCAGAGATCCACACAAAGTAAAAAAATGGAAACTAAGGGGGTTCCCATCAATTGGAAAATGGCTGGACAAATTGTATTATGATAATATGAACATAATGGAATATTATTGTGCCAAAAGAAATGATGAAAGACATGGTTTCAGAGATGTCTGGGAAGGTTGAACTGATTCAGAATGAAATGAGAGAGCCAAGAGAACAATTTATATGACAACAACATTTGAAAGAAAACTGAAAGACTTTAGAACTATAATCAGTGACTAAACACATCTCCAGGGAATCTATGATGAAACATATTACCCACTTTCTGATATTGAAGTGATGGACTCATAAGCCATATAGGAAAACCCACTACAGTCCTCTTCACTGAGCTAAGACTATGAAAAGAGTTGGTAGTCCCTAGATGAGAAAAATGGGGATGGTAGAGGAGCTCCCTCCCCCGATTAAGTTTTCTACCAAGCTGAGACATCAAATGTTTTATTAGTGTTTTCCATCATCCTTACAAGTTAAACCAACCATGGAAAAATGGGAGAAAATGTAGTCATTTAGAGGAGATGCAGCCCAGTTCTCTTTGGGTAATTGTATTAGAAATTCCCAAAGTGAGCTGCAACACCCCTCCCAACACCGTCATCCCTGATACAAATAATGAAATATTTAGTTAATGCCAATGAGTTCTGGCAGATGTGTTACAAAACACATCTCAAAACAGCCACAAGAGCTGCTTAAAGGGACTGCTCTCTGCTAACCCATTTGTACTGAGAAGATAAACTGAAACATGGTGTCTGGTGCTATACAGAATTTTTACTTACCTTTGCATGGAATTAATTGTGAGGCTGTGTGGAGGTGATTACAAAGACTGCTGAATCGGGAGCTGAAATAAGTGGGTTCTGTCCAAGCTCTGACACTAATTAGCTGTGTTACCTTGTGTAAATTACTTCCCCTCTCTGGGTATCCATTTAAGCAGAAGAGCCATCCTGATTCTGTGGGAGAAAAACACAGGAAGAGAGAGAAGTGCACACTCAGAGACAAAGAGAAATACAGGGAGATAAAGGCAGAGACTGAGAGGCAGAGAGAGACATACTATATTTACAGCATAGAATACAAATGGGTAGCATTGATAATTTTGTAGCTCATCTAACATGGCCACCGAGAGCAGAGATTTCAGCCACATTAAATACAGAGAGCCAAGGAAGATGGAGAGAGCCCTTGGCTGACAGTCAGAACTTCTCAGCCTACTTCCTTTCTCAAATCTGCTGTTTGTCCTTAGCAGGGAAAATACTTCTCTGTATTGGTCTCAATCTTCTCACCAATAAAGTACTAATTAATGACCACTAATTCATTAATTAACCATACCCATTGATTGTGGGTAGAGTTCTGGCAGTCGAGTGGGTGAATATGTTCCCTGCCATCATGTGACATTTAATAAGGAGGTTCCACTAGATTACTTCTGACATCCCTTCTAGTTTTTTTTAATTTAATTTTTAAAATTTTTATATTTTCGCCTAGTTCCTCTAGTTTTAAACTTCACTGTTTCTATTATTATAGGATTGATGGCAAGGGTCTATTCCCAGTGTCTAAAGATGTCCCAAGAAGTTGGTTTGAGGAAGATGTGTTGGGAAGTCACTGGAAAGAAGATATCTGATGCTACAATTGCTTTCTATGCTACCTATCCAGAGAATCCTTTCTTCTTGAGAATGGCTTCCTTTATGTTCAATGTTTATGCTTACCTATAAGGTAATAATATGCTATTCAAAACTAAAACAACAACAACAACAAAACTACACGTTGTATTTCTTGCCATCCCCAGGCTGGCATTACTGAGCTATGGTCTATTAGATTCCAAAGCTGCCCATCTCTCAAAAATAAAAGAATATCACAGCTCGTTTGCACTGCATCATCTCCCTGATTAGAATGCACAAGAAACTGATGAATATGCAGTTTTATGTCTGTTTTCCATAGCAGTCAATAATATTGCCTGTGGGACATTGGGCCCAACTGGGGAAGCTGTACAATACCCTGAATTTTTTCTTTGTCCTATTAATACGCTGATGCCGAACAGCAGCCGGGAGGGAATATGACACGCCTCCTTCTTTTCATGAAGTTCGCTTTGAGAAATTAAGTTCACTGAAGGATGGAAGATATCTTCACTAATATATGGGAAGAGAGAGAGATGGGAGAGCAAAAGGCATGACTATGACTATCTTCATGCACATCTTCTATTCTTAGGTTCATAATTAGGAAAAAAAACTGGGAAAAATGTCTGAGGCTTTAAGTAGACTGCAAGGGTAAGAGGAACTCTCCCTTATGTGTGATCTGGCAGCCAGAAAACAAACAAACAAACAAACAAGCAAAATTAATGCAGCCTTGGCTTGCATATCAAGAGGCAGAGCTTCCAGGAAAACTTAGCCCATATTCCCAATGTTGTTTTCCAAGGGACATCTGGAGTATTGTGTTCAGTTCCGAGTACCACTTTTTAGGAAAGCCATCGGTGCAATATGGTGACTTCAGGGGAGGCTAAACAGGATGGCAAGAGGACTAGAGAGGATGTCTTAGGAGGAACTTCTGAAGGAACTCTGGGTGGAGGAAGGATGGGAAAATACAGGAGGGAAAAAAAAAGACTTTAACAAGCACTTTTACAAGTAACCTGACATCTGGCCCTGATTCTAGGACTATGTAATCTGTGACTCAATTTAACCCTTAAGGGGAAAGTCATATTGAGCCAGACTTGGCAAGGCTGGACTGCTCCTTGAATCTCCCCCATATCCCAGGCCTGCTTACTGCCAAAAGCTCCTGTTTCCTGCTGTTAATTTTTCTTCCAGTTGAAAGGGACAAACCAGAAACTTCATTTCCATTGATTTTACAGAAAAATTATGTTGGAACTTGGTTTAGCATCCTTCAGGAGTGTCTTCACCTCTCTTCAACTGACACAGGAAGTTCCCAGGGCAAAAGAGTCTGGTGTCTGGCAAATGAGAATCCAGGAAACATATTTACCTTCATATATGTGGTTTTGGGGATTTACAGAGATTTTTGAGACCACACAGGAACTCAGAGCAGAAAGTAATCTCAATTAACTCTGGTCCATCTTTTATCTGAATGAGGATCTCCAACTGGGCCTCCAGTCTTTGGTGAGAGTAAGGGGTAGCCCACGGCCTCTGGAGGCAGTTCATTCCATTCTAGACGCCCTTAATTATTAAGATTTCATAATATCAAGTCTAACTTTGTCTCTGACTTTCCCTGAGCACATCGTCCAGCCAGGCCAGACTCATCCACATCCCTTGAATATGCTGAAATTTTCTTCCTACTCCACCCAGATTATAATTGTAGTCTTCTTCCATCCCACTCACCTACTTATTCCCTAAGAAGATATTATTTTCCAGCTCACCCATGAACTTCTGTTGCCTTTGCATCTCAAAATTCCAGAAATGGAAGAGGTTTGGTAAAAATCTACTCTAAAGCATACTGGAAGAGCAACTTTGCCCTTAAGACCTACACTGAGGAGGAAGTTGGTACAATATTAAACCAGTATAATCCCTAGGATGATATAAAGCTGTTATTTAGGAGATACCTCCATCTTGGATGGATTACAGTGCCAAATGGTCTAAAGGAAAATGGATTATGCGTACCAGCATGACCAAGGAAGTGTGTGTTGAAGGTGTGAGTTAATCAGATTTCAGAAGTTAGACAAAGGGAAAAGTTAAAGTTAGCTCTGAGGATTATGCCTGTCAAGGAACAGGAATGATATCCATTTAGACACAATAACCCTAATTACAATAACAATGAGATTTATTTAATTTTTTTTCAGCTTTGAAAAGTGGGGAGAAGTCTGTGGCAGGGAGACATCCTCACTATTTATAGGGAAATTGGATCCTCATATTTCCCATCTTCTTCCAAATTCTGAGCTCCTCATTGGAAGAAAAAAATACTTTTAATCATCATATATCTTCATCCTTGAAATGAAAAAAATCCAGAATTCTCCATGCATCCCAGTGGAAGGTTTGTGGATTTTTAAAATGCGCAATCAGGGTGTGTTAATGGTGTTATTACTGTGTGCTTGCTGTTTCTCACATATAAATGATTACATTTTAACGGCAACTTAGTAATCTGTAACTCTTCCATAATGAATTGATTTTTATAGAACATTTTCATTCATTTGAAAAATGTCTAGCCTTCTATTGAATGTGAATTACAGTCCAATTAGACTCCATATTTAAATAATCAGTTTTAGCTGTGCAGTATTAGAATGTCACATTTTACAAAGCACTTTTAATTATTTGGGAAAAAAATCACATGCCACTTAATGTATTTTTGCAATTAAAAATAATACCCATGTATAATTTTGTAATCTCATTGATATTAAAATTTAACTAAAATGTTTGTATCTACTCTTACAGAGAGTCTGAAATTTAGAATCACAGAATATCAGAGCTAGAAAGAACCTTAGAACATGGAGTGTCAGAGGTAGGAGGGAAATTAAACTGAGACTCTCAATGCTGGGAAGGGCTGGCAAGGGTCTTGGAATAGAAAATATAAAAACTGTGAGTGGGCTTAGACATAGAATTTCAGAAAAGGGAGAGGCCTGAGAACAAAGAATGTCAGCTCTGTTAAGGGACTTAGAACAGGGAATGCCAGAAATAGGAGGGGCCTTAGAATGACATAGAATGTCAGAGCAGAACAGGGAGGATGTAATGCCTGACAGTTGAGGCGAATAGAGAACACATAAACCAGCCTACTTGGCACCCAGAATAAAAAACTGAGAGAAGGGAACCTGCCCAAGGTAGAGGATGCATTATTTAACCCCAGAGGGTCATCTCAACTCTGCCACGACCCAGTTAGTGGCAACGTGTGACCAAGATCCCAGGTCCATGAATTCTTCATCGAGACCTTTTCCCATTGGACCATTTAGCCAAAAGTTTTAAGATACAGATCACAACTGGGCCCCCAAAGAGACAATTTTCTTTGTTGAAGCTTCTCTCGGATTCTAATATTTTCCTACAGATTAATTACATCTCAGCCAGGTCCTAATTATTATTTCTTCCAGTGGGGAAATGATTGTTTTTTTGCCTTTAAGAAAGGAAATTGGTCGTGCCCTGATGGCTCAGCAGCTCACCTGCCAGCTCTTGTTTGTGGACATAATAGTGGATGGATGACTCGCTAATGAAGTACTGGAGAGCAGGGCCTGATGGCACACTCCACTGGCACTTCTGAATGAGCATCTCCATGGTCTCCAAGGTCTAGCAGGCAGACAATGATGTGCCAACCTGACTTTGCCTTTCTTGGTGGTTGGGGAGAGAAATCTAATGAATGGGCCTTTGCTAATGTCGCTCTCTCACTCTGACTGCCCAAGCCCCATCAGTCATAGAGACAATTCAGCCCCAAATTGAGCTGAGCAATTATCTTTTATCAGATTTACCCAGAATGGTTTAGTCATTTGGTTTTTGCCAATAGAATATAAAAGACCGCTCCATCTTTTCTTCTTTTCTGCTGTCCCATCTGACCCAGCTTTTCATATATTTCAAGCATACATACATGTGCATATTTATAAATACATATATATATCTCCACATATATATGTATATATATACACACACAGGCACACATAGATACACACTCAAGCAGATGCACACACACATACATACATACACATGAGACAGTGATTATACCTTTTATTTTCACCAGAAGGTATTTTTTAATGACTTGCAAAAGTTTCTACATAGAATCCTGGGATCAAAGATGTGCACGAGACATTGGAGATATCATTAGTTTGATGTGTGCCTTAAAGGAATCCCTGATCCAAGATCCTCCATGAGTAAAAGACATGCAGCCATTGCCTGAATACCTCCAAAGATGGTATTCATTACCCATTATCTCTGCTATGGAGGCCTCGTGTTCCACTTGGAGACTCCCATAGTTATGAAGCTTTCTATAAACCGAAGACCAACTCTACCTCTTGCAATGTCCCCACTTTGCTCCTAGTATTATCTTCTAGTGCCCAGTAGAACAAAGCTCATCCCTCTTCTACATGATAGTTGTTCAAAGATGCAAAGACAACTGGCTGGACCGTGCCTGAACTCCTTTCCATCTCAGATTCCCTGACCCAGTTGATTTCCACCTTTCCTCTAGTTTCCTTTGTATGACCTGATAAAGTCTCGTGCTCCAAGTCAGTCTTCTAGAAACTACCATCACTTCCAATACCCAAGGAAGTATCAAGAGATCTCTATTTCAGTGTCAGATAAAAATGACATTAATGTGAGAACTTGATGAAAAAGGGAAATCATTGTGTTTCCAAGAGAAGAGCAGCAGCAAATAAGGTTAAGGGCCTTTTGTAGATGAACATTTCAACAACTGGCTGTTCATACCTGGACATGCAACTTGTATTTCTAAGATTATGGATGAATGGCAAACATAATGATATTATTTCTAGAAGAGAAATTTAATACTAGTTAGACTAACGCATATTTTTTAGGCTAGAAAACTGAATCTAGAGAAAGGATGCTCTCTAGAGTAGAGTAAAGCTATAGAATTTTTCTAGGCAACATTGTACCAGAATTGACACATGCCTTCTAAGGATTTTTGTATCACTCATAAAACACTATAGTTCACTCTTATTACTCCACCTCTGGAAAGCTTTGCAGCATTTTTAATGATGTGTCTATAATATTTTCCACTTCTCAAGGTCTTTGAACATTTCTAATCATTGGAATGAATGGTCATCTCCAGTTTACTGCTGGGTATATCACTGAATTTCTAAAATAGGCATAGAATTGAATTTAATGGTCTAGATGTGATCAGACCAAGGTATAATACAGCATTACCGTCCCTTCCATCATTCTGGCCACCATGTGTCTCTCAATGAAGGAATGGTTTCTGAATATCTACAAAGAAAAGTAGTGATTATAATAAGCCTTTATAAAAACTTTATTTTTATTATCATGCAAAACACATTTCCATATTGGTCATTATTGTAAGAACACACTCATACAAAACCAAAACCCCCAAATAAGACCATCAATACACTGATGTAGAAGACAGTATGCTTTCATCTGCACCCATATCCAACTCCAACAGTTCTTTCTCTGGAGATTGATAGGATATAATAATCCTTTTTAAAAAGAACAAGTCATGCCAGACAGACTTAATATACTTTTGTGACAGGCTTATTAAAAATGGCAAATGAGAGAAATATTCTAGACTCATCATAGTATTTAGCAAAGTTTTTAATAGAACGTATTACACTCTTCTTGTGGGAAAATGGCAAAATGTGGACTCCACTGTAAAAGGTGAATTCAACACTTCTTGGATGATCATACACAAAAAATTAATTGCTTACAGGTCAGTGTCAGTGTGGCAGGACATCTTTGGAAGAATAACTCAGGGGTCTTTGACCCTGTATTGTTGGAAACTTTTATCACTGACTTGGATAAAAGCATAGATGGCCCTCAAACTTGCCAATATTACACTGTGAGAGATATCTTCCATGGCATAATGGAATCTGGATCTAAAAAGATCTTGGCAAGTTTGAGCATTAGTCTGAATAAAGCCCGTGAAATTCCATAGAGATAAATATAGTCTCACACTTAAGAATAAAAATCAATTGTACCTTTAGCGATGGAATTTGGAGTTGTTGTTTGGCCCATGTAGGTTTGACCCCAGATGGGTCTTTCTAGATGTGGCTTACAGGAAGCCCAGACAGATATATCTCTAGCATGTCCTTCTCCGCCCTTTTCCAGAGGAGGTTTTAATTCATGCCAGGGAGGAAAACAACATATTGGTGCCAGAGCAAGACTCATCTCCTCTCCTTGGAGGGAGGATTTTTCTGGAGTAAAATTTTATTTATCTGCTCCTTAAGTTTTCTTTTGTCAAGGTCCAACATATCCAGCACCTTTAAATAATGATCTTCAAATGACAAGTACTCCAGGCCTTTTCATCATCCTTCTTGGAACACTATCCTTCCACCAAAGCCTATTGAGTATAAATGAGGGTAATACTTAAATTCTATGTCTACTTCTCCTAAAACTTTTTGGACACACTTTTAAATAGGACTGTCCTATTTTGTACTTGGCGGTGATTTCTTAAACATCAGAGGTAAGATTTTTGCATTTATTCCCACTGGATTTCATCTTCTTAAACTCAGTCTGTTGGTCTAGCCAGCCGAAGCCTTTTTGAATTCTGATCCTGAGATCTGTCATGCTATTATACCTACTTCTGTGAGCTTTACAAATAGGATAAGGAAAATCTTTATCCAAGTGATGTATTAAAATATAACAGTCAAATACAGATCCCTAGGGCACTTTACTGGAGACCTCTTTTCTAGCTGACATTGAAGGATGAGTAACTCCTCTTAAAATCAGGTCATTCCGCCAGTCCTGAATTCATTTTTCTGTACTATATCACATCTCTCCAGCTTAAATGCAAAATCTAATGAGCTATTTTATCAAATATGTTGCTACATGATTTTTTGGGCAATCAAATAAAGAATGAAGATCCCAGTAGACATTAAATTGTCAGTAAATAATATATGTACAAATTCACCTCCAGACACCAGCTCTTAAACTGAGCATAAACTCTGCTAGGCTTTGTTAAGGAAGGGCCTTTGGTGATTTACATAACCCTTCATTAGCCTTAATAGTACATGACAGTACTGGCTTAGGAACAGCTCAGAGCCTGAGTAATCAGCAATAACCTGCAGCAGAAACAAAGTCACTGATTTGCAGCCTTATTTTTCCCTTTTTTTTAAAAAATTTAGCACAAGAACTAAAATCAGGAGACTGATTCTGCCTTTGAGTAAGGGAAAGCTTCCTAAAACTCAGAGTTGTGCCAAAGTTGGAGATGTATCTTTGTTTCTTTAGGAAGTAATGCATGAGCTCCTTGGTAGTAGGGAGTCTTGGAGAGAAGGAGTATGCAATAAAGAGGATGCATGTGTTATTTAGGTCCTGGACTTGATGATCTCCAAGATCCTAGCCCTAGAGAGATTCTAGGAGAGTGGAATAGGTTTCTGTTTGGACTCAATATCCCTGGAACACAGTTCTGGTCCTTTTAACTAATAATAATGTTTGCTTAGGCAAGCTACACCCTCATTCAGAGTCTCAGTTTCCACATCTGTAAAATGAGAAAGGAGCAATGTACTTTTACAGCACTATTCAAGTGAAACCCCTTTGTGAAGATTTATGTGGTACCAAAAGATGAGTACTTTCACTTCTATTTTCCTCCTGAAAAATCCATCATTTTTGTTTCTTTGGAAATCTGAAAAGATAGAATTCAAAACAAAGGATTTTGCTGGAAGGAGTCTAAGAGATCATTTAATTAAACTCCTTAATTTTTAAGGTTAGAAAATGAGGCTTAAAGGGAAGGTTTCACAAAGTAATAAAGCTGGAATTTGAAACTAAGCCCTTCAATTTCAAGTTAAGTGACCCTCTATTACATCCCTAGAGAATAGTTGGAGATGGAAAGTGTGACCTGCTGCTTTTGGGGGGGGGGACAGGATTCTAGGCCCTATAGCCACTGGAGATGAAATGTGTCAATGACTTAAAGCAGCTAATTTTCCTCAAAACAACCTGGGTTTTTGGCAGGCTAGAAAAATTTGATCACTCCAACAAGATGAACTTTAATAAGGATAAATATTAGAATCCTCCACTTGAATATAAGGTACCACAAGTCCAAGCTGAGACAGAGATGACTCAATAGTAGTTAGCAAAGGATCTGGGAAAATTTTAAGTGGACCAAAAGCTTTACATGAGTAAATTGTGTGATATAGGAGCCAAGGAATCCAATATGGTTGTGAACTGAGAGGAAGAACTTCCAGGAATGGGGAGGAAATGGTGTCACTGACTTGACTTCCATTCTGGGCAGACTACACGTGAAGCATCATAGTCAGTTATTGGCACCACATTTTAGAAAAGACATCAATAAGGTGGGGAAAGAGGAGAATGGCCAAGATGGAGAAAGCCTTCAGAGCAGATTGTATGGAAATCAGTTGAAGTAGAATTGTTCAATATGGAAAAAAACAATGAAAAAGATTCAAGGAGAACATAATAATGTTGTTTTATTATTTAAAAAGCTGTAATATGGAAGCTGGATTAGCTTTGTTCTGCTTTAATAGAATTAGAAGGATTGAATGGGAGTCACAGAGATGCCAGGAGGTGCCTCTTAAATATAAGAGCTGCCCTGAAGAAGAAGTGTCAGTCTAAGGAAGAGAGGCTCTCTATGGACCTCCTCAAGCAAAGATGGTCAAGACTTAGGGTTAGCGATAGGTCATTATACACATTTGACAGATGCGGAAGCTGAAATTCAGAGAGCAAAAAAATAACTTGTTAAATAACATATCTAGTAAGTAACAAGTTTCCTCCTTCCAAATACATCTCTTTTTACCTACAAAATGCTGGTTATAAAAGTAAAGTGAGTAACGGGGTGGTTGTTGGAAAGCTAAACATCCAGGAACTGAAAAAAAGACTTTCTTCCCTTCAGTCTCCTCTCCATCATCAAATCCTTAACTACTCTCTGATGGTCACTCCATTTCTATTGCCCGTTAGTGTCAAAATTGTCTCCCATCTGTCTTCCACATCTGGTATATCATTTTCTCTTCCTGAGCCTTCCTTCTAACAATCTGCCTCTAAACCTTGTGCCTGGAATGAATTCCCTCTTCTCCTCTTCTTGATGATCTTGGGATCATGGCATCATAGATGTAGAGGTAGAAAGCACATCAGACACCATAGAATCCAACCCCCTCGTTTTACAGAGGAGGAAACACCAAAGG
Source organism: Gracilinanus agilis (assembly GCF_016433145.1). Taxonomy (NCBI): domain Eukaryota; kingdom Metazoa; phylum Chordata; class Mammalia; order Didelphimorphia; family Didelphidae; genus Gracilinanus; species Gracilinanus agilis. The sequence continues at coordinate 303,612,360 of NC_058134.1, forward strand.
AATCCTTTGCTTCCTTCAAGGCTTAGTTAAGAGATACCATCTCTTATAGGAAGCCTTCTGGGATCTTAGTTGGCAACTCCTCTCCAGAGGCATACTTCAGCCAGCTAGAGCAGGCTGACAAGCCAAATGTTCAATTTTCACTACGTGTATTTATACCTTGGGAAATAGCCACAAACCAGGGCTTGATTTATTGCTTTCATGATTGTCTAGGGATAAGAAAGTGATAGAAAAAAAAACATTAATAATGCAGTCAACTTAAAAGTTTACATTTAAAAGCATGTTTACAATTTTAGAGGTCCCATTCTTAAATATTTACTAGCATACCTCTGGCTCCGTCCCTTCCTGACTGTCTTTATCTGTCTTTTGTATCTTTTTTGAGAGCAGATACTTTTCATGTTTGTGTTTATATTACAAGCCACTGAGAGCAGTGTCTGGTAGGCAGGACACACTTAATAAGTATACTTTTAAATGGAGTAGAAAGGAAGATTAGGTATTGGCACAATCCCTGGGGATTGGGATTGGTCAGCTAGAGGCTTGAATGCCTAGCCAAATGCCTGGGTCAGTGTGTGCTACAAAATAACCAGATTTAGAAGCAGGGGGTATTTTTTTCAACCCTTACCTTCCATCTTAGAATTAATACTATGTATTGGTTCCAAGGCAGAAGAGTGGTAAGGGCTAGGCAATGGGAGTTAAGTGACTTGCCCAGGGTCACACAGCCAGGAAGTGTCTGAGGTCAAATTTGAATTCAGGACCTCCCATTTCTAGGTCTGGCTCTCAATCCACTGAGCCACCAAGCTGGCCCCAACAGGGGGTATTTTAGAAAGTGCCTAGTCTAGCCCCATTATTACATATATGAAGTAGGCATTGCCAACCTGACTACCCCAATCTTGGGGGGAGGGGAGGGGAATGATGATCAAACAATGAAAATGGCATGTTTGTGGCCATGTCCTGCCCCAGATACTATGGTAGGCATAGAAGGTAAAAGACCTAACAGTAATTTATCTCAATGAACTTATGCTTCCATGAGGAAAACAAGACTTTGGCACATGAAGTGTTTAAGAAAAAATGAAGTGATGACTTTCAATTACATTCGAGCACTAGCCAGCATTTATGAAATGCTTATCATAGGTCAGCCTTGGAGATAGAAAATAAAAGTAAAAGAGACACTGCCCTCAAGGAGATTAAATTCTAATGGGAGAGACAAAGAGAGAGAAGAATATATACCAAATATGCATAAATTAATATGCTAATAGCTGGAATATTTACAGCATTTAACAATTTGTAAGGTATTATATATATGTATATATATATATATATGTATATTATTCCATTTGATCTGCACATCAACCTTCTGAGGCATTGTTAGTTTTTACTGGATAATATTTGCTCCAAAAGGAAACATTTTCTAATATTCTAGGATGTTAGAGGCTTTGCCTCAGCAGAAAGCCTTGCAAACAGAAGCCACATCGTATATTTTCATAGGAGAAACTGAGTCTGACAGAGTAAGTAACTTGTCTAGGATCACATAGCTACTAAGTGACTGAGGTGGTGTGGAACTTAGGTTTTCTTGACTCCACATCCCCTGCTGTTATCCATCACACCTTTGCAGAGATTGCAAGGGGCAAAGGTGAGCCTCTGAAAGCTAAGAATACAACCTCAGTTCTGGCTGTTGCTATGAAGTTAGAAGGGTCTTGACTATTGAGTATAACCCAGCATTGTGTGTGTGTGGGGTGTGTGTGTGTGTGTGTGTGTGTGTGTGTGTGTGTGTGTGTGTGTGTGTGATTTCATGAAAAGTAGGTGCTTAGGTTCAAAGCCAGTGGGGTCTTCAAGGAGAAGTTCAGATATATGGAAGCCCAGGAGCTCAGTCTCAGGAGGCTTCCTGGAGCAGGCAAGCCTTGAAGGTGTACTCTGATCTCTGGAAGACGGTGCAAGTCAGTTGGAACAGATAGCTCAAATAGGAGAGGCTGGTTTGATTAGAGGATGGTCTGAGTACTATGGGAGTCAGTAAGGAGGGCTGTAGATTTGATTTTCCCTAATCTAAGAGTCTTTCCTTTAGCCTGCCCAATCACACACTTGGGAGAAGGTGTGGTCTCCAAGAAATCAAGTTACAACAAGGGGAGTTGAGAGCAGCTATGACCTCTCCATATCCCAAGCCCCTAAACATAAAAGATTCTTTAATTCTTCCTCTCTGGCTCCCAGGAGGTGCTGGGGGTGAGACAAAGTCTTCACCAAAGCTTAGGAGGATTAATTTTAAACAACTGATTGCCAGTGAAGGTTCTCATCAAAGATTAAATAAGCATAATTTAACTGTGAGAATGATAATAGATTTAGTTAAGAAGAGAAAGAAGCAAAATTGAATTAGAATGCATATTTGTAGGAAAATTGGAGTTTAATATAATTACCCTCAGAGATGAGCACGATTACAGTGGCTGGGGTCCTGAGGTGGAAGTTTTAATTGTATTATTTAAAATAAAGTCTGGGCCTTTGGCTTATCATGGGTCAGTAACACTGTTGGCGGGTGTGGAAGGATCTATCCAATCCCTGTGGGAAATCTCCCTTCACTAGTCAGATAAGAAGAGAAACAAGATAATCTTCCCCCCCTCCTTTGCTCCCTGGAAAGGATAATGTTTGCCAAGGAAACATTTTCTAATATTCTGGGATGTCAGAGGATTTGCCCCTAGCAGAAAGCCTTGCAAATAGCAGCCACTCCATACATGTTGGATAAAAATGAATGGACTCTGTGGAAGATCTCTGTTGCTTCCTCCTGCAATGGAAATATTCTGGGCTCCCTAAGGCTAACCAGGATTAGCACATGTTTGGTTTAGCTGATTTTACCAAGCTACATGTGATTGAAGCGTGGTTTGGTAATGAGATTGACCATAGGTCTGTTATCTGAAAATCCACCAAACCACCAAGAGGTGAACTTTGGCAGCTAAAGCAATTCATGAACACAGCCAACTAAGGCATGAAACTGTTGACATTTGGATCTTTGGGAGCATCCTAAGAAATGAAAGAGAACAAGTTGAAATTGATCTTTTGACCTCCTGAAACAAGTACCTTTCTGATGGATTCTCAATGGACGATAAATTATTCATATCTCAAGTAACCCTGAGTCTTGTAAAAGAGCTAGGATTCTCACAACTCATGAGTAAATGTACGTGAACCATCTATCTTATCTATTTTGCCATAAAGTACAAAATAAATGGAAGATATTAGCACAGAAGGAAGTTAATTAAAAAAAATATTTCAACTACCCATTTTGATTTCCCCAGGACAAATAAAAGCTGTGAAAGTTGTAATCACCAACATCTCTAAATAATTTATTTTGTTCTCTACAAGACTAATTTTAGTGCAGTGATAAAAAATTTGATAGAAAATGGCGTCCAGTTCTTTGTAGACTCATGGGTATTTCCAACCATCGTTCAAATTTAAAGGTCATTAATTCTATTTTCCTGCCTTCTAGCTGGTTTTCTCCCATAGTTTTGTCTTAAATGGAAGTTTAAATGTACCCTAAAAGAGGTGGTGGTCAATCCCACTGGACCATGCACAATAAATAACCTTACTGGCTGATGATCCCTTCTTGTAGTTTACTTAAAATTTTCCTCTTTCCATGTACATCTTTTATATCTTATTCTTTTCTAATATAGATGGAAAGACTGAATGATCATATATGTGTGTGAAAGTAATAAGTGACCTCATCTAACTGGTGGAAGACAGAGAAATCTTTTTTAGCTTCCAAGAAGAACTAGAAATGGAGGGGGAATGGATTGGATAATTATAGAAAGGCAAATTTTGGCCCAATGCCAAGTATATACTTACATATACTTCCAACCTGGGAGGGATAAGGATTAAAAATTCAACTGGAATGAGAAATTTAGGGAAGTTGAACAGATATTAGCTTCATATTGACATGGCTCTATTACGAAGGAGATTTGGGGACTTGTTTATAAGCAAATAGGGAAGAAGCAAATAAGACAGGAGACAGATCAAGCTGGACAAGTTCTAAACTGCCCTAGCTAGACAAGGACCCCTTAATGTTTATCATAAAAATTACCACCCTTACTCATATTCAATATAAACTTCAGGTATGAGCACAAATCTGTCAGAGCAAAGGCTCAATAAATCATTGTGTGGCTAATATTGAGTAGAACGTTATGCCTCTATTTTGGGAAACAAGAAACTTAGGATCTGATGTCAATGAGTTAGATTAAAAGGTATCACATGTGTGGGATTTGGCCCTAGATCTTTTTTGTTTCAATTTATCATAACATCCAGGGGAAAAATGAATGTCTTCCAAATCTAGTGGTCAGCCCAGCACTGCCCCTTCTCAGAATTCAGTCTGTGTATTTTCTCTGGATCAACATTTTGTGCATTGGAGACATCCGTCAGGGTCCTCTGGTTCTATGTGTTCCCATGGATGAAAAGGAGTAAGAGTAATCAGAGAATATAACCTAAAATCTAGATAAAATGATTCTGTTTTACTTTTTTAGATTGACAAGAAATGACCCATTCTTTGGTGGGCCTTGAAGACATTAAAAACACAAAACATTATCCTTTACTGCTAGCCAGATATGGATGGTTGTTGGCCACCATAGAAGAGGGGCTCCGAGGATGCAAGTGAAGCAGGACAGAAGGCCCTGCAGCAAGCCCAGACACTGCTCAGTTATGCCCTCTAACAAATAGTCTTTTACTCTAATATACTTTTTATTTATTTTGTCATTTTACATACTATTTGCATTCTTGCCAGAATCCTTGTTTTATGGTTTCAAACATTCTCATTAAGATAATTACCATGCATCAGTTGGAGACCATTTATCACGTCAAGAATTTATCGAGAGGCTCCGTCTTTGCTGCATTGACTTTCAAATAGTCTTATTTTCCTTGCCTTTTCCCTTTTTCTTTGAGAGATGCTCAGGCTTAACAAGTAGGACTTGACAAATTTGGGGGGATCATTTTTTCACTTGAACATAAGTTTCTTTATCTTCCTTTCCCTCCATGAGAAAGCATGAAAAAACAAACCCTTGTTATAAAAAAATGTATAGTGTTTTCCAAATTTCCCAGCAGTTTTTGTCAAATAGTGGATTTCTATCCCCAAAGTTGGTCTCTTTGGGTTTATCATACACTGTCTTGCTGACGTCACATACCCCAAGTCTATTCCAGTGATCTTCTCTTCTGTTTCTTAGCCAGTACCATACCATTTTGATGACTGCTGCTTTATAGTATAGTTTAATATCTGGTACTGACTGCTAGGCCCCCTTCCTTCATATTTTTTTCATTATTTCCCTTGATATTCTTGATCTTTTGTTCTTCCAAATTAATGCACTGCTGGTGGAGTTGTGAACTGATCCAACCATTCTGGCTGGCAATTTGAAACTGTGCTCGAAGGGCTTTAAAAGACTGCCTGACCTTTGATCCAGCCATACCATTGTTGGGTTTATACCCCAAAGAGATCATAGATAAACAGACTTGCACAAAAATATTTATAGCTGCACTTTTTTGTGGTGGCAAAAAACTGGAAAATGAGAGTATGCCCTTCATTTGGGGAATGACTGAACAAAACATGGTATATGCTGGTGATGGAATACTATTGCGCTCAAAGGAATAATAAACTGGAGGAATTCCATGTGAACTGGAAAGACCTCCAGGAACTGATGCAGAGCAAAAGGAGCAGAGCCAGAAGAACATTGTACACAGAGACTGATACACTGTGGTAAAATTGAATGTAATAGACTTCTGTACTGGCAGCAATGCAATGACCCAGGAAAATTCTGAGGGATTTATGGAAAAGAATGCTACCCATATTCAGAGGAAGAACTGCAGGAGAGGAAACACAGAAGAAAAGCAACTGCTTGAACACATGGGTTGAGGCAGACATGATTGGGGATGTAGACTCGAAACTACCACACCAATGCAACTATCGACAATTTGGAAATAGATCTTGATCAATGACACATTTTAAAACCAGTAGAAATGCATATCGGCCATAGGAGGGGAGGAGGTGGGGGGGAGGTGAAGGGGAAAGTAAGAGCATAAATCATGTAACCATGTTAACTTTTCTAAAAAATAAATATTAATAAATGTTAAAAAATGTATAGTGAAACTACATCCCTTCTATGACACCCCTGACATGAGAATCCAGACTTCATTGATCAAGAACTCGCCACCTTCAAAGGCACTCCCTTTTACTTTTGTATAATTTTATTAGTTAGGAAGTTGGTCTTTACTTTAACACAACCTGTCTCTTTGTAATTCCCCTGATATCCCTCAACTGGCACACATACCTTTACTCTGGTTTGCCTGGTTCTCATCTCTGGGACTAATACTCTGAAGACTAATACTTCATCCACATTATATGCCTTCAAGTATTAAAGGATAGTTGTCGTTTCCCTCTTTAGACTTCTCTTTTTCTGACTAGACATCTTCAGGTTTTTGAAGCTTGTCCTCACATTTCATCTCTTCACCGTCTTATTTGCCCCTATGTGGCTGATTTCAAGTGTCTTGTTCTCTTTCTAAAACTGTGGCAACCAATATGACAATAAAGGAAAATATTAAATGTTGAAGGGGATGTGGCAAAATTTAGACACTAATGTATCTCATTACATTGAGTTGTGAGTTGATCCAACCATTCTGGAAGGCAATTTGGAATTATTCCCAAAGGGCTATAAAAGACTGCCTGCCCTTTGATCCAGCTATACCACTTTTGGGTTTATACCCCAAAGAGATAATAAAAAAAGGGTTATACAAAAATATTCATAGCTGCACTCTTTGTGGTGGCAAAAAAATTGGAAAATGAAGAGGTGTTCCTCAATTAGGGAATGACTGAACAAATTGTGGTATATGATGATGATGGAATACTATTGGGCTATAAGGAATGAGGAACTGCTTGATTTCTATGTGAACTGGAAAGACCTCCATCAACTGATGCAGAGTAAAATGAGCAGAACCAAAAGAACATTGTACATAGGAACTGAAACATTGTGGAATGATCAAATATAATTGACTTAGCTACTAGTACCAATGCAATGATCCAGGACAATCTTGATGGACTTATGAAAAAGAATGCTATCTACATCAAGAGAAAGAACTGTGGGAGTAGAAAAGCAGAAGAAAAACATGATTTATCAATTTTTTATATTGGAGTTTTGGTTTTAAAAGATTATTACAAAATTGAATTAAAAAATTAAATAATATGGAAATAGGTATCAAGTGACAACACATGTATAACCCAGTAGAATTGCCTGTCAGCTCTGGGAGAAGGGAGGGAGAGAAAATGAATCAAGTAACCATGGGAGAATATTTAAAAATAAAAAATAAAACTATGGCACCCATAAGTGAATTTATCGGTTATTCTCCTCTAGATGTTTTCAGGATTATCAATATCCTCCCTAAGTGGTGGCACCCAGAATGACAAACAAAGCTTCCAGACAAGGTGGGGAACAGTAGGATTATTATTTCACTTATCCTGGAGACTCTGTCTCTCTTTTCACACAGCCCAAGACCACATTAGAATCTGTGGCTGCCATGTCACATTGCTGACTCATATGGAGTCTGCAGTACTCAGTTCCAAAACTGGACTGCTTTTGATTCTTTTGTCCTTGATGTCCAAGATACTTTGTACTTTGTTCACTGCAGGAAACGTCCCCTTCTTCACCTGATGGAGTGATTCATCGAGCAAGTCACAAAGAGGGGGCGAGAAAATAGGAAAACAACACAACACAGCTTTTATCAGCCTGACTTGAAGGGGGCCCACGTTTTTATCAAGGCAGCTGGACGGGTTTTCTCATTCCTGGAAACTTCACCTAATCTCTTTAGTGGCTCTCAAAAGACTTGTCAAATCAAAGGAGGCAGGTGTGCTTGCAAACAGTTACAGGGCACGAGGTGACCGGCTTCATTGTTGCTGCAAATGGGAGTATGTGTGTTCAGTTTCCTCTTTTTGTGGACTATTAAGAGGCTGCTTTGCACTTCTAAGAAAATATATGAAGCAAAAACAAAAACGACAATGAAATAAAATTTGTAAAATTTTAATTATAAATTTGTAAATATCAAAATTTTGTTAAATGAATTAGCATATGACTTAATCTGTGCCCTAATCGTGTCTGAATGGCTAAAGTGAGGACACAAATTAAAGTAGATGGTGCAGGTCACGGTGCCTATTAATCAGCTTTTTTCTCATCTCCTGGAGTTCACCTCAAATGCCACCACCTCCAGGAAGTCATCTCAAAATTCTCCTGTCAGTACTGACCTCTCCCCTCCCATTGTTTTGGGTGCTGTTTTCACCTTTCTAACATGGTTATCACATAACATTGTGTATTCTAAGTATAGTTACAGTCTCCCCCCATAGCCTGAACTCTATGGTGGCAGGGATAATAGCTAATATGTACTTTGTGTCTCTACCAGTAACCAAAACAGGGCACTGTCATAAATAGATAGTACTGAAAAGATGTTTGTTGAGTTGTATTCTTCCTACTACATCCTTAGTATATGCCACTGCACATTACTGACGTGTACTCAAAACGAAATAGAACTAATTACGTTTTACTTGGCATTTAACTAATACTCTGTGTAATATTTTATATGAATATGCTACATACTATACTATATATACACATGATATATATGTATATACACTATATTTTAAAAATATTACTACAAAATACATAGAATAATATGATGGAGGGATTTAAAGGTCTCAATTTACTCTATTGTAAAGGAAAGATTAAAAGCTTTGCCCTATTCTCTTTTAGGGTCCCCCAAACCCCAAAAGAAGTGTGTGTGTGTGTGTGTGTGTATAAATATATATATATATATATATATGTGAGAATAGGAAAGTGAGCCAAAGGTCAATGCTGTCATTGAATTTGTGATCTAGAATGATCATCATCATTCATCTATTTTCTGTTCCTGTCTCTTGGACCTCAGGCAGCTCACAGCACAGCTTTGTTAATGACACTCTATCCAGAAGAAAAACAAAACTGGATAGGAAAAGCCACATACATAATCACAACTTGCTAGAAGAACTTGTTCTCATTTAGGTCTTGGATTCTTTCTCCTGTCAATGTGATAGAAAAGTCAGCTAGGGGAATAGAGGCCCTGAGTTTCAGGTTCTACCCAGTGAACCTGGTGTCCTCTTTAATACTATTGATGGAAAATTCTGTCTTTCTAATCTTAAAGCTCAACTGTTTGAATTCCAAAAACCCCTACTTACTCCCTAGGCCAATTGTAACAAGCAAGTGAAATCAGGAGCTGTATAAGCTTTAAAGAATTTTATATAATAGTTCATCATCATCATCTTCCTAATCCTGTCATGATTATAACATTTAGGGGAGAATCAGGGATCCGGGAATCTCAGAGTAATATCAGTTAATTTTATAAGGTTTCATCCATTCCCCAGTCAATGAGCATCCACTTTATTTCTAGTTCTTTGCTTATTAGTCCATGTAAGACCTTTCTTTTAATATTGACCCCTTTGGGGTATAAATCTAGTAGCAGGATCTCTGGGTCAAAAGTGAAAATTATTTTAGTGACTGTATTGGTATAATTTCAAATTGTGTCCTGAAATGTTTGACCAATTCACGACTCTACCAACAACACACTAATATTTGACTTTCCATAACCCTTCTAACATTAAGTCCAAATTTTTTTTATCTTTGCCATTTTACTGACTATGAGCTAGAATGAGAATTGTTTTGATTTTTGTTTCTTATTTAGTGATTTCGAACATGCTTTTCATATGGTTGGTAATGGTTTGCAATGTCTTTTGAAATTATTCATATCTTTTAAGTACTTATCTATAGGGTAACACATTTTTTCTTATGTATTTATCAATTTTTATAAACTTTAGATATCAAAACTTTGTTTTTTTAATTTTAAAAAAAATTTTATTTTTAAATATTTCCCCTGTTTTCATTATTCTTTTCTTTCCCTTCCCTCTTCCTTCCCCTTTCCCAGAGTCGCAAGCAATTCTGCTGTGTTGTACAGATGTTGTCACTTGACACCTATTTTCATATTATTCATTTTTGCTATAGAGCAATTTTTTCAAGCCTAAACCCCAAATCACAACCCATATATACATGTGATAAGTGATGTCAAATGCCACAAGTGATGTCATGTTTTTCTTTTACATTTCTACTTCCGTAGTTCTTTCTCTCAATGTAGTTAGCATTCTTTCCCATAAGTCCTTCAGGAGTGTCCTGACTTGTTGCATTGCTACTAGTAGCAAAGTCCATTACATTGGATTGTACCATAATGTTTTACTTTCTGTGTACAATGTTCTTCTAGTTTTGCTTATTTTGCTCTGCATCAGTTCATTGAGGTTCTCCCAGTTCATATAGAAGTCCTCCACATGATCATTCCTTACAGCACAATAGTATTCCATCACCATCATATACCACAATTTGTTCAGCCATTCCCCAGTTGAGGGACAATCTTTCATTTTCCAATTTTTTGCCACCACAAGAGCATGGCTATTAATAATTTTCTGCAAGTATTTTTCTTTATTATCTCTTTGGAGTACAAATGCAGTAGTGGTATTGCTGGATCAAAGGGTATGCATTCTTTTAAAGCCCGTTGTGCTTAATTCCAAATTGCCTTCCAGAATGGCTGGATTAGTTCACAGCTCCACCAATAATACATTAGTTTCCCAATTTTGTCACAACCCCTCAACACTTACTAGATGTGCGACTTTGGACAAGTCATTTAATGTATATTTACCTCAATTTTTTCATTTGTAAAATGAGAGTAATAATAACATTTACCTCACAGGGTTGTCATGCGTATCAAATGAGATTATGAAATATTTAGCACTATGCCCGATACATAGAAAGTTCTGTATATATGTTAATACTATTAGGTATAAATAAATGATTATACTATTGGGAGATAGGAATAGTTTTCTCTCTTATATGCCTGTCATTAAGGATTTCATTTTTCTCTATATCTTTTTTACTGACACTTCTATATAACTGTCAAATAACAATACAGAAAAGAAATATCTTTGTTTTACTTCTGTGTTTATTGGGAAATGTTCTAGTATCTTATAACATAGAATAATAATTTTTGATTTTTAAAAAAAATTATTTTGAATATTTTCCCATAGTTACATGTTTCATGTTCTTTCCCTCTCCCCCAAATTCCCCTAACCTCCCTTAGCCAACACATAATTCCACTGGGTTTTACATGTATCATTGGTTAAGACCTAATTCCATATTATTGATAGTTGGACTAGAGTTATTTTTTAGTGTCTATATCCCCAATAATATCCACATTAACCCATGTATTCAAGCAGTTGTTTTTCTTCTATGTTTCTTCTCCCACACTTCTTCCTCTGAATGTAGCTAGTTTTCTTTCTCATAAGTCCCTCAGCCTTGCTCTGGATTCTTGCATTGCTGATAGTAGAGAAGTCCGTTATGTTCTATTGTACCACAGTGTATCAGCCTCTGTGTACAATGTTCTCCTAGATCTGCTCCTTTCACTCTGCATCAATTCTTGGAGGTCATTCCTGTTCACATGGAATTCCTCCAGTTCTTTATTTCTTTGAGCACATAGTATTCCATCACCAACAGATACCACAATTTGTTCAGCCATTCCCCAATCGAAGAACATTCTCTCATTTTCCAATTTTTTGCTACCACAAAGAGTGCAGCTATAAATATTTTTGTACAAGTCTTTTTCCTTATTATCTCTTTGGGGTATAAACTAAGCAGTGTTATGGCTGGATCAAAAGGCAGATAGTCTTTTAAAGCCCTTTAAGCATAGTTACAAATTGCCATCCAGAATGGTTGAATCAATTCACAACTCCACCAGCAATGCATCAATGTCCCAATTTTGCCACATCCCCGCCAATATTAATTACTCTCCCTTGCTGTCATTTTAGCCAATCTGCTAGGTATGAGGTGATACCTCAGAGTTCTTTTAATTTGCATTTCTCTAATTATTAGAGATTTAGAACACTTTCTCGTGTGCTTATTGATAGTTTTGATTTATTTATCTGAAAATTGCCTATTCGTGTCCCTTGACCATTTACCGATTGGGGATGGCTTGATTTTTCGTACAATTGATTTAGCTCTTTGTATATTTGTGTGTTAGACCTTTGTCTGAGTTTTTTGTTATGAAGATTTTTTTCCCCAATTTGTTGCTTCCCTTCTAATTTTGGTAGCATTGGTTTTGTCTGTACAAAAACTTTTTAGTTTAATGTAGTCAAAATTATTTAATTTATATTTTGTAATTTTTTCTCACTCTTGCTTGGTTTTAAAATCTTTCCTTTCCCAGAGATCTGACAAATATACTATTCTGTATTCACCTAATTTACTTATAGTTTCCTTCTTTATATTCAAATCATTCACCCATTCTGAGTTTATCTTGGTATAGGGTGTGAGATGTTGATCTAGACCCAGTCTCTCCCATATTGATTTCCAATTTTCCCAGCAGTTTTTGTCAAATAGTGGGGTTTTGTCCCAAAAGCTGGATTCTTTGGGTTTATCAAAGACTGTCTTGCTGAGGTCGTGTACCCCTAGACTATTCCACTGATCCTCCCTTCTGTCTCTTCACCAGTACCATATTGTTTTGATTACTACTGCTTTATAGTACAGTTTAAGATCTGGTACTGCTAGGCCACCTTCCTTCATATTTTTTTTTTCATTATTTCCCTTGATATGCTTGATCACAATTTTGTTCTTCCAAATGAACTTTGTTATAGCTTATTTTTCTAATTCAATAAACTTTTGATTTAAAAAATAAAAATTTTACCATATTAAGAAAGTATCCTCCTATTCGTATAATTTGTGAGGTTTTTAGAATGAATGTGCACTGTAATTTATTTTGGGGTTCCTTCCATATCTATAGATTTGACTAGGATTTCATTCTTTATATGATAAATTTTATCAATTATTGTCCTATATCGAACAAACTTTGTATCACTGGAATAAGTCCAACTTGGTCATAATGAATTAATATTGAAAACAAATTATTGCAATATTTAATGAATATTGATTTTATGTTAAGTTAAATCAATATTCATTAATAATTCAGATCTATGTTTCTCTCTCTTTTTTTTTTCTCTTTCCCTGATCAGTGTCTGTCTTAGGAAATTTGTTTGAATGAGAAATTTCCTATTTTTTTAAAATAAATTTTGTAGCAAATATTTAATTGTTCTTTAAAATTTTGAATGAATTTTCATGGTTGCTGTGAAAATCAAATTAGCTAATGGTTTAAAGAATTTTATTAGCCTTTCAAAGGAGTAACTTTAAATTTTATTTATAAGTTCTGTAGTCTTTGCTAATTTGTCTATTTCTTTTCTTTTTTTCAAGATTTCTCTATGTGTTCTAATTTTGAGGTTATTCATTTGTTGCTTTTCTTATTTTTAAATTTTCTGCTCATTAACTCTTCTATTTTGGAGAGCTATGTATTTGCAAATATAATATTTTCCTCTGATGACTGTTGAAATTCTATTCAAGAAATTTTGTTTAATTGTCTCATTATTATCAGTGTATTTCACATACTCATTGTTTCTCTCATACTTTAGAATACTTATTGTTGAAGATTTACTTTTAATTCTTCAACCTATGTATTCCTGCATTCTCTGTATTGATTACTTATTGCGCTATGCTCTGTTAAGGATGTGTGAAGCATTTATGTTTTGTTTTCTCATTTATTCGCAATTTCTCTCTGCCCAAAAATATGACCAATTTATGTAAATGTTCCATGTGGTGCTGAACGATATTCATATTCTTTAATATTCTCATTAATAAGACATGATTAATCTTTTAACTTTAAGTTCTCCTATAATTTGTATTCAGTTCTATATTTGCCTTTTTTATATTTATTTTTTCTACTAAAATTGTCTGTATTTGAGAGAGGAATAATGAAATCTCCTAATGTCCTTATGCTATAAATTTGTCTTTTATTTTTAATTCAGTTAATCTTCTCTTATTAATTTACTTCCTATGTTATCTAGTATGCTTATTGTTAAAATTGATAATTTTTCATTGTCTACAGTTCTTTTTAACATAACATTTTATCTATGTTGATATGATTTTTATTTTTTCTTTGTCAAATGCCATGATTATAATCCCTTTTTTATTCACCTGATGCATATTAAATTTTATGTTAGCTTCTCATTTTGAGTCTATGAAATAATGATGTGTCATATTTATTTTAAATAGCAGATAGTAATTTTTTATTTTGTTATCCATGCTACAACTCTTTTGTTTTATTGGGATGGTAAGTCCATTTCAATTTGAAGTTATGAGAGTTATGTATGTATGTATGTATGTATGTATATCAATTTATTTCTTTATTACAAGTTCCCACTTTCATTTTTAAAATCATTCTTTCATTTCTACAATTAATTTTACTTAATGATGAATTTGTTCTTTCTTCCCTGTTCCTACCTCCCCTTATTTTGTATTCTCATTTGTCAAGTCTTTCCTTAATTTGGGAGTCTTATGTATTTTCTTCTGTTTATTATTTATCATTTTCTTCCTCTCTTTTTTAACTTCTCTTTCTGCCTTTGGTAAATCTTCAAAATCTCTTCTCTAGTCCTCCCCACTGACTTACATTTTCAGTATTCTTTTTCTGTAAATATTTCTAAATAGTTTCCCTTCATTAATTCTTTTTCATTCTACTCTATTTTGAATTGTATTATTTGATTCATGGTCTATACCCTTATTTAATCATTCTTTAATCTGTGTATTCCTCACGGGGTTATAGTTTCTGAAGCATGAATTTTGACATCTTCCAATTAATTTCTATGTTATTGCTTTCATAAAAATTGTCCTATCATCCCTTTTTTCTGCTGTATCTGACTCTTTGAGGCATCAGTTTGTAAGGGAAGTGAAGTTGTAAGTTGTGCCAAGTGGTAGAAATCCCCTTGTCCCATATTATGTGGATTGATTCAACTCAATGCCCTCCCCATAATTGTTTTCTTTCCCAATGACCATGTTAATTCAGCTCTAGGTCCACCTATTCCTAGGGCTTCTGTATTCTACCTCCTCTGAGGAGCTCACATATTCCTTCCCCTGGATCACTCTCAGAAAAGGTAGTTTCCCAGTGAACAAACTCCCACAGTTTAAATCCATCCCCCATTCATACATTAAGTTCTTCAATATATTCCCACAGGTACAAACATTTACCCCCACAGGAATTCGATTATCTCACTTTTCACCCCTTTCTGGATTTCAACTTTCTGTTCAGTTCTTCAAATTCTATTCCTTTCTCCAAACAACGTTCCACATTCTCTGAGTCCCTCTTCTTGCTGAGAATAAAAGAGGGGTCATTTTATCATTATTAACCAATAAACTTCAAGTATCTTCTCATTCTGTAGTTCAGCTTGCAGAATCCATTGTTAGTGGGTTTATGGGTTTATTTAGTTCTCAGTGCTTACATTGTGTTCCTCCACTTTCACTTGAGTCTTTAATTTCCAATTACCTTAATGTCTCCAGGTCTGCTTTTGGTCTCTTAAATCAACAAGTGTTGATGAAAATGAAGATGATAATGAAGAGGAGGAGGAAGATTTTAAACAGGCCAGTCTTAATCATTGAAAAAATAATTTCCAAATGTGGAATAGTTTATTCTGTTACTTTTCCCCTAGCAAATTATGCCTTTTTCTCCCTTTAGTGTATCTAAGCCCAAATGTCAGCAGGAATATTTCAAATGCCTCTCTTTTATTTAATGGTTTGGTTTTTTTTTCATTGATGATTAGACTCAGGTTTGCAAGGTGGATCATTTCAGCCTAACAACTCTTAGAATTCATTTCCTTTTTGGAATAGTTTTTCCTCATTTCAGTCCACTGTCCACACAAATATTGAGTTGATTTTCCTAAAGTATAGATTTGTTCATTTAACTCCTTTGCTCAATAAACTCCAGTGGCTCCCTATTACCTCGGGGATCAAATATCAAGTTTTCCATTAGTATTTAAGACTCTTCAAAGCCTTCCTGCCTTTTGAGTCTTTCCCTACTTTATTCCCCTTTATGATGTCTATGGCCCAACTGTAATGTTCTACTTGCAGTTCCTAGAACTTTCTACTCAACCTTCCTTCTAGTTTTGTAATCCTCTCTGTTCATTTATCCTCTTGTGCTTTATCTTCTTATGGATGTTTTGTTCTTTTTTCTCCTTTCTTTTCACTATCACTCACCTTGTGGTTCTTCCCTCATAGTTCAAATAAGTAATATACCTGAAATTAGATTGAAAAGCTACCTAGGCATCCTCCTGTCAGTAAGATTTAGAATTTACCACTTTAGGTACCATATATGGAAAGGAGGAAAAATTCATTTATCACATGCTTACTATGTTCCAAGAACTAAACTTAAGTACAAGTATCATCTCCTTTGATCACCCTGTTAAGTAGATGCTACAGTTATCCACATTTTACAATTGAGGAAACTGAGGCAGCAGTGGTTAAATTATTTATCCAAGGGCATATATTTAGAAAATGTCTAAGGTCAAATTTGAACTCAGGTCTTTCTGACTTCAGAGCCAGTGCTCTACCCACTATGCCTCTTAGCTGCCACTGTGAGCACCTAGAGGTGTCCTAGGACTGGCTCCTGTTAGTTTTTATTCTCCTTTCTTTCAGGACCAGCCCAGCCATGAATGTGTTTCCCTATTCTTATTCTTCTTATGTTTTCTTCTTTCCTTCCCTATTTAGGCTTGAATAAGAATCTGATACATTTTGAAGTGGGGAAGGGGAGGTCAGGGAAGATTTTCTGCTCAAAGTCTTGGAGATCCCTCACTAAATCTAGGGAAATCTAGATTTAAAGGAGAACACCTTTAGTTCTACAACTTTCTTCCTCATGTGGCAAAACAGTGTCTATGGCTTTTTTGAGAGACAAAAGACAAAAGGAGTGTTTTGTCAGCAAGAGGAAATCCCAAGAACAAGCCCAAGGGTCAATTCATTCATGATTGCTGGAAATGTGGCCACTGGTGAAGAAGTGCTGAGAAAGGAATTTTAAACAATGTGCTTTGGTATTAATTATTCAGGAATATACTTCATCAAAGATTTTTTTCTTTGTCCTGGGGAATCCATTAAATCTTTAAACCTGGGGCATAATTCCAAATTTTTCAAGGTTCTAAGAATTAATGGCATCTGGAAAAAAGTGTCAAATCTGTCATATCTTAGAAAATTATCTTGTAATCAGTAGCTTCTGGGAAGATATTTGTAAACTGAATCTTTACTATTTAAGCTGAGTAGATTAATAAGGAGAATCAGAGGACTGAGAAGTACCTTTTCCTGTTGGAGTAGCAAAGTTCTTTGAAATAGGATTATGTGAGTGGCCTCCTCTGTGTGCTTTTATTTCTGTGACTCTGTTTGTAAAAATCTCTCTAAAAGTAGACTGGGAAGTGACCTGTCTGAGGTCATACACTCAGTTAATATCAAAGGGTTGGGTGATCATGACTTTAAACTAAGAGAAATGACAGCTTTGTCCTCTTCAACCCTTTCTGACTTCTTCTATTCTTCTTGATCTTTTGGCATCAGAAATCATTGAACCTTGACTTCAAGAAGAAGATATAGATTTAACCATTTAAAAATTGATAGGAAGAAATTGTTTTATCAATAAGTGGTTATGCAATTGATTGTCAGCATATTGGTGTGCTTCGTCACAGAATAGGATGGAAATCTAAAAGCTAGAAAGGACTTCGGAATCCATGTAGGATTACAAGTGCCTACACAAGAATCTTCTCTATGTCAAGTGACTGCCCAGGCTTTGATTACTCATTGACTGAAAGGGGGAATGGAATACCATTCAAAGTAGGTTACTCCAATTTTAAACAACTTCAGTCTTTAGGAAATTCTTCCATACCATGAAAAACTTAAATTTTTCTTTTGATTACATTTAGTTATTAATCCTACCTCTGGTACACACACACACACACACACACACACACACACACACACACACACACA
>NC_058134.1:303630266-303650212 GCF_016433145.1 Gracilinanus agilis
ACACACACACACACACACACACACACACACACACACACACACACACACACACACACATACAGCCCCCACCAGGGATGAGCAGAGCTGAGTGACGATGTTTAGGATATAGTTTCTATTAATAAAGGCTGCCTAGAACAGAGAGGGAAGAGAGTTGCATTTGGAATTGTGAAAGCTAGATTTAAATTTTAGCCTCAAAATTTTCAGGTTTTTCCTAAAACAAATCACTTCATCTCCCTAAGCCTCAGTTTCCTTTACTATAAAACAGTAAGAAAATTACCTATACACTATGTAACATACTGGGTGTTGTTTTTTTTTTCTTTTAATTTATGGAATGCTCTAGGTAAAAAATAGCATACTTTACAGTCAATCAATAAATATTAAATGCTTCTTGTATGTTATGTGCAGTGCTAAGATACAAAAGAGAGTTAAAAACAATAATCCATGTCATGGAGTTACTATCAAGGAGTCATTACGGGAGATACCCACACATATATGAGAGTAAATGGAAAATAATCTCAGAAGGAAGAACTAGTAACAGTGAGAAAGTTGAAATGGAAAAGGTTGTCATTGTTATCATTTTAAAAAAAAATACTTACCTTCCATCTTAGAATCAAGTTCCATTGCAGGAAGAATAGTAAAAACTAGGCAATGGGGAGGGGGTATTAAGTGACTTGCCCAGGGTCACACAGTTAGGAAGTGTCTGAGGCCAGATTTGAACCCAGGAACTCCCCCTCTGTGGGCCTAGTTCTCAATCCACTAACCCTGGAGTTGGATCAGTATTAACAACGATATGATTTTGCTGGTTGTGAGACTGACCTGTGTGGCAAAAAGTCAGCAGGTATTGCCAGTAACCATCAGGACTGAATCCACCTCTTTCCATCTCTCCTTCAGGTTAGTGCTAAATGGTGATGGGAATGAGCTCCTATGCCAGGGCTTCAGGCTTACAAGGAAGATTTTCTTACATTAATTAGCAGAGGTTCTAAATGCACATTAATGCTTATGCACATCTCCTGAGATCTCCAGGAGATTTGAGGCCGTATGCTGGGGATTATAAATCTTTCCAGAAAACTGCAAGTACTACCCTCTTCTCAAGATTTCTTTCTGAGGGCATCTTGCCTGGTGAATCAGTTGGCCCTGCATTCAGAGCATAAAGCCATAAACAGCGATGTGACCCAAGCTGCCAAAAGAAGGAAGGGGCATTGGAAACAAAGCCAATGGTATTCTGATTGCTCAGCACCAATGTCCCAGGAAAGTGACAGCAAATCCACTCATTTGCTTATTCCTCATCATCCTTGTCTTTGGTATTGAATAGACATTGATGTATCTTGTGAAAGCCACCAGGATTGCAATATGGAAAACAGGAATCGGATGAATCACCTTCCCCCTGCCCAAAGATATCAATTATAGAGCAGCTAATAAGGATGTGAAGCTCATCTAAGAGCTCCTTATAGATTTGGTTGCAGGATTTCCTTATCAGTGGAGCAATGGAGCCAATAAACCTTCCAATAGGAAGCATAAGTAGCCCCTCAGCAGTCAGAATGGTTGCCCCAGAGTCAGTGGACTACAGTTCACCTATTTTCTTCCTTACTTTGAGATTAACTTTAGCTTTACACATAATATTGCCTAGTTTGGGAGCATAATTTCTTACCACATTAACTTAGAAGCCACTAATTAAGAGAGTGAAACAGAAGCTTTCCCATATAAAATGCAGGGTTTTAAAATTAGATATCTTTCATATAGGCATATGGATGACTATTTGGACAAGATTTACATTTTCATATATACATGAAAAAAGGAATAGAGATGGAACCATAAATCAATTTCATTTCATTCAGTTGTGTCTGACTCTTCATGACCCCATTCAAGGTTTTCTTGGCAGAGATACTGGAGTGGTTTGGCATTTCCTTCTCCAACTCATTTTATAGATGAAGAAACTGAGGTAAACTTAAATGACTTACTCAGGAATATATGGCTATTAAGTGTCTGAGGCCAGATTAGAACTCAGAAACATTAGTCTTCCTGATTTCAGTCCTAGCACTCTATCCATTGTAGAATACCACTTATTTTTAATTTCTTTTCAGTCTACTTTTTTCTGGAGTGTATGGGATATTTAGGGAGGAACAGTATCACTGGTATGAGAGCTTATTGAGCCCATTTCAGAGCAGATCCAAGTCTTTTAGTACCACCTTTCACCCAACTCTCACCTATGGCCCCAAGAAGCTGTAGCATGTGCAAAATCCAAATTCCAGTAAAATTGTCTCTATGGGCAGGCTAAACCAAGTTGAGAATAACCAAAAGACCTCAAACCTTTTGGTTTGTAAGGGTTGTCTGCACCAAGCAGACTTCCACTGACAGAAAGGGTAAATGGAAAATATTCATTCCAGCAACCATGAAGGCAGGTGAAGAAGACACTGAAAGGATTGGTTTGGTCAGACATTGAAGACACCAAGATGATCCACTACGCCCCAGGTCATCACCAGTTGAACTAACTTTTGTCTGTCAACTAGACTTAAATGACCCTAAAAGAGAAAGTGAGGCTAATGGGCAACTCTATCTCACTTAAATCCAATTCACACACAAGTCAAGCTATATCCTTTGTCCTCTTTGAAAAGGAAGGATGAACAACAATAATAATTTCCATAATTGCTTTATAAAACTGTTCTTGTCTGTGCTTCCTTCTGAACTTCCTACTATTCTCTTTTGCACATTAACAAAGAGGTTTCTATGGCCCTCCTTTTTGTGTTCCTATCAGTATTGTTACTCCCACCCACACTTTGCCTAACCTGCTTCCACTCATGGAAAAACTGAGAGAAAAAGAAAGAAGAGCCTTGTAAGTAATAAGCCAAATCAAGCAAAATGAATCCACCCAGTGAAAATGAGAGACTGCTAATTCTTTAATCCGGTTGTCAGTAGAGAACTGTCCTGACCAGTAGATCTTTACCCTTCCGAGTCTGGAACCAGAAGTATGGAAAATGTTTGCATTCAGACCTGGTGGGTACTCTTGTCTAATTTATTATGCTCATAACTCCAGTAGGCTACAGTAGTATTCAGAGAGAGATATACTTCCACTAGGGAGAACTGACAGCAGATAACCAGAGTAAGGTTGTTATAACATAATAATATAAGGTTTTATTATATATTATTACATTTATAACACAAGGCATTTATATATATATATATGTATATAGGTGTATGTGTGTGTATGGGTTACAACCCTCAATAATTGTTATTATACTAATTGTGATACTTTTTGATAATTAATCATGAGGAAAGGGTGGTAACTCTTCATTCTGGAAATCTATAGGTGTTGAAATAAATGCTTATTGCCTGACTGATCAAATAATTCTCCTGCTTCTTAAATGCCCCAAATGATAAGTTGGCATAATTGCTGGAAGAAACAAAAAGGGCAGCAAATTCTAATCCTATCAGGGACGTTGTGGTTTGGATTGGGTTTGGCTTTTGCCCCTAGTCTGAAACTTGACAGTCAGCTCCCTGGAGCCCCTGGGAAATTGGGAAGAGCTAACTGTGTAAGTGTCTGACTAACATCACAGACATGATACCGCTTTTGTCCTCAATGATGGCACTAAGGACTCACTATACACAACTGACACTTTAGCTGTGCTTAAGGCAGGAGAAACTGATTCCGACTGTGAAATAATGGGAGTGAAAAGGTACCTGTTCCTCGTGATTATCCAGAGGTTAAAAGCTTAGCTGGCAGTCTTCTTTCCAAGCCATCAGGGACCCAGAAGGTCTCCCCATGTTTATTCAAGTCTCAAATCTTGACTATTGTCTGAAAGGCCAAATTAACAAGCCCCAAGACCTCTGCTTTGATCTCTTGCTGGTGTTTATTTACTCCAGAGATACATTAACATTCAGTCACTTCATCTATTACTTGGGATTATTAATTCATCACTAACTTAGAAGGAAAATCTAATGCTTTTGCTTTTAAGTCTCAGGGAAATGTACCAATGTCATGAAAACCCGATGGGTCTAGCTACAAGTGATAATCAGAACACACCAGTCTGATGGGAAACTGGACTCAAGGCATAAAACACAAAGAAAGAATATTATTGAGCCCAGTATTGAAATAATAAGTGAACTCAGTGCAGTGAACTAAAGGCTTAAATAACATTTACCTAATAGCTTGACCTTTCCTGGAGAGCCAGAGGGGGACTGTGGGAGAGTGATGATTGAACTTGGCAGGGGCTTCCCCAAGAGAGCAGCCATCTAGCCCCTGCCCTGTAGGACTGGGGATCCTTCTTTGAGGATCCAGTTCCCAATAAGTGCATTGAATTTAGTCACTAGAAGATCCTTGCAAACTCTGAATTAATGTGTTCTGTTTTTTAAAGTCCCTCCCAGCCCTGACCTTCCCTGTTTTGGGGTCCTTCTCATCTCTCTCCCATTCCTTGTTCCAAGATTCCTCCAGGCTCTGATTCCCCTCTTCTAAGGTCCCTCCTATACCTGACATTCTTTATTCACGTGATTCTCCCCCACTCTGATCTTCTCTTTTCATGCCTTTTTCAGTACACATATTTCCCCTTTCTCATGTGTCATTTCTTTGTGCATTTATAACTTTCAGAATAGCCTAATGGCTATCACTCGGGCTAGTAGCATCAATTCTAGTCCTTCACTTTGCTCCTCATCTCCTGCATGACCTCCGATGAGTATTTTAGCCATTCTGGACCTGATTATTCCCTCTCTCTTTTGCCTTAAGAGGATTTGGGTTCCCAGGAGAACAGGCTGGAAATTGGATCTGGAAATCTTAAAAGTAAATGAATGCTAAATTACCTTATGCAGGGTCCTTTGAAGGAGGTATCCACACCTTGTTACACATTCTCCATCTTGGAACCAGGAGGAGGATTTGGCTGTAATGAAGCTCATTCCACTAAGTGGCATCCGCTGGGAATTAGAACAGCCTACTTCTCCCAGTATTTACAATGTGGCAGAGAAATCAAAAGACCCAGAGCTGAGCCCCATCAATAATACAGATGCCACTTAGGTGTGCTGGTGTCATCTCAGCGAAACTCTGAGGCACCTTGTATCCAGACCTGTCTATGTCAAAGTGGGACACCATTCAGACTCATCTTTAAGCTCACCTAGCTTGGAGGGTGCCAGGCTTGTCCAAAGAGGTTAGTGCACAAGAAAGTCTGCCTTGTGATTTTCAGGAGAATTGTCATTCCTTGACTGTATAGGAGCAACACCAAACCCTTTCAGAAAAGCTAATAAAAGTGAGTATGGGCAGGGGCTCATGGAGTTGATTTCCCTGGTTCTCTGTTGTCTCCCTATATATCTGAGCCAGGGGCAGGAATAAGAAGGGATGAATACAGCTGTACACTGTACCCCAGGCACTATCCTGGATGATAGAGATGCAAAGCGAGTTAGGATTCTGCTGGGGAAATACAACACTGAACACATGTAAATAAAGGTGAATTGCAGAATAGATACAAAGGGATTTTTTTTGGGGGGGAGGGCAACAAATAGGAAAATATGGAAAGACCTCTTCATGGAGATAGCCATTGAGCTGAGCCTAGAAGGGCTCAGTTAGGGTGAGGATTCCAAGAAAAGAAAAGGGGAAGAAGTAGAAGATCCCAGGCAGGGAGAGCAGGCTATGCAAAGGCATGGCAATAGGAAATAAAATGTTAGGTATAGGAAATAATAATAGGTTATATTTAGTTTATTTATTGACCTGTAGCTGTGATTCCATCCTTGTCAGGAATTCCTGGTTCAGAAGCTACCTCACCTCTTACAGGTTGGTAGGTCCATCACCTTTTAGAAATGCGTTGATTTTTATTTAGGAGATGATGCCATTATGGATCTTTGACTAATTGAATATTTACCTTAATATTCCATTCTCCCCAGCCATCTACCCTTCGAGTAGTGATATAAAAGTGATACCTTTTTATCTTAGAATATAGTCTGAGGCTCTGAAATCTTCTGTGATATTCCTGTATCACGCAGCAAATGTATTCAAGGCAGGATTTGAAACTAATTCTTTTGCAGCTAGTGGTACAATGCATAGACCACTGGGACTGGTGTCAGGAAGATCTGAATTAAAATTTGGCCTCTGATACTTACTGTCTTGGTGACCCTGGACATGTCATTTAACCTGTTTGATTCAGTTGTCTCAACTGTAAAATGGGGATAATAATAACACCTCACATGCAAGTTGTAAAGATGAAATATGATATTTGTAAATCAGTTATCATGGAGTCAAGCTTATGGTAGGTATCATATAAATCTTTATTCCTTTCCCTCCCTCTTACCACCTTCTTGCCTGCAGGACTGGCTATCTATCCACTAGGCCTCATATTTTCCTATATAAGACTGTGTATCTCCTATAAAGGTATACTCATAGTATAGATTTAATACTGAAAATGAGGAGGAAAGAGAGGAAAAATAATTCATCCAGGTTACATAGGTAACATATAGCAGACTTGGGATTATAGTCATGCCTAAAATATGAACCTGGGTTCTTTGATTCCCGATCTAGCATCCTTTCAACTATAAAATTCTACTCCTTACATATGACACAATATTAAAATAATATCTTTCTCCTCCATCCATTCATCCTTTCCTGTG
Source organism: Gracilinanus agilis (assembly GCF_016433145.1). Taxonomy (NCBI): domain Eukaryota; kingdom Metazoa; phylum Chordata; class Mammalia; order Didelphimorphia; family Didelphidae; genus Gracilinanus; species Gracilinanus agilis. Next base: position 303,636,846 of record NC_058134.1, read on the forward strand.
ACTTCATCTCTATTACTAATCAGCATCCTTTAATAAACTCCTCTTCCTACTATAGCCTTTTCATTCCAAACATTTTTGGAAGGCAGAGGACTAATTAAAAAGAAACAAGGAGCTTCTCAATGCTTTCTCTGAGTTCTATACAAATGGAGCTAAGTCAACACTTAATCATCTCCCCTCTCACTGATGAGTATTGATCTATGGCTAGAAGGTAAAGGGCAGTGGATGGAATGTGGATTTTGCTGCTAATTCCTGAGCTTCAAGAGAAAGATGTCAGATTGGTAAAGGCCCTTTCTTTTTCTCTCTCAGATAGGAGAGCTAGCAAAGTTTTCACTGTACCCATCTTACTGATGAAACTGGGGCAGAGAAGTCACTTGCCCAATGCCACTGGGCTAGTGTAAGAGTCAACATGCATTCCAAGAGCTCTTTCCATAATGTTGTCCCACACTCACTCCATTACAAAACACTTTCCACAGAACAATTCTGTGTCACAGGTAGCTAGCACCTTTGCAATCTGTATATATAGCAAGGATAGCTCCTCATTTGTCTACATAGCATTCTCAGTATCTACTAACTCCAGTATTCCTCCTGGTATATACTATGTATTGAGAGGAATCACAATCTGTGGGGCCCAAGAAGAGAGAATAGAGCAGTAACAAAAATTATGTGAAATTCATAGCAGCCCTATTTCATTATTATCATGATAGAGAACTGAGACCGAAAACTAAGGAGCAAATGCCCCCACCCACCTCATCCCTATGACATCCAACCATAAATATGGCTTTATTGGGAAGACTTCCTCTTTGGCTCCTTCTTTGTCCTCCCTCTGAAGATGGCATAAAAAAGCACCAAATGTTAAATCAGATGACCTGGGTTTGAATCGCTCTCAGTTGCTTACTATTATATGAACTTGAGACTACAGTGGATCTTTGTGTTCTTATCTGTGAAATGGAGGAGGTTGAAATTGCGAGATTAAAATTAATATTCAATAATTCCAAGTATTATATTTTATAAGATTTATTAATAATCACTTGAAATGAAGAAATAAAAGACAAAAAGCAAAAGCCTGTGTAAAGGGTTTTCCCAGCCACGTTCACTTAAAAAGAGAGACACACACAAACTTTATCTCCAAAATGTAAGGACGTAATGTGAGAATGAAAGTAGGATGCTGGGAATTGGAGTCCTGGGGAGCAGATTTTAATTACACAAAATACATGATGGTTAGATTCTATGAATCCTAGGATCCACTCTTTACAATCTACTTAAATGGAAAAGGCTGCCTGATAGAGTGGAAACAGACCTGGCATAGAACTCATCAGATTTGGAGCAGAAAAGGACATTGGAGCATCTCCTCCAAAACCTGAAGGAAACTAGAAAAGAAAACTGAAGACTTTGAGTTTGGTGATATACCAATACTAAACACTGAAAAAGATACCAAGGTAAGATTTGCACTCAACTCTCCCTGATTCCAAGACTCACTCCCTTTTTATGCTATAGTACCTCACTTTTACACAAAGGCAATATTGAGCGATATTTTTTTAAACCTTTACTTTCTGCCTTAGAATCAATACTATATATTTGTTCCAAGGCAGAAGTGTGGTAAGGGTTAGGTAATGGGAGTTAAATGACTTGCCCAGGGTCACACAGCTAGGAAGTGTCTGAGGCCAGAGATGAACCTCGAACCTCCCGTCTCTAGGCCTGGCTCTCAATCCACTGTGCTACCCAGCTGCCCCCTGAGTAATATTTTTTAAAGTTTGTTGAATTGAATTAAATGCCTTAGTTTAAAGAAGTCTTAGAACTAGTCTACCCAGGCTAGCAGATAAAATCTTCTGGTAAAGGAGTAAAACTATAAATCTCCCCTATTTCCCACCCAACACTAATCTGAGGACATCCAAATGGGCAGATTTACTATTGTCGGTCTTAAAATCAGCTTGAACAAGGCGTGCAACTCCAGAATTTAAAGCCTGGGAACAGACAGTGATTTGTAGGTTAATTAGCATTCAAATTAAAAATGCATGATGGTTTATCCCATCATCATCATAATTCAAGCCATCTGTAAGCCAACTCAGGTAATACTGGAATATAATCAAGTCTGTAAAACTCTGGTCAGCCCCAGCCCACTCAAATTTCACCAGAACCCTAAGCAGATAAAGCCACCATGCCACCAGCCCAGGAGAGGAAAGCAAGGATTCTTGGGGCCAATGAGTTGGGCATCTCTGTTAATACTCATCATTGGCCATGGGCAACAGACGGGCCTCAAAATCATGAGTGAGTTAGGGAAATGTCTACTGCAAGCACGTGAAGACTTTCCCCAGGAGAATAAGTAGATGAGCACGGTTTTTCCCAGTGTCTAAAAAGGTGTCTGAAGCAGGCACTGTGGAGCATTTAAGAACTTAGTCAGTCATTAAATATACCAAGTCCATCCACTGTATCCCCAATCATTCTGATTCTTTTGTCTTGCCACTAGACTTCAAAGACTCTGGAAGGGAAAGTGAAGCTAATGACTTTGTGCAACTCTGCCTCACTTAACTCCCGTTCATGCCCAATGCACCAACCCAGGATCCCATTGGTCCTCTTCTAAATGAAAGATAAACAACAATTTTTTTGTAGAAAACTGTGGTAGGTTTGCCTAAGGGAGCTAGAAAAATTAGATAGGACTTCTCCTCCACGAGTGTACACTTTAGTAAAGAAATGAGAACACTAAAAGGAAGAGTCATAGTGGCAATCAGTTAATAAGGATCTACTATGTTCCAGGGTCTGGGTTGGTCTCTAGGGGTACAAAGCCAAAAGTAAAACTGTAATTACCCTTGGAAGAGTTTATATTCTATCATAAGAAATAACATGTACACTTCCATAAAATAAATACAAAGTAATTTGTGGGGAGGGGAAATAGGATTTGGCCAAGATTAGAAGGAAAGCAGAAAATTGGGGAAAATTTTTCATAGTCTCTTGGGTGGAAGTCTCATACATAAAATATAGAGAGAATTGTCTCAGAATTATGGGATAAGAGCTATCTCCCTGTAGATAAATGGGCAAAAGATATGACTGTACAGTTTTCCTATGAAGAAATCAAAACCACATAAAGGTAAATGAAAAAATGCTTTAAATCACTACTGATTAGCAAAATGTAAGTTAAAACAATTCTGAGATATCATCCCATACCCATCAGATTGACTAAAATGACAAAAGGGCAAAATGACAAATGTTTGAAGGGATATAGAAAAGTAGTGACACTAATACACTATTGGTGGAATGATGAACTGATTCAACCATTCTGTAGAAGAATATGGAATTATGCCCAGAAAGCTATAAAATTATGTATACTTTATTTTCCAAGGGATCAGGGAGAAAAGGAAAGGAATCTTTATGTTCCAAAATATTTATAGCAGCTTTCTTTGTGGTGGCAAAGAACTGGAAATCAAGAGGATGTCCATCAACTGAAGAAAGGGGTCAACCAATTGTGGCATATGATTGTGATGGTATACTGTGTCATAAGAAACAATAAGCAGATTAATTTTTTTAAAACTTGGAAAGAATCACATGAGATAACAAAGAGCAAATTGAGCAGAACCATGAGAATGCCACTGCTACAGACTTAATATTTAATTTAATATTTAAAGAATAACTTGTACATGTTCAACTCCAGAGAATGAACTGAAAAATGGAAACACTAAAAACAATGTACATACACATATTTGTTTGGTGGATGATATCTTCTATGGTGTGGGGAGGGGAAGGAGAGATTGAGATGCCTGGAAATAAATTCTATAAATAAATTAATTAATTAGAAAGAGCAACTTCAAGAAGGCTTCACGCAGGTTATATATTTTAACTAAACTCTGAAAGAAATTGAGGATTCTAAGAAGTGAATTTGAGCAGGAAATGCCTTGTAGACATGGTAGTATACATTAAAAATGTGAACATTGATGATTCTAGAAAGATACAGGGAATTGATTCCCCTTTTTAGAGCTGGACACAATTGTCCCTAGAAATGCTATACTTAACACAGTACTTAGCACATAGTAGGTACTTCATTAATGAATACTTGTTGACTGAATGAAATCGATGAAAACAAATAATGAATTGAGTCCCAATTCAATCCTGTCACTAGATTCCTGGAATTGCTAAGAGTTAAAATAAGCAGCCAAGTGAAAGCAAATTTGAGAGACATAGAGGGAAAAATAATTGGAAAACAGGATCCCTAGCTGGTAGTTTGTAAGTCTCTTGTTACACATGTACAGGGATAAAGAAGACGGGCAGGCCAGGCCCCATGGTGTTTTTCAGTTCTGCTGCATATCGCCAGCTGACAAATTCAATGGCTTGGAACCTGGGATGGACAGCCAGCCCAATGAGGGCCCAGTCCTCTCCCTCACTCCTGTGTAGATGGTTTGACAGGCAGCAAAAGTGTATTTTAAAGCCAATAGGCTCCAGTCAAAAACAATCTCCTTGTGATTTCTAGCACACTTGTAGTATATTCACTTCTCTTGTTAAAAGTCCAGGCTTCTATTGAGGTTAACTGTTAGTTAAAAGGGAGGGAGAGGATGGATGGAGGAAGGAAGGAAGGAAAAAAGAAGAGACATAGAGAGGGAAAGAGGGTGGGGAGATAGAGAGTGAGGGGATAAGGGAGAGAGAGAGAGAATTCACCTATTTCTTTTCCCTCTGACATCAATGTTAGTAGCAGGTAATTAAAATACACTGCCAAGGTATGAGGGGGGTTCATGCTAAATACATCCACAGGGAAATCAGTGCTTCTTGGAAATTCCCTGGCTAAAGCTCTGCAGGAGCCCCTGAGGCTATTTTTTAAAAGGTCACTAAAAAGCTCAGTCAGAAAAGCTTAGACCATGACACAGAATTGCAGAGCCCTCTCAGGACTATAGAGAAGGGGAAAAAAAACAATCCCTGGGTGACAGAATCAGTTCTTCTTAGAAAATGACATTAATATGAAGAGTAGTTAATGTACATCTGCCAAGAGAAGTGGTGAAACACATTCCATGATATATATTCCATGACACAGACCCATGATTACAAATGAAACTAATGATGTGCAGTTCTCCATCCATTGGTGGTGCCCTGTTCTTTGATGAATCAACAACTTGATATTTAGATGATAGAATGGTCCGCCTTGAAATACGGGAGAGGAAGAGGAGCAGAAAATCCAATTTTAAAAACTAAATAGCACAAATAACTTAGGCCTGGTTATAATAAATTCATTTCTAAATTCTTCCTTCCCATTCCATAGAATCCCTATGGAGAAATGGTACTTAGAAATAAACAACAAATCATTTTCTTCTTTATTTTCACTAATCATCATTATGGGTATCATCATGACCATTGATCTACAGGTAAGAGGCCATCTAGAGCAATTATTTCATTTTACAGAAAGGGAGTTTAAAGCCCCAAAATAAGAAAGACAGTAAGTATAAGAGGCAGGATTTGAACTCCACTCTTCTCACCCACATTCCAGTATTCTTTCAATGGCTGGCTCTCAAGGAAACTTCATTATCATTACTACCATCACAACTGTAAACATCACTACCATTATCTTCATTAAAATTTAACATTTTTATTTCTACCACTGTCATTCCATCTCAGAATCATTGTCATCTTCATCCTGTTCTGTTTCTCCTTAATTTTCACCATCTTTGTCGTTTTTAACATTTTCCCATCATAAGAATAAGAACCAGAAGGGAATGACTTTCTAAGTCATCCCCATCTTTATTCCCACCATTTGCACTTGAATTTAGAAAGATTTTGTTTTGGAGGGAAGATGATTTCAAACACTTAAATTCTGTTAAGGTGATTAATTTACTGTACCATCTTAAGCCTTATTTATCTTATCTGTAAGATGGACCCAAATGTACCCACTTCATAGGATTTCTAAGAAAATCAAAGGAGATGATAAAAGTAAATTACTTTACTAACCTTAAAATCATGTAAAAATATGAACTAAAAAGTTTATGTAACACACAGAGATGAAAAGCTGTTTTTCTAACGTTACAAGATTACAACCCAGTTCTCTTACTCCAAATCCTATTATTTTGCAACTGTGCCATGAGATTATCTTCTAGTCCTCCATTTGTTGGGCATGGAAGTAACCCCACTTTTCCCCTTTCTTTCCAAATTCATTTGGAAATTGAATTTTTTGAAATTTTTTGAAATTTGAAAATTTGAAGAAATTTTCTCTCTTGGCACACCTACCTTTTTATTTCTACAGAAGGTGCTTCCTTTATGCCTTCAGTCCTGTTATCTTTCAGCTCAAAGACATAAGAATCCCTGACCCTGAATTTCCTTGAGCTTGTTTACAGATTGGATTATACTCTATTCCCTCTCCTCCACTGTGCAAATACCCTGAGGAAGGAGATGTGATGCAAAAGGAAAAGAAAGTGAGCATATCTAGTTAGAGTAGTTAAAAGAGAAAGAAAAGAAAGAGAGAGGGAGAAAGGAAGAGAGAAAGAGAGAGAAAGAAAGAGAGAGAAAGAAAGAAAAAATACAGTAGATTCAACTTCACAAGGTAGGCTGACAACTGGAATGTTAATAGTTTTAAATGCCAAATAAAGAAGTGTGTAGTTTATCCTGGAGAGAGGAAATTCTGAGGAAGGGATTGACCAAATCAGATCTGCACATTAGAGATGTCAATTTGGCAGCTGCTTGAAGTAAGAATTGACTGGAAGAGAAACTTAAGGGAGGGAGACCAAACAGAAGGTCACTGTAATAGTCTGGCAAGAGGTTTTAGGGTCTTAACCAGGGTAGTTGTATGAATAGAAACAAATGGACTGATGCAGTACATCTAATGAAGTAGAATCAATAAAATTTAGCAATTCATTGCATTTGAGGGTGGTAAGAGGGAGGAATCAAGGGTAACTACTAGCTTTCATACCTATGTACTGGACAAAAAAGTGGTATTTTCTACAGAACTCAGGGTGTTATTATGGGCTAGTATAGTTGGCATGATGATGATTTTTAAAGATTGTGTTGTGTTTGAGATGACTACAAAACATTCAGGTACAGATATCAAGGAAGAGCTCAGGAGTGTATTCAGAACTAGATTTGAGTTATATGAGTAAAAAATGATTGTTAAATTCTTGGGAATTAATGAGAAAGAGACAGACAGACAAAAGGAAACAGAGACAGAGAGACAGACACAGACAGAGATAGAGAGATAAACAGAGACAGAGACAGAAGCAGAAGAGAAACTGAAGATCCCGAGTCCTGAGGTATACACTACATAATATGAAGGGCATTTATGATGATCAGGCACATTGATATTGATAATAGTCTGTTCACAAATCAGAGATATCTTTCACATATACCTTTGCTTCATCAACACAAATCTATGACTTTTGTGGCCACATCCTAAGGTCTGTTTCCATTTCCTTCCACAAATCCTCCATAAAAGATCCATCAAATATTTTGTAGACCTTCCTCTGGATTCCTTTCCTTCTCCTACTAGTTCACTCTTCTTTTCACTTTCCCTTTTCTGTACAGGAGATAGCTCTCTCCTCTGACCAGATCACTTATATTTTCTCTCTTTTGACTTTCAGCTCAATACTTCCTGTCATGCTTCTCTATTCTAGTTATTGAATTCCTTTATACGTATATAACTTTTTCATATGTACAGAATTTCTTCATATAGAATGTTATACCTCTCATCCCCCACACTCCTCACTATTCATTTTCTTTTGAATCTGGTTTTCCTATCCAGGGTCATGGTCCAGTTATAGGTTTCATCCTACCAGGTGTGATTGATACCTAGGAGGACAAATTTGTCCCCTTGCTTTAGGATATTAAGTATCTCTTATTTTTTTTCTAATTTTTTTCCCTAAACTTTGACATTCATGCCCAATCCATAAGTCCATGGATTTTACTGCTGACTTCTTTATTGGATTTTTTCCCTTACTTTCAAACTTCTGTTTTTTCAAACTGCTACTCTTCCTACTTTTTATAGCTATTCTCCATATTTACATATATGAAACACACATTCAAAAAATACTTGTATAACCTGAAGGAATATACCTAGACACATATTTCTCTTTTTCAAGTTCCTATTGGATTGAAGCTTGTGTGATTAGATTTGCAAGAAACCAGATAAATAATTTTTTTAACATACTTTTTTTAGGTATACTCCAACTCCAGCAAGAAATATGTCATCCTGACAGTTTAAAGGTTGGTTTGGAAGTCCAAACCTCATGTTCAGATGACATTTCATATCCACCTGTTAACTTTCCAAATTGTTTTTTTTTCTTCATTCTTTGCCTTCGATGAGCAATAATGAGGAAAACTTAGCATTTCTAGATAGTCATTGGGAATCCCAGAAAATCAAGAATAATTTAAAAGTTCCATGTTGAATTTATCATAAATTAAATTTATCAATTTATCAAAATTTAAATTTATCAAAAATTAAAAGAAAATCAAGCTGTATCTCATACTTTATTGTATGATCCTCTTTCAGGTCTAGTATATAAGGAAGTTATAGTTTTATTCTGTTTAATACTAGAACAAAAAAATAAAAAAAAATAAGAAAGAAAATGAAACAATTTACTTTGGCCTGGATTCAGACTCCATTTGGGTCTTTCTCTGGAAACAGATGGCATTTTACTCATGATTCCGTTGAGATTGCTTTGGATCATTGTATTGCTGAGAATTGCTAAATTATTCACAGCTGCTCATCACATTATATTGCTGTCATTGTGTACAATACTCTCCTCTTTTACTTACTTCACTCTGGATCAGTTGATGTAATTCTTTCTAGGTTTTTCTGATACCTCTTGCTCATCATTTCTTTTAGCACAATAGTATTCTACTAAAATGATATACTGTTACACACTCAACCTTTCCCCAATTGATGGTTATCTCCTTACTTTCCAATTCTTTGCCACCACAAAAAGAGCTGCTATAATTACTTTTTGTACATATATATCCTTTTCAATTTTGTTTTTTAATCTCTTCAGGATACATAGCAAATAATGATATTTCTGGGTCATAGGATATGTACTTTTTAAAAGCCTTTTAGGCATAGATCAAAACTGCTCTCAGATCAGTTAAATCAATTCACGAGTCCCCCAATAGTGTATCGGTGTCTCAATTTTCCTATAGACCCTCCAAGTTGTGTTACTTTCCTTTTCTGTCATAACAGGAAATTTGATAGGTATGGGGTGGTACCACAGAGTTGTTTTATTTTGTATTTCTCTAATTAGTAGTAAGTTAGGATGTTTTTACATGGTTATATATATATCATTAATTACTTTCAGAATTAAGTGTTCATGTCCTTTGACCATATATCAATTGGGGAATGACTTATGTTCTTATACATCTGACTCATTTCTCCATGTATTTAAGAAATGAGTCTGTATTAGTTGTTATAAAAAATTCACCATTATGATTATTATGTATTACTCTTTCTTCATCATCCTTTACCTCCTTCTGCTTATCCTTTTCTCTCTCCTTTCATTCTATCTTCAAAAGTGTTTAGCTTCTGATTACCACATGTTCTAATTTGCCTTCTATAATATTACTCCACTTTGTCTTATCCCTTTCCCCTCCTACTTTACTGAATGGCAAAACAGATTTCTATACTCAATTGATTATGTTCTTCCCTCATTGAGAATGAGATTCAAATATTTCACTCTTCACCTCCTGCATCTTTCCGTCCACTCTAAAACTTTTTCATGCCTCTTTTATGTGACATAATTGAAAAATTATTCAGAATAGTTTTCTGTGGTTAATGATTCATGATTTTTCCCACCCCTCTTCCCTCCCCACTCTCATAGTTGACAAGCAATTCCACTGGGCTATACAAGTATCATTGTTCAAAACCCATTTTCAAGTTATTCATATTTACATTAAAGTGATCTTTTAACATCAAAGCCTCAATCATACCCCCATCAAATCATGTGATCAATCATATGCTTTTCTTCTGCATTTCTGCTCTCAAAATTCTTTCTCTGGATTTGTATAGTGTTCTTTCTGGTAAGTCCCTCAGAATTGTCCTGTATCATTACATTGCTGCCAGTAGAGAAGTCCATTACACTTGATTGTACCACAATGTTCTGTGTACAATGTTCACCTGGTTCTGCTCCTTTTGCTCTGCATCAATTCCTGGAGGTCTTTCCAGTTCTATGTGACATAATTTGACTAGAATGACACATTCTATTTCTCCCTTCTCCCACTGTATTCCTCACACCTTAATTTTTTTTAGATATCATCCCATTACATTCAACTCATACCTTTGCCCTCTGTCTATGTATACTCCTTCTAATTGCCCATGTAAACAAGTTTAAACTTATTGAAAGTCTCTTGATTTCTATTTCCTGTTTACCTTTTTATGCTTCTCTTGAGTTTTGTATTTGAGAGTTAAATTTTCCATTCAGCCCTAGTCTTTTCATCAAGAATGGTTGAAAATCTTCTCTTTCATTGAATATCCATTTCCTCCTGGTATTATAATACTTGATTTGCTAGCTATGTGATTCTTGGTTGAAGTCCTAATTTCTTTACCCTATGGAATATATTATTAAAGGCTTGTCAGTCCTTTAATATAGAAGCTGTTAACTCTCATGTCATCATGACTGTGGTTCCATGATGTTTAATTTATTTCCTCTTGGGTACTTGCAATATTTTCTCTTTCACTTGGAAGTCCTGGAATTTGGTTATAATATTCCTGTAGAATTTTCCTTTGGGGATTTCTTTCAGAAAGTGATCAGTGGATTCATTCAGTTTCTATTTTATTCTCTGGTTATAGAATATAAGGAGAGATTTCCTTGATAATTTTTGAAAGATAATATATAAGATCTTTTTTGATCATAGCTTTCTAGGAGTCTAATATTTCTTGGATGAACTCTCCTAGATTTACTTTTCTGAACAGTTGTTTTTCTGATAAGTTTTTTCATATTTTCTTTCTTTTGATTTTATTTGATTGCTTCTTGATGTCTAATGGAGTTCACACTTTCCCTGTTCTAATCCTGAAGACGTCATTTTATTGAGTGAGCTTTTGTATCTCCCTTTCCATTTGGCCAAATCTAATTTTTAGAAGCTCTTTTCATCAGTGAATTTTTGTACTTTTTTCTTCCATATGGCCAATTCTTTCTTTTAATGCCTTCTTCTCTTTAGTGAATTTGCGTATATCCTTTTCCAGTTGGCAAATATTGCTTTTTTTAAAAGTTTTTATTTGCAGTGGATTTTTGTGCCTCTTTTACCAAAGGACTTTCTGTTTTTTAATTTATTATTTTAAAAAATTGTGCTCCTTTACCAAGTGGTCCACTCTTTATAATTACTCATTTCTTTCCCCGGTTTTTCTTCTTTCTTCATTTACAAAATCTTTTTTGAGCTTCTCCATGAATTCGTTTTGGGCATAGAGACCAATTTAGATTTTCCTTGGAGACTTTAGATATAGCATTACTGACTTGTTGCCTTTTCTGAGTTCATGTTTTGGTCTCCCCGTCACCAAAATAACTATTTATGTTGATATTTTGTTGTTACTGTTGTTATTTGCTCATTTTCCATCCATTTTCTTGTCTTTTAATTTTAAAAAAATATTGTAGGTGGGCTATATTTCTATAGTATAGGGTTCCAAGGTTCAGGTTCTTTGTGCAGCTACCTTCAGAGATCACTCTGGGGATCTATAAGTTTTCAGTTCATTTAAGGTGGTATGGTCTAAAAAAGAGGTGTGTCTAAAACTCTCCCAGCCTGTCCATTGGTCTTTGAGCAACCACAAGCACTCTTTTCTACCCTGGAGCTATCATCAAGATCCCCTGCTCTGCTATAGGAGCCTTGGTATGTCCTAATGCTTCTCCTTACCCTGGGACCATGACTAAGGACTGTACAATCTGGATCTACATATGGGCAACTTGCACCCAGAGACAGCAAAGGAAACCCTGTAATCTGCTTTTGAGCAGTTGTCTGACTGCCCCCCACCCTTTCTGTCTGTGGCTAAGCACTCCAGAAGCCTTTGCTGATTGATTTAGCCATCCCTAGGCCTGAGCTGCATTGTCAAAGTGAAGCCTGCCTTAACATACTAGTCTGTGTTCCCCCTCACACTCTGGAACAATGGGTTTTTCATGTCATCTTTCTATGTTGTTTTGGACTGAAAAACTGTTTCAGTCTATCCTTTTGTAGGTTCTATCTCACCAGAATTTGTTTTGAAATATAACATCTATGTTGTTTGGAGGGTAATTTGATAGAGACCAAGGCAGTCTGTGTACCTTCTCTGCCATCTTGGCTCTGCCCCCTAATTCTTTAAAAGTCCTTCATGCAGTGGCATCTGTGCCAAAATAAGTGACCAAAACTGAGCAGATGTCATCTTCTTTGGTAATCATTTAGTGTTCTCTTCTATGTCATAGGTAACTGTCCTAGGAAAAGATAGTGTTTAGCTATTATCAGATTGACAAGAAGTTGCTCAGTATTATTCTGTAAAGAATCTCCAGCCACTTCTAGTCTTATTCTTTTCTTCTTCCTCTGGCCCTTACTGGTTGATCTTTCACCTGATGGATTCTGTGACTTGATTCTTAGCATTCTTGGAATGCTTAGTAGTGTCCTGTCTCAAAACTTCTAGTTCTCTCCTGCCTGTGACATGATCAGGAACACAAAGGGTTGTTAGCCATAAAGTAATGATAACATTACACAGGAAAAGTCACAAATGTGTTTTGAAGTTCTAATTCAGCAGTTTTCCTATTCTTTCTTTCTCTTCCTGCACATGTATAAGGTTTTCCCCAATCTCATTTCCACTGTTTTGTCTTTTGCAGATTTACTTCTGGTTCATTTAGGAACATTCCATTCTCCCTAACAACCTAGAGAGTTGGAGGTGTCCATTGACCCATTTCATCTATTCTGTGAAAAGAGAGATGAGCCTACATTTGAACATAAATGGAGAACTAAGTGCTTTTCCATGGTATCACATTAGTAATTACCACTATAATAATTTCACCCTCATAGATCACAAAGTCTTTCACTCATTTGACATTCTTAGATGATATCCAGGGCCATGAAATTAATAACCCTTTAGCCAACCCAAATCATGAGCCTCTCTGAACTTAACTAGTGCCAAGATAATATCTAGTCTCCATTGGACAGGTGATGAGAGGAGAGGTGGAAAGACGAGTGAAAGGGAGAGGAATAGAAAAAAAGAGAGGAAGAGAGACAGGCACATGATGACATAGTAGTTCAGAGTCAGAACAACCTGCCTGTTTGCATTCATTGTGTGTACCTGGACAATTAACCTCTCAGTGTCCAAGGAGGATCACTAAGACTGTAAGATAAACAGTAGGTGCCAATTTGTACTGGTAGAGAAAATTTCCTTAAGGGGAACTTCCTAAAGAAAACACAGGCCTGGATTAGAATTAGTGTTGAACACACTCTCCCCCTCCTCCCCCTCTCCCCCC
>NC_058134.1:303650602-303675705 GCF_016433145.1 Gracilinanus agilis
CCCCTCCTCTCCTCTCCTCTCCTCTCCTCTCCTCTCCTCTCCTCTCCTCTCTCCATAATCCTTAAAATGGAAGATTTTAGGAAAAACATTTGGTTATTAGAGCTTAGTTTGTTTTTCTGTGATAAGGTTCTAAAATCCTCTTGGATTATCTCTGATTTCTTTTTAAATTCTTTCAGCTTTGACTCTAGCCAATCAAGCTGATGCAATGATAAAAGCCCTTTCCTCACAACTATGCCTTGTCAATAATAGGGTCATTAAAGTGTCCTTTGTTTTTAAATGAGTCTATGGAGAGTTACCCAAAGAACCCTTAGCATTACTGAATATGAGCATTTCACTGTTAATAAATGGTGCCCTGCAAGTCCTCCTAGGAGAGTTGCTCAGCAAGACTTTTCTCAGAAAGAGGATGGATCTGTGTCCTTCCAGATGGTAAATGTACTTATAGTCAGCATGCACAGAAGTATCTCTGGCCATCAAGAGCCAGTCTGCTTAATGTTTAAAATTTAGGACAGGGAAGCATACAAAAAAAAAAAATTGAAGGACAGAAATTGGTAAAGACTTATATATCCCTTCCCAGCAATGATGGTGAATTTATTTATTTGAAATATGATTTTGAATTTCACCTGGTTTTACCAGAATGTAAGATTTATGTTACAGGGGAAAATAGCATGTAATCTCCTATATGTACTGTATCCCTTATGAGAAAGTAAGCTTTTCAGAGATAGGATGACCTCATATTTGTATTGGTATTATCATCATCATTACAACTTTATTTGGTGCCTAGTATATGGTAGAGCACAATCAATGTATTTTCATTCATTGAATCATCCACTCATTCCTTCAATAAGGAGTCATTAATTGCCTACTGTGTGCCAGTAACTGAAAATATAAAGATAAAAAGAAACTGCTTTTTTATTCTGTTGGCAATATACATAAGGAACCATTAAAAATTCAAAAAGTTTATCCCCAGTCCATAATTGCCAAAGTAGATTAACAAAAACATTTTGAAAGAGGAAATGCAAAATGTTAATAATCATTTAAAAGAAATGTTCATTGCCCTAATAAATCAGATATATAACTTTTTTAAACTGTATCTAATTAATTAATTAATTTAGAAAAATTTTTTTCCATAGTTACACAATTCATGTTCCTCCCCTCCTCCCACCCCCTCCCATAGCCAATGAGCAATTTCATTGGGTTTTACATATGTCATTGATCAAGACCGATTTCCATATTATTGATATTTGCACTGGGGTGATAATTTAGAGTCTACATCCTCAATCATATCCCCATCGACCCATGTGGTCAAGCAGTTGTTTTTCTTCTGCATTTCTGCTCCCACAGTTCTTCCTATGGATGTGGAGAGCATCTTTCTCATAAGTCCCTTAGAATTGTCATGGATCAATGCATTGCTGCTAGTAGAGAAGTCCATTACATTCTATTGTGCTACAATGTATCTGTCTCTGTGTACAACATTCTCCTGCTTCTGTTCCTTTCACTCTGTATCAATTCCTGGAGGTCATTCCAGTTCACATGGAATTCCTCCAGTTCATTATACCTTTTAGCACAATAGTATTCCATCCCAGCAGATACCATGAATTGTTTAGCCATTTCCCAATAAAAGGGCATCATTTTCCAATTTTTTGCTACTACAAAGAGTGCCGCTATAAATATTTTTGTACAAGTCTTTTTCCTTATTATCCAAAGAGATGTAACTTTAAACAGCTTTGGTATACCACATTGCAGCAATCAAACTGGGAAAAATGACTAAAAGCAACAAAATTCAGTGCTGGCAAGGTTGTGGGGAAACAGGAATACCTTTCTTGTTAATGAAATCACAAAATTCTACAATCTTTTTGGAGAGAAATTTGCCTGCATTCAATAAAGGTTAGGAAATCAGACATACCCTCTGACTCAATAAGTCCATCTTAGGGTTTTACACCATCTGTGAGTTTTAACTCCAGTAGAAAAAAACAGAGACTGTTTTAAAATATTTTCACCTCAATCTTATTTACAATTGCAAACAAAACAAAATGAACCTAGGCACAATCTAAATATTGCAAGATAAGAAATTTTTACATAAATTATCCTACATTAATGTAGTGATACATTTAAAGCCAAGGAAGAATTAAGATAAAAAATAGCATTTGATGAAGTGATCTAAATGAAAAATAAAACAATATGAAACAAACAATAAGCAAAACAAAGCTGAAGAACCAGCAAAAAAGAAGACACCAACTCTGAGCCACAGAGTGACATGAAGAGATGGCCTTATTCTTGTAGAATTCAATCTAGCTCTTTAAGAAAAGAGAAAAAAGGGGTAAGGAATCAATGGACTGTGTAGAACAGTGAAGAGAATGTCAAATGCAGAAACATTTAATCAATCTGTCTTTCTGTAGTTCAATCTAAATTGGGACATTAATGCATTGCTGGTGGAGTTGTGAACTGATCCAATCATTCTGGATGGCAATTTGGAACTATGCCCAAAGAGCACTAAAAGACTGCCTGCCCTTTGATCCAGCCATAGCATTGCTAGCTTTGTACCCCAAAGATATCAAAGGGAAAAAGACTTGTACAAAAATATTTATAGTCATGTTCTTCATGGTGGCAAAATACTGGAAAACAAGTGTATGCTCTTCAATTGGGGAATGGCTGAACAAATTGTGGTATATGATGCTGATGGGATTCTATTGTGCTCAAAGGAATAATAAATTGGAGGAATCCCATGTGAACTGGACTGACCTCCAAGAATTGATGCAGAATGAAAGAAGCAGAACCAGGAGAACATTGTATACAGAGCCGGATATACTGTAGTAAAATCAAATGTAATGGACTTCTGTACTAGCAGCAATGCAATGATCCAGGACAATTCTGAGGGGTTTATGGAAAAGATGCTACCCACATTCAGAGGAAGAACTCCAGGCATGGAAACACAGAAGAAAAACAATTGCTTGAACACATGAGTTGATGCAGACATGATTTGGGCTGTATACTCTAAACGACCACACAAGTGAAACTATCAGTAGTAAGGAAAAAGGTTTTGATTGATGACACAGGAAGAAACCAGTGGAAATGCATGTTGACTACGGGGTGGGGGTGGGGTGCAGGGGTTGGAGGGGGTTGAGGGGAGAGTAAGAACATGAATCATGTAACCATGGAAAATTTTTCTAAAAAATAAAAATTTATTATAAAAAAAAATAAAAAGGCATGTCAAGGAACAGCTAGGTGGCACAATGGATACACATAGAGTCAGGAAGACTTAACTTCCTGAGTTTCAAATCTGAGTCTCAGATACTTACTAGGTTTGTGACCTTTGGCAAGTCACTTAAACCTATTTGCCTTAATTTACTCATCTGTAAAATGAATTGGAGGAGGAAATAGCAAACCACACCAGTCTCTCTGCTGTCAAGATCTATCTATCATCTCTGATAATCTGATAAGGACTGCTTAGTTGATAAGTAACAGGACATGGGAGATAATCTTGACTGTTAACTCATAGCTGCTTCTCTGAAGTGCCATTGAGTCACAAGTTTATTATATATGAAAATTCAAACATCCTTTCACCCACAAGCACAGACAGAGTTTTTCAGCTCTGTAGACATTGCAGTGAGTTTAGACAATACTTGGAAATTTCAAGATGAAGATAAGAACCAGGCTGGACTTCAGCTGCATGATTATCAGCAAGCTAAGTCTGAGAATACTTTTCTCAGGGGCAAATGCACCTGCTAAACTAAGGTTTCTGCCTTGGCTGCATTTCGGACCACAGGGGAAGAATCTTAACCTCTTAACTTCTGGTTTGCTAGGAACTTAAAGCTTTTCAATAAGGCCAACAATACTTTTCAACAATAAATCACAAGGATCACAAAAGGAGTCAAAAGAGGAATCTCAGATTTTTATCTATTTGAGACTCCGTTTCTCTTACTGGCTTCCCACACTTTGCAAGAAAACCTTAATGGGGTCAGGAAGAGTAGAACACAACTGAAATGACTGAAAAAGAAAACAACAAAAAGGTATGTTGACATGGCTTACTATTAAAGTATTTATAGGAACTTAAAAGAAAGGATTAATTTTCTACTAGTACATTCCATTGATCCTCCCTTCCTGTCTCTTAGTCAGTACCATATTGTTTTGATGATCACAGCTTTATAGCACAGTTTAAGATCTGGTTCTGCTAGGCCCCATCCTTCACATTTTTTTTTATTAGTTCCCTTGATATTCTTGATGTTTTGTTCTTCCAAATGAACTTTATTATATTTTTTCTAATTCAATAAAAAGGATCTTTGGTAGTTTGGTAGATATGACACTGAATAAGTAAAATAATTTGGATAGGATAATCATTTTTATTATATTAGCTCATCCTACTTATGAGAAATTAATGTTTTCCCAATTATTTAGATCCAGTTTTTATTGTGCAGGAAGTGTTTTGTAGTTGTATTCATATAATTCCTGTATTTGTTGTGGCAAATAGATTCCTAAATATTTTATAGGGTGATTTTTTTAAACCCTTAACTTCTGTGTATTGGCTCCTAGGTGGAAGAGTGGCAAGAATGGGCAATGGGGGTCAAGTGACCTGCCCAGGGTCACACAGCTGGGAAGTGTCTGAGGCCGGATTTGAACCTAGGACCTCCCGTCTCTAGGTCTGGCTCTCAATCCACTGAGCTACCCAGCTGCCCCTTTAGGGTGATTTTAAATGGAAGTTCTCTTTCTATCTCTTGCTGCTGAGTTGTGTTGAAAATATATAGAAAAACTGATTATTTATGTGGGGTTATTTGTATCCTGCCACTTTGCTAAAGTTGTTGATTATTTCCACTAGCTTTTTAGTTGATTCTCTAGTGTTCTTTAAGTAGACCATCATATCATTTGCAAAGAGTGATAGTTTAGTCTCCTTACTGCTTATTTTAATCCTTTCAATTTCTTTTTCTTCTTTAGTTGCTACTGGTAGTGTTTCTAGTACAGTGTGAAATAATAGAGGTGATAATGGGTATCCCTGCTTCACTCCTGATCTTATTGGGGAGGCTTCTAACTTATCCCCATTGCAGATGATATCTGCTGATGGTTTTAAATATATACTGTTCATTAGTTTTAGGAAAGACTCCTCTATTCCTATACTTTCTAGTTTTGTTTTGTTTTTTAATAGGAATGAGTGTTGTATTTTGTCAAAGGCTTTTTCTGCATTTATTGAGATATTCCTATGATTTCTGTTCATTTTGCTGTTGATATGGTCAATGATGTGAATGGTTTCCCTAGTATTAAACCATCCTTGCATTACTGGTATAAATGCCATCTGATCAGAGTGAATAATCTTCGTGATTACTTGTTGGATTCTTTTTGCTAGTATTCCATTTAAGATTTTTGAATCTATGTTCATAAAAGAGGTTGGTCTTTGGTTTTCTTTCTCTGTTTTTGGTCTGTCTGACTTTGAAAACAGTACCATATTTATGTCATAAAAAGAATTTGGTAAAACTCCTTCTTTACTTAATTTATCAAATAGTTTGTATACTGTTGGGATTAATTGTTCTTTGAATGTTTGATAGAATTTACTTGTGAATTCATCTGGCCCTGGGATTTTTTCTTAGGGAGTTCTTTGATGGCTTGTTCAATTTCTTTTTATGAGGAGAGATTAAGTATTCTAGTTCCTTTTTTGTTAATTTAGACAATTTATATTTTTGCAAATATTCACCTTTTCACCAAGATTGTCATATTTATTACCATAAAAATAGGGAAAGTAGTTCTTAATAATTACCTTAAATTCCTCTTCATTAGAGGTGAAGTCATCCTTTTCATCTATGATACTGTTCATTTGATTATCTTTCTTTTTTATTAGATTAACGAGTACTTGATCTATTTTATTTGTTTTTTTCAAAGTACCAGCTTTTTGTCTTATTAATTAAATAGTTCTTTTACTTTTAATTTTATTGATTTCTCCTTTAATTTTTAGGATTTCCAATTCAGTTTTTATATGGGGATTTTCAATTTGTGTCCTTTCTAGTTTTTTTTTTAATTTTTATTCCTTTAGAAAAATTTATTTCCATGATTACATGTTTCATGTTCTTGCTCTCTCGCCCCTCAACCCACACCTCCAGTAACCGATGCACATTTCCACTGGTTTCTTCCTGTGTCATCAATCAAAACCTTTTTCCTTATTACTGATAGTTTCACTTGTGTGGTCGTTTAGCGTATACAACCCTAATCATGTCTGCATCAACTCATGTGTTCAAGCAATTGTTTTTCTTCTGTGTTTCCATGCCTGGAGTTCTTCCTCTGAATGTGGATAGAGTTCTTTTCCATAAGTCCCTCAGAACTGTCCTGGATCATTGCATTGCTGCTAGTACAGAAGTCCATTACATTTGATTTTACTACAGTATATCCGGCTCTGTATACAATGTTCTCCTGGTTCTGCTCCTTTCACTCTGCATCAATTCTTGGAGGTCAGTCCAGTTCACATGGGATTCCTCCAATTTATTATTCCTTTGAGCACAATAGTATTCCATCACCAGCATATACCACAATTTGTTCAGTCATTCCCCAATTGAAGGACATACACTTGTTTTCCAGGTTTTTGCCACCATGAAAAGCATGACTATAAATATTTTTGTACAAGTCTTTTTCCCTTTGATATCTTTGGGGTACAAAGCTAGCAATGCTATGGCTGGATCAAAGGGCAGGCAGTCTTTTAGTGCTCTTTGGGCATAGTTCCAAATTGCCATCCAGAATGGCTGGATCAGTTCACAACTCCACCAGCAATGCATTAATTTCCTAATTATCACCTCCAACATTTATTATTCTCCCCAGATGTCATTTTAGCCAAAATGTTAGGTGTAAGGTGCTACCTCAGAGTTGTTTTGATTTGCATTTCTCTGATTATTAGAGATTTAGAACACTTTCACATGTGCTTATTGGTAGTTTTTGATTTATTTATCTGAAAATTGCCTATTCATGTCCCTTGCCCATTTATCAATTGGGGAATGGCTTGATTTTTTTATACAATTCATTTAGCTCTTTTTATGTTTGAATAATTTGACCTCTCTCAGAGTTTTTTGTTATAAAGATTTTTTTCCCAGTTTGCTGTTTCCCTTCTGATTTTGGTTGCATTGTTTTTGTTTTTATAAAAACTTTTTAATTTAATGTAATCAAAATTAATGTTACATTTTGTAATTTTTTCTAACTCTTGCTTTGTTTTAAAAATGTTCTTTTCCCAGTGATCTGACAGGTATACTATTTTGTGTTCACCTAATTTACTTAAAGTTTCCTTCTTTATATTCAAGTCAGTCACCCATTCTGAATTTATCTTGGTGTCCAGTGTGAGATGTTTATCTAAAGCTAATCTCTTGCATATTGTTTTCCAATTTTCCCAGAAGTTTTTGTCAAATAGTGGATTTTTGTTCCAAAAGTTGGGCTCTTTGGGTTCATCATAGGCTGTCTTGCTGATGTCACATACCCCAAATCTATTCCACTGATCCTCCCTTCTGTCTCTTAGCCAGTACGCTATTGTTTTAATAAATCCTGCTTTATAATAATAGTTTAATATCTGGTACTGCTAGGCCACCTTCCTTCACATTTTTTTTATTATTTCCCTTGATAGTTTGATCTTTTTTTCTTCAAAATGAACTTTGTTATAGTTTTTTTCTAATTCAGTGAAAAAAAGTTTCTTAGTAGTTTGATAGGTATGGCACTAAAAAAGTAAATTAATTTGGGTAGAATGGCCATTTTTATTATGTTAGCTCATCCTACCCATGAGCAATCAATGTTTTTCCAATTGTTTAGATCTGGTTTTAATTGTTTGGAAAGTGTTTTGTAGTTGTGTTTGTATAATTCCTGTGTTTGTTTTGGTAGATAGATTCCTAAATATTTTATATTGTCTAAGGTGATTTTAAGTGGTGTTTCTCTTTCTACCTCTCGCTGCTGTGATGTGTTGGAAATATATAGAAATGCTGATGACTTATGTGCATTTATTTTGTATCCTGCAACTTTGCTAAAGTTGTTGATTATTTCTACTAGCTTTTTAGTTGATTGTCTAGGATTTTTTAAGTAGACCATCATATCATCTGCAAAGAGTGATAGCTTGGTCTCCTCATTGCCTGTTTTAATACCTAGTATTCTATCTAAGATTTTTGTACCTATGTTCATTAGGGAGATTGGTCTGTAGTTTTCTTTCTCTGTTTTTGGTCTGCCTAGCTTTGGAATCAGTAACATATTTGTGGCATAAAAGGAATTTTGTAGGACTCCTTCTTTGCTTATTATGTCAAATAATTTCTATAGTATTGGTATTAGTTGTTCTTTGAATGTTTGATAGAATTCACTTGTGAGTCTATCAGGCCCTGGCAATTTTTCCTTATGGAATTCTTTGATGGCTTGTTAAATTTCTTTTTCTGATACTGGATTATTTAAGCATTCTATTTCTTCTACTGTTAATCTAGGCAATTCATATTTTTGTAAATATTCATCCATATAACCTAGATTGCTATATTTATTGCCATTTAATTAGGGAAAATAGTTTTTAATTATTGCCTTAATTTCCTCTTCATTAGAGGTGAGGTCTCCCTTTTCATCTTTGATACTGTTAATTTGGTTTTCTTCTAGTTTTTTTTAAGATGAATGCCCAATTCATTGACTTCTTCCCTCTCTGATTTATTGATATAAGCTCTCAGGGATATAAATTTTTCCCTTAGTGCTGCTTTGGCTGCAGCCCATAGATTTTGATATGTTGTTTCTTCATTTTCATTCTCTTCAGTGAAATCAGTAATTGTTTCTTTAATTTGTTCTTTGACCCAACAGTTTTGAAGAATTAGATTATTTAGTTTCTAATTAATTTTTAAATCTGTCTTTCTAAGGCCCTTGTTGATTATGATTTTTATTGCATTATGGTTCGAAAAAATTGCATTCATTATTCCTGCTTTCCACCAGTATTTTATAATGTTTTTACGTCCTAGTGCATGGCCAATCTTTGTATATGTTCCATGTGCTACTGAAAAGAAGGTATATTCCTTTTTATCTCTTTTTATCTACCACTTCCCCTCTTATTATTCCCTTCTTATTATAGTGCCTTTTAAACAACCCACCAACCTCTCTCTCCCTTGCATTGCTCCTCTCCCCACTATCCCATTTATTAAACTTCTAATGCTCTATAGGACACAATACAATTCTCTGCCCCATTGGATCTGATTATTCTTCCTTCTCTGAGTCAATTACAGTATAAGATTTAACTATTACCTGTTGCCAACCTCTTACATCATTCCATTGTATTGGTCTTCTCTTGCCCTCCATCCATGTGCTTCTTAATGAAATATATATTTACCCAATTTTATCTCTTTTCCCTTTTCCCTTTGTATTATACTCTTTTTTTGCCCCTAGGTATTTTACATATGTTTTTGACATTTCATCCTATGTAACAATTTGTCATTGTTCCCTCCTTCTATCTACCCTGATGATAATAACAATTTTTAAGAGTTACTAATATCATCTTTTCTTATAGGGATATAAATCTTTGGAACTTATTGCATCCTTTAAAAATTTTTTCCCCTTTCTTAATTACCTTTTGGTGATTCTTTTGAGTTCTGTGTTTAGGTATCAAATTTTCTGTTTAAGTCAGATCTTTACTTTAGAAATGCTTAGAAGTCTTCTACTTTATTAAATGATCATACTTTCCCTTGAAAGAATATAGTCAATTTTTTTAAATAAATTTTTTTAATTTTTATTTTAAACCCTTAACTTCTGTGTATTGGCTCCTAGTTAGAAGAGAGTGGTAAGGGTAGGCAATGGGGGTAAAGTGACTTGCCCAGGGTCACACAGCTGGGAAGTGTCTGAGGCCAGATTTGAACCTAGGACCTCCCATTTCTAGGCCTGACACTCAATCCACTGAGCTACCCAGCTGCCCCGAATATAGTCAATTTTGCTGTATCTTTGATTCTTGGTTGTAGACCCAGTTCCCTTGCTTTCCAGAATATCATATTCCATGCCTTCTGGTCCTTCAGTGTGGATACAGCCAGGTCCTGTGTTATCCTAACTGTGGTTCCATGGCATCAAAATGGTTTTTTTAGCAGTGTGTAATATCTTTTCTGTGGTCTGGAAGTTCTTGAACTTGACTATATATTATTCCTGGGTATTGTCAATTGGGGATTTAATACAGGAGATGATCTGTGGATTCTTTCAGTCTCTCCTTTACCCTCTCGTTCAGGAAGTTGAGGAAGTTTTTTTGGATAATTTCCTGTAGAATGATGTGCAGGCTTTTTCTTCTGTCATGATTTTTCTGGTAGTCCAGTAATTCTTAAATTGTCTCTCCTGGATCTATTTTCCAGTTCTGTTGTTTTATCAATGAGGTGATTCCTATTTTCTTCAATTTTTTTCATTCTTTTTTTTTTTTTATTTACAGATTTTTGCTGCCATGTGAAGTCAAATGTTTCCAGTTTTTCTGAATTTCATCTCTGGCTTTTTGATCTTCCTTCTCCTTTTGATCTGTTCTTCTTTGTAGGTCATCTTTGACTTTCTCTGTTTCATTTTTGTTTTTGAGCTGGTTCATTCTGGCTTTCAAGATATTTTTCTCTTTTAGTTCATGTGCCTCTGTTTCCAAATGACCTATTTTTCTTTTCAAGCTCTTTTCCCAATTTTCTTCAGTCTCTCTTAATTATTTTTTGAATTGTGTTTTGAGTTCTTCCAAAGTCTGAGTTCAGTTCTCTGGAGTTCCTGAATTGTTGCTAGATGTTCCTTTGTCCTCCTTTGTTCCATTTGTTCTTTGTTTATTACCTGAATAGAAGCTGTTGATTTTAATTTCTTTTTTCTTTTTCTGTTGTTTACTCACATTTTTCCTTCTTTCGCCCTCCTTATTGACTATATTCTTGTTCCTCTGTTCATTTGCTGGATCTGTAAGTTTGAGCTTTTCTCCCCTAAAGGGACTTCTTTGTTCTGCTGTTTAACTGTATTAGGCTGATGGAGCTGACCTGTTTTATTATTGTGTCCTGAGGCCAGATCTTCCCCAGCTGTCAGCTGAAGCTGAAGGTGAAAGTGAAGGTGTGGAGGCTAAAGGTAGTTACCCTCAATCTTCTTCTCTTTCTTTCTGCCATCTGCCTCCATGCCAGCTGCCTGGTCAGAGTCTTGAGGTTCTCATGGTGGCACTAAGGTACACTGTTGTGATTGTAGCCTTCTCCCTGAAATTCCAGTCAACTAAGTTCTTACTGAGGGTCTCAGTGAAGCAGGTGGGGAAGGGGAATTGGAGATTGAGCTTTTCTGCCCTTTGGACCCTTCTTTTCTGCACTATTGATAGACTGCATTAAGCCAGATAAGCTGATGTTAATGTGCCCTGAGGCCAAAACCTCCAGAGTCAAAAGCCCAAGATGAAGGAGCTAAATGCTGCAACCAGGTTGCCCTCCTCTCTGCCCTTCTCCTCCAGCTGCCTCCCTGAAAGCTGTGATCAGGGCCTTAAGCCTTGAGTACCTGTGGTAGCAAGGTACTCCCTCTAGGCTGGAGCCCTTACCCCAAGATCCCACCAACCACCTGAGTTTCAGTACAGTAATTGGGGAGGGGTCAAGGGACTTTCCTTCTTTCTTTTCCTTAAACCCAAGAATTCAACCTTCTCTGCATACCTTTTAAGTTGAATTTAGCAGGAGGGCCCTCAGGCTCTGTCCTGTTGTTATGTTTGGTTTTATATCCCCCTTGAAGCACTTTGTTTTAAATTGGTATGGAAGGGTTTTCACTGAGGAATTCATTTTTGCTGCTTTTAAGCCACTATCTTGACTCTACCCCCACCCAAATTGCAGATTTTTAATCAATTAAATTCTCTGTTGGACAATTAATTCTCAACCCCACATTACACACAAGTCCCTTTGCTGTGTGCTATGGGCATAAAATTCCATTTCAAGGTTTATCATATACTGATGTGAGAGAGACAAGAGCCCATATTCTGAAAAAAAAAAGCCTTTCCCCCATTTATTCAAGGTTCAACACTGGCATCTCATTTGATACGTAAGATAGATCTCTGAGGTAGGCAGAATGGGACCTATACCAATATTATATATATGAAAATAGAGAGTAGGAGGTGAAGGGACTTGCCTGAGATCACACAGCAAGGTTAATATCTTTGTCAATCATTGTGTAAAATATGTTTTGAAAATGGAAAGAATAGCTACCAATTTTTTTACTCTGTATTTATTGTCGAAGCTATAAAGAGTGTTGAAGGAAAACCTTTCCTTGGGGACACCCTAGTTCTAGCCTCCAATTTTCTGCTGCCCTACTGTGGAATGTTTGGCAAATCATTTTCACTTGTGGCTTTGATTTTTCTGTAAAATAAAAATGCTTTTGTCCAAGTGGCCTTTTAGATCCTTAATGTTTAACAGTCAATATCCCTGGAGTTGTGCAATTTTACCTTTTATATCATTAATGAGAAAGTAGTCAGGCACATGGGAAAAGCTTTAATTTTATTTAATTTTAATTTTACTGATGGGCAAATTTTAAAAGAATAGGAAGTCTTTTGCATGAAAAAAATTCAGACCCACTGTGGAGCTGAAAGGTTTGTAGAAATGTTGAAAAGGGGAGAGCGAATAAGCAGATCAACAGGAAGCCTTTTCTATTTCTCCTTCCTCTTCTCTTCTATAGACTAGTATCTTTCTTAGACAGGCACCCCTTTGTTTGTATCAACTTTGTATATATTTTCCATCTACATGTGTCTATATACATACTTTATTTTCCACTCTGACCCACCCCCCAATCAAATGACAACTTCTTGAAGGCAGTGATTATTCCCATTTTGTCTTTTCATCTCTACCTCTTCATCCACTAACTGGAAAAAAAGTATGCACTTAAGAAATCTTTTTTAGTTATTTTGATTAAACCACTCCTTTTATGTTACAAATTGGGAAATTGAGCCCCCGCCCCAGAAGCAAAGAACTCCTCCAAGTGTCACAGCTAGTAAGAAAGGCAGGTAGGATTCCAATCCATGTATTTTGACTGCAAATTTAGGACCCTCTTCACTCTTCTGTTTCCAAAATGTGATGCATGTGAGGGCCAAATTCACAGTCCTCATATCTCTGACTCACATAGAAGCATATATTTACAATAATGCAAACTTGAAAGGAAATTGTGTGTCCAACACTGAGAAACTTGTGGTATATCAGAGTAATGAAATGATTGCACCATTAAAAAGGATGCATCCCAGGAATATAAAGAAACCTGGACAGACTTATTAGAAATGGTGCAAAGAAAAGACAGCTGAAATAGGAAAATAGCAAATAAAAGTGGGAAGAAGGGAGGAAAAAGAAGCAGGGAGAGGATAGAGGAATAGGGAAAGAGAAGAAAACGGAAACAAAAATAGATAAAAATATGGGAGGTGTTATGACTAAGGATGATGAACATGATTTTAAAGCTCAGAAAACTGAGGCTAAGTGTAGTCAAGTGACTTATTTGCCCTTAGTCACACAGTACTGAGTGTCAGAGTAAGGATTCCAGCCTAGCTCTCCTGCATCCAGCCTGGTATTTCCAATGAATCATATTCCCTTTCAAGGAAGAGAAGTCATTGTTATTGTTTAATTAAAGAAGACTGACATTACATTGTTTCCTCCCTATTTATTCTCCATGGAAGAGAACCTACTAATTAGTCACACTTTGAGATGGTGTAGCTAGAATTCTTCTCAAGGTTTGGGCTAAAATGGATGGTCTCTGACTTCTTTCTAATTCAGAAACTGTACAACTATGTGGAAGAAGGATGGAAAGGTAAGTCAGAAAGCATTTAGCAATCTTAGAGGTGATGGTGCACACACAACAATATTCCCACAAACCCCAAAAATCCCCAGAGATTAAACTACGTACATTTTCACAGGGCTACTTCCCATCAACCTTGGGTCCTCCACCTCATCACCAGTCTCTGTCCCTTTGATTGGATTATGGACCCAAGAATGCCAAAGGTATTGTAAAAGATAGTGCATAAATAGAATTAGCAAGACGTGGCTTGAGAACCACACATGAAACAAGCCCGAGAAATATGAATCCACCCCATATTTACCACTGAAGCACATGGTATCAACTGCAAGAGGTCTGAAGATGGGGAATCTTGGAAAGCTCATCTAGGAAAGCTTAGACTTTGCTGGGAAGACTCCCTGGATTAGACAACAGGTGATTGTATCCAAAGATGGGGAGGATTATGAAGAGGTAAACAGGAAGAAAGTAAATAAACAAAGCAGAAAGGCAACATCCATGGAATGGTCACGGGTAAAGGAGGAGTCTGGCCTGTCTTGTTGGAAAAGGCTGTGTTGGAGGAAATGATGTCATCCCTATTTGCAAATTTACTATCCAAGGGAAATCTTATTTCAATTGCCTTGTTCATGCAAGTATCATTAGGCATTTTTTCTTCCCAGCATCCCCAGTTTTCTGTCAATATCAATGGAGTCTACTCCTGCACCTCCATGCCTCCCCTGATTATCAACCTGATTAATGGGATGAATGCATCCCTTCCCACCCCTTCAGACCAATGCAAAGTAGACAGTTTCTGTATTCCCACTCCCAGTCATCTCCAGGGTGGTTGCAGAGGGAATGCAGATAATGTCAGAGGGACGAAGCTTCAGAATTAATTTTTCCTCCTACCTGGAGGCAGTGATATATCTGAACACTCAAAGCCAAAGTTTATTTCTTCTCCTCCTCCTCTTGTTCAATGTTTCCCATCATCGCAGTGCCTTATGTGCTTAGAGTTATTTCTGTTTGGGCAATATTGTGTGCTATAGTTATCTCTGCTTGTCTCTTCTCCCCTCTCACAGACTGAGCTCCACAAAGACAGGGACAGTGTTTTGGCACAATTTTGTAAATGTATCTCTGTCCTCAATGCAAATCACAGAGTGCTCTGCACAGGGAATGGGGGTACTTAGCATAATGCATGATGAATGAATGAACAGAGTGACTTATATTTCCATGGAAGATTAATGGCTATAAAGTGACTTAATGTCAATTATCTCATTTTACTTACAAACTTTCGAATCTAGTGCTGGAAGCAATCTCAGAGGACATATAAGCTAAGGGCCTCACTTTACAGATGAGGGAACTGAGGCACAGAGATGGAAAGAGACTGGTCTATTGTCACAAGCTATGTGAGGGAAGTAGTGCTAATTATTTCTATTTTATCAAAGGGAACTGAAACTCGGGTGGGGCTAGAGTGAGGAAAAACTTTTCCAATGTCACATGGTCATAATAATCAAGATCACATTTTGAGTGGAAGAATTGGGGAACAAGCCTTGTCCTGGCTCCATATTGCATTCTCTTCCTCCAGTGCAGCATCTGGCCAAACCCAGCTATCCATGGGTAAGCCTGGAAGGAAATGATTGGCTCTCTTCCCACAGGCATTTGGTCAGAAACTACAGCAAGTAGGAGTACCTCTGACCCACTGTCCTCTCACACCAACTGCACCTCATGAAGGCCTTCCAGAATGAGTTAAATCACCCGCTCATGCAGAGCATCCTGTTTTCTTATGAAGCATGCTCTCAAACTCATGCTACAATTAGAGCTGGAAAGGAGGTTAGAGTCTGTTTCCCAGTCCAACTCTGTCATTTCACAGATGGAGAAATTGAGAACCAGAGATTGCTAGTCTTTCAATCTCAATATATAGGTCGATAAATGTATACCATGTACTCACTGGTAGGAAATAAGGCAACCAGGATCTGAACCTAGGTGCTCTGCCAAGTCCAGAGATCTTTCCATTAACCATTATACTCATATTGGGAATGTTGGGAGCAAATTTAACCAGGCATGAGGCAAGATGCTCTCTGGAATCCCTTATG
This sequence comes from Gracilinanus agilis, assembly GCF_016433145.1. Classification (NCBI taxonomy): domain Eukaryota; kingdom Metazoa; phylum Chordata; class Mammalia; order Didelphimorphia; family Didelphidae; genus Gracilinanus; species Gracilinanus agilis. Next base: position 303,666,349 of record NC_058134.1, read on the forward strand.
ATGGCAAGACTGGAAGGACAGCAGTGTGCATTTGTGAAAGTCCCTCCTTGAGGCCTTAGAAATCTGAGAATTGGGAAACTTCTCACAGCTCTGACACTGATACATTCCAAAGGCCCCTCTAGGTTGTTGTTTTTCTTTTTCCTTTTCCATATTAAGACCCCTTTCAGTTTGAACATTTGAATCAATCACTCAGGCAACAATCACTTATTGAATGTCTACTCTTTTGGCAGACACTACAATCAGCATTAGGGGTTCAGCTGCTCATCCTCACACACCACACTTATCTATTGTTGAATCTTGTTTCTACTTTTACATCTCTCTGTGAACACTAGTACAGGCCATGCCACTGTTGCCAGGACTATCACTATAGTCTATTAATTGGTTTGTCCACTTCAAACCTCTCTCCTCTCCAATCTATCCTACACTCAGCTGCCAAAGTAAAAGTCCAAAGGTTACTCCTTCCCTCCTCCACTCAAGAAATGCTAATGACTCCCTTCCACCCCTAGCATCATCTTCTGGGATTTTGAATTCTTGTATGACCTTCCCTTTCAATCTCATTCTAGCTAGATCACCTTCCCTCATTCTACATTCTAGTCAACTGGCATCTTTGCTCTCTCTCTCTTAGTCTCCATTTGCCATTTACACTCTTTTGTACTGGTCTTCCCTTCTGCCTGTCATTGTACTAACCTTCACCTCCCTCTGCCTTACAATTCCTTATTACCTTCCACACTGTACTAAAGCAATACCTTTTCCCTGAAACCTTTCCCAACTCCCCCAGATGCTACTGACTTTATGCCCACCAAGAGAATTTACCTTGTGTTTTTTTCCTATACAGTATGGATATATTTATTTGTCAATACTTTTACTTCACTCTACTAAACTAATCTTTGCTGGCATTCATGATTTTTATAATATTAATGAGAGAATATTTACATAGTATTCTGAGTTTGACAAAGCACTTTATATAGTTTTTCCTTTGATCCTCAAAACAACCTTGTTCAATAGAGGCTATTATGATGCTCATTTTATAGATAAGGAAGCTGAGGTAGACAGAGATTAAATGAAATTCCAAGTGTTATGCACCTAGTAATGTTGAGGCAGTATTTGAATTCAAGCCATCTTGAATTTTGGGCCTGTGATTTTATGGTTGGAAGATATACTAACAAGAACCTCACCTCCTACTTGGAAAGTTTGTTCCAACATTGGTCTCCTTCAATTGCTAGAAAATGCTGCTTTATATTGAGTGGAAATTGGCCTCCCTATAATTTCCTCTGGTCAGACCTGGGTCTGTGGTTTTTGTGAACAAATTTAATCTCTCCTTTCCCTCCATGAAGAATTACACTTGGTTTGGTCCATTTTTAGAGTTGCCTCCCTCTCTGGGCAGCATACAATTCTCATGCTGGGCTTGTGAGGCACAGGGATAGCCCCTTAGGGAAGCTATCTGCGGCTAACCCTGAATCTTATGTTCCTCCTTTCTGTCCTTGACGTGGCAAGAGAGCAAGTTGAATGAAAAATGATCCTAACACATTTCTAAGGCCTATATCTGTCTTCAAAATTCAGTTCGCTGGCTTCGCTTTCTTATGTCGTGAACTCTGGGGGTGCAGATCTGTGCGTGTTGTGTCTAAGATTGAAATGGCTTCATGAATTACCCAGCCTAGAGAATTGTTTGTGTTGAAATGGGATGTTCTGAAATGAGCTCCAGGAGAGCAGATTTCAGATCCATTGAGGATGATGATTCCATTAGCTGGGCATCTGCCCCAGATTTGGAAGGCAGACCAAGGTTCTCTTCTCTGTCTTCAATTTAGAGGAAGAATGTTTTCATCTAGCTCCAGGGAACAGAAGCTGAGATGCAGACAAGCCTTTCTATTGCTCGTTTGGAGAAGAAAACATTCCTGAAAGTTTTTCCCTCACTGCCCATTAAGGGGACAACCTGAGGGCAGAGGTAGTGTGATGCAGGGGAAATATCTCTCAATTTGACCACAGAAGACCTTATCTCTGCTTTTTACTACTTATGTGACCACCGCTGTGTTCAATAAATGTTTACAAACTACCTGCTATAAGAAGCTGTAAATGGATAGCTGATTTCAGTCAAGAAGACTTGGTTCAAACCTAACTTCTGGCACTTACCAGCTGTGGGACCCTGGGCAAGTTCCTTAACCTTTCTATTCCCCAGACAATTCTTTAAGACTGTAAAGTGCAGAGAAGGTCACAATCTATAGCAATGGAGGGAATTTCCTCCCTGGAAACTCTATCCCAATAAAATCATAGGATCAGATCATCCCATCTTGTCTATGTGCCAAGCTCTGGATAATACTTACTTACTAGAGATTGAAAAAAAATTAAATCCTTGCCCCCCAAGAAGTTTAAATTTTATTAAGGGAATACTTTATCAAAATCACTTGCAGGAAGCAAAGTTCATAGAAGGCATCTTCTGGAGGCAGGTGGGACCTGAACTTAGCCTTGAATAAATGAATCAACAAATATTTATTAAAGCCCTACTAAGTGCCAAGCACTGTGCTAGACTGTGGGGATACAAATAGCAAGAGTGATCCTTACTCACAATGGACCTGCAGGCAGCTAGGGGTTACAAGATAGGAAAATAAGGAGAAAGATCATTCTAAGCATCAAGGACAAGTCACTCAAACTACCTGTATTCAGTTTCCTCCATTGTGAAATGTTCTAGGTTATTTAAGTAGGCAAGAACTCTGGCTTTGGAGTGTGAAGACCCTAGTTTAAATTCCATTTGTGATATTTACAATCTTTTTGAACTTGAGTAAGTGAATTCAACTCCCTCTTCCTCAGTTTACTCTCCTATAAAGTTATGAAATTGGATGATATGGCCCTGATGGATGTCTAAGCTCTAGCACTAGGTTCCTCTGAAATAATTTAAGTCCCTTCTTGTTCTGTGTATGTATCATGTGGTGTGCAAAATATGAACAATAATCTTCTAAATCAGAGGAGTCAAACATGGACAACACTACCGAGTGCTGCAGAAACCTATTTAAGATGTATTTGAAAAATATTGAACAAAATGACCAAAAAATACACTAGAACATAAATATCATCAGGTAGCTTTCTAAGTTAAACTATGGCCCCTTGGAATTATTTTTTAAAAACTCTTACCTTCCATCTTAGAATCAAAACTGACTATTGATACTAAGGCAGAAGAGTAGTAAGGGCTAGGCAATGGGAGTTAAGAGCTTTGCCTGGGGTTACATAGCTAGGAAGTGTCTGAGGCCAGATTTGAATTAAGAGCCTCCCATCTCTTGGCCTTACTCAATCCATCGAGCCACCTTCCTTTCCCTCCCCCTAGGGATCCTAATTTATGGCTTAGTGGTCCAATTTCTATTTGAGTTTGACACCATTTGCCTAACTTATTTGTTCCCACCAGAGTATAATGAGGACTGAGCCTTCTTAACTATAAAACTACAGAGAAATAGGAATGGATGTGAAGGACCTACAACTTAGATAGAAAATGGTAAAAAAAAAAAACCTGCTAGAGCAGTATTAGTTTGAAAAATAAGATTGACTCAGCTTCTGAGGCAAGCCTTCTCTGAAATAATAGAAAGGCCATAAAAAATAAAATCCCTGTTTATAAATGCAATCATGTTGGTGAGGCCAGCACCTAGCACAATGGCTGACACATAGTAGGTGCTTAATAAATGTTTATTGACTAATTGAATGAATACATTGAGAGTCAGAGGAAATGGTAGGGCCAGTGGAAGGGATTCATTAGAAACTTCAATGACAGTCAGATCTGGACTGCAATAGCATGGACAACCATACTGGGTTTCTTTAGGGAAATAATTTGCTCCTGGATAGTGATGTTTGGGAGGGGGCTCTTAACCTCCATGGAACAAGGTCCCATATTAGGAACATGCTAGCAGATCAATAGGCTTCCATACTGTTTGAAACCAGAGTCTGACCCATGAATAACCAATGGATCCCAGGCAGGTGAGAATTTCTAGCAACATAGGTGACACAGGTAAACCTTGACTCAGGAGGCAGAGCTCTCCAGGAGAGCTTTTCCCCTGAGTTCAGAGGAAGTAGGTCAAGATAAAATGGCAGAAAAATAATACTGAAAAAATATTTTCTTAGAGATATTCTACAAAGATGGAGATGGATCCCCACTTGAGCAGAGTCATCAAGGTAGGATCATGGAGCTGCAAGCTAGAGGACATAAATGAATTGGCCAAGATGCTGAGGGAAACTTTTGGAGAACTAATTATGCTTTTCAAGATCATGTATTGTAGCTTTATCTCAAGGAGAAAAATATCAAATCAGATGCCCACAATACACACAGCAATTTTTAGCAAAACCTTTTCATGTGCCCTGGTGATATCATCTTTATCTTTATATCTGTATTTAAATCATCTCTCTCATATCTACACCAAGCCTACTGATGTATCTATCATCTACATCAATGGTTCCCAAACTTTTTTGGCCTACCACCCCCTTTCCAGAAAAAATATTACTTAGCCCTCTGGAAATTAATTTAAAAAAAATTTAATAGCAATTAATATGAAAGATAAATGCACCTATGGCCATCACCGCTTTCCTGGATCACTGCAGCACCCACCAGGGGGCGGTAGCACCCACTTTGGGAATCACTGATCTATATAGTCATACATTCATCAATCCATGATCCCCTCTCTAGTCTCCTCTTCCTCTTCTTCTTTTTCCCTTTGGTCATTCCAATTACTTCATAATACCCTATAGTAGATGGTATACTTCCAAATGGGCCCATGTGTCCTCACCAGATTCACAAGATGAGACAGAGATGTTGACAGATATTAGAACTATTAGCTCTGGCTGAACCGAAGCAGAATAAATAACAAAACCCTTCTCCAATGGTGAATGGCTCTGTTATTTTATCTCTCATAACATTTGGCAGAGTAAATATCTCAGAGTAACTTTTAATGTGCTCATTGTTCTGTTTAATTTGCTTGACAGAAGCCAGGGATTTTACTTTGTCGCTGTCAGTACAAATTATGGCATTTTTAAAGTATCTTAGTGATTAGGTTGGTTTCAGATTTTGATGAAATGGGTCTCTAAGGTCAGAGAGCAAGTTTCCTTTTTTTTTTTTTCACATAAGTCCATAGATAGGTAGAAAAAGAGAGCCAGCCTGCCAGACTTGGATGAGTTTTCCTTTTCAAAGAATGTGGGATTTGGGATCAGAAACCCTGGATATACATCATCATTTCAATATTTAATAGTTATATGCACCTGGCCAAGTCAATTACCACATTTGAATTTTTGTTTTCTCATCTACAGAATGGAAGAAATAATACCCCAAGAGCACTGTGAAGAAAAGGTTTTACAAATGTTTACTAACATGAACGATTATTGTGTTTGTATGGATGTTATTTAATGAAGTTTGTCACTCCACTCCCTTCACCTGTTCCAAATCTAGATGTTACCCAAGATACTATAAGTAGGTTCAACTCCTCATTCTTATACTTACCTATATATGTGGTCAATCTTTTAGCCTCTCAGAGCCTCAGCTTTTTCATTTGTAAGATCTGAATATTAGTAACACTATATCACAGACGTTTTGTAAGGATTAAACAGAATTATGATTTGCAAATTAACTATGGGAGGTGCTGAATACCACATATAACACAATCTATTCATACAATGTGGTTATAAATCAGAATCAAATACTCTGCGTAATTACCGATCTTTAAAATAATGAAGGGGGAAAGAATATTTCATTTTGTAATAGCTGATTTGATGTTCATTTCCTACAAAATCATAGCATGGATTACTAATTGATGGTTCCTGAGCATCTAGAATATGATAATCCCTAGCAATAACCATGGGCTTACTCAGAACACAGCACGGTTGAGTGAGTGAATTTGCTTCCTTTTGTGATAAAGTTACTGAACTAGTTGAGAAGGGGAATTCGATACATAGTCCCCTTCAAAATATCCTCGTGGATATTGTGTCTGTGATGTATAAATGTGGGATTTGTAATAATACAATCAGATGATTTATAGGATGAAAAACTATAAACCAAAGGTTAATGGACTATTGTCAAGCATGAGGGACTTCTTTAGCTATGGCCATAGTATTCTATCCTTGGACCTGTTCCATTTAACATTCTTATCAGTGATTCATATGAAGACAAGTTTATCAAATGTTCATGTGATGCAAAGCTGAAGATAGTTATTATGTTATTTGATTGAATCAGAATTCAAAATTGGTTTGAATGATAAGCAGACAATAATGCAAAGACCTTAATAAGTTATTATAAAGTCCTGCATTTTTGTTCAAACAAATCAAAGATTGAGGTTTGGGAACAACTGATGTGAAAACAATTCATGTGAAAAAAGCATTATGGTTTTCCTTGATGTATTAGTACATCATGCCTACTAGAATCCCTCACTCAAATGTAGGACATGTTAAGTGAACTCTAAAGTATCCAAATGAAAAGAGTCATTAGTTTGTCTATCCTCTGTCCTGGTTAGACTACATTTGAATTGTTTTCTTCAATTCACGTTGAATAAGTTTGAAATGGTCCAAAATAATTAAATCAGGAGGGTAGAGTGAAGACTTTGCCAAATAGGGATAAATCAAAGGAAGTTTGGGCATGGCTAACCTGGAAATTAAAAAAGAAGATTCTAGAGCAGGGTGAATAAAGTATGGTAGATGTCTTCCAGTATTTGAAGAGCTATTGAAGGGAGTAGATATATTTCCTGATATCCCCCATAATGAAGAACTAGAAGTAGGAGAACACTTAATAGGAAGGTAGATTTAAGATGAGTGTAAGGAAATTCTTCTTATCATTGAGCTCTCCAAAAATGGGATGAGATTCTCAAAAAGGAGTGAGTTTACCATTACTGGAGGGTTGCTTGACCACCTTTCAATAGTTGATGATATTTTGCAATAAATTTCTACATAAGTTTTCAGAAGTTGTATGATCCAAATTGTCTCCTTCTTTTCTTCCCTCACCCCTGCCAGAGCTGGCAGGCAATTTGATTAATCTGGGCTATGCATGTCTTATCAAACAAAATGAATGGGTAATATTTTGAAGTAACAGGTGCTGACCGAAGAAGGACTTGACAAAGAATGAATTTGAATTCTGAATCTACTACCTATTGTGGCCTTGAGAAAGTAATTTCAAATCTCTGGACATCAGTTTTCTCATCCATAAAATGAAAAGATTAGACTTTATGCTATCCAAAGTCCTTTCCAATTCCATGATAACCATTGTTGACATGGAATCTAGAGTTCCCAAATTTGTAGCTTAGTGAGGTATGATGAACCCCAAGTTTAGAAATAGTTTGTAGGTTGGAGACCCCAAAAGCTTGTGCTTGTTCCCTGTTCCTGTGAGAATCCACCCGGAGACTGAATAATGGACCCTAGGGTAAATGCTAAATATCCTTTTGTCCTAGGTAGTCTTGCCCATTGTATCAGAGACCCTTCCCAGGAAGACACACCTGGGCAGAGACCATCCTTTAGTATCCATTGTGTAAGCAGCCCCTTCCCCTACACCCTAGCCTCTAGCTATGATCCCTTTCTCTAGCTTGATTGTATCCTGTCAGTATAATGTCAATCATCTCTCCTAGCCCCTGGATCTTCCCAAAAGGTATATAAGTTCCCCCAATTTCCTTTGTCCCTAGGAGTCTTCATCTAGCGCAGTGTCACTCCCAGGATCAGGATGCAGAGCGAAGCAGTGTTCCTTTAGACTCTGCACAAGGCGCAGCTCTGCATAAGAGGCCAAGTAGCCCTCATCCCCTTTTCCCTTGATTAAAGAGTGGTTTTATGACTATTTAATAGTTCTGCGTTTTTTTTTCTAAGTTAACACCATTAATAATGATTTGAATTTGTAACAATCCAGGTATACATTAATTGTGATATTATTTTAAGAGTGCTCAAAAACTTAACTCTTATACTGCTAATAATTGATCTCTGTAATCTTGAGTCAAATTGAACATCAACCTTGCCAAATTCCTAGCCCTTCCCTAAGGCTACACCCCAGAAGACTGGTCAGTTATCTCAGTCTCCTTACTTTACCTTCAATGATCAATTAACATAGGTATCAAACATCAGTAGATGCCTTAGGCCACATCCACTCTGGATCCAGATCTTAGCTCTACCTACTGTTTTAGGTTTTGGCAGTTTGCATTTTATGATGATTACCTCATAATGTTTATGTATCAAGTCACTGAGCTCTCCCCTTCCCCCCATACTGTTGTAACACCAATAAAGGTGACAAATGAGTAAGCAAAGAAGCTCTTAACCATCAGAGCTCCTAACCATGAAGCTCTTGACCACCAGAGCTTACTTGTCTATCTTATGCCAAAACTTTCTGTGTCTGTTTGTCTTTGTTCTCGCCTGATGTTCTCTTTCCATTAGTCCTTAACCTGTAACCCATTTTCACTCAGTCCTTGGTTCCCCTTTCTGAGTGTCCAACCAACTAGGAATCTTCGTGGAGTCGGTGAAGGGCTTCAGAATTAAATGCATATAAAGAACTTTTTTGATAAATAATTTTTGTTGTGGCAAGAATTACTCTCTTCACTTTAAATATGAGGAAATTTAGTCTTAAGTAAGTTAATTGATTTCTCCATGGTCACACAGCAAGTTACTGTCAAATCTGGGATGGTCTATAATGATAATTCTGGAAATAAGAGAAAGGTTGTTTTACTGTTGCACAGTGAAAATCTAGCCTTTTGCTTAAGGGAATTCAAGCTTAAATCACTGGCTTGATTATTCAGTATTCCTACAAATACAAATTGTAGGTGAGCCAATCTTGTATAGTAGTAGATGGAGAACTGTCCTTGGAGATTAAAACATGAATTCAAGTCCTACCTCTACACATAAACGGGTTATGTGACAGGAAACACTTTATTTTTCAGTGCCTCAGGCAAATGAATAGAAGTTATAGAGTTGCTCATCTGGACCAGGGGAGGTCTTTTTCATACATGAGCTCCCATACCAATGGAATTCCAAGTTTCAATGAAAAGAGAAAGTTGCCATATGAAGAATAAACAACTTCATCTCAAAGAAGAAACCAAATCTCCCTGCCTCTGTGCAAGATGAGAAACCAGGGACCATTAGTGTATAATATGGCCTCAGCCAGCAGAGGCTTGGGATGGGCTGAGTGACTTTACTGATAATTATTTTCTCTTCTCTACTTTAATTTTCCCTTTTTTACTTTTATTTTTGGTTAAATCATTTCATCAACCATTCTCTGCAAAGGAGAAGAGATAAGGAAAGAGAGCATGCAGAAAATCTAGGTGATGTCATATATACATATTACATACATATATATGCTACATATACACATACATACACACATGCACATATATGTGTGTATATATATATATATATATATATATATATATATATATA
>NC_058134.1:303676037-303710556 GCF_016433145.1 Gracilinanus agilis
ATATGTACACACACACACACACACACACATATATATATATATATATATATATATATATATATATATATATATATATATATATATATATACATATTTACCTATTTTTAAAATGGAATGAAATAACTCAGGGTCAGCTTGAGCCTCTACACAATGTGTAAATGTATGTGATTTTTCCCCCTTTCTTAATCATCCAGGTTATTGAATCGACTTTTTCCCAGAGAATTACAATCCTTATAAGAGGGGCATTGCTCAGTGCCCCATTTTGGTTGTGCTCTGCCAAATACCTTTATTTTTCTCTTGAAAGATCCTTTTAGCTCTTAATCTTCTCAATAATAAACCTTGTTTTCTCTTATATAAAATTGCATCTTTGTACCAGATGGTCTCTAGTGTGAAATGAAGACTGGAAAAAGCATTTGAATCAAGAAGATATGCGTTCAAATCCATATTAGGCACTGACTAGCTAAGTGACCTTTAGTAAATCATTTAATTAATCTCTGCCTCAATTTCCTCATTTGCAAAATGAGGGCATTAAATAGGATGGCTTATAAGGTCCCTTCAACCTCTCATTCCATGATTCTGCATTCCTATGACCCTCCAGGCTCCAGATCATCTGACTAGAGTGAAGACATCATTCACAGTCTGTCTCTGAATCTGCGGCTTTGCTAGGTGTCTGTCACTTTACAAGAGTAGGAGAAGTGAAGGTTTTGTTTTTATCTTTATCTTTGTTGGATTTGGGGAAGTGTTTCAAGGTCAGAGAGAGAGTCACCACTGCCCAATCGCCACATGATTACCCAGCGAGACAATTTCCAAGCCCTCACATTCCCAATTGGGAGTTTTCTCAAGCATGAACTATCAAATTATGTCAATTCAGGACTCTCTCTGAACAGACAATGGAGACTCTTTGGCCCACTTTATATGGGACTTTTAACCATTTTCTTATTTATTCAAAAATAACAGTGAAAGGTCACTGGCCCGGCCAGACCTGTTAATGCAGCACTGTTTATTGAGTCTTTATGCTTGATTTAAAACTGAATTACCAGGGCATAAAGTGAAAATGCATTTATGCCCTTCAGGAAATTCTGTACATAAAAATTAAATTGTATTATGAAAAGCATAGCGGGTAAAACTTAGGCTCAGGAAAATTGATTGTGAGATCAGAATGTGTGTTGGGTAGGGGAGGGGTGTGATAATTAGTCAGCCTTTTGTCACTGCTCACAGATTTTCCATTTTGGGATAGTCCCCCCACAGTTTGACAGTTTCCTACTCTTTTATTTTAAGGATTACCTCCATGGATGTTGATAAATGTTTCCCCAAATGGTGGCCTCTGTGAAAAAGAGGCATTTCGTAAAGCTCATTTGCACATGTGCTATTCAGCACCAGTAGGGAGAGGTGCACAGATCCCCCAAAAGTCCATGTATCATGTGAGCACGTGGAGCAAAGGACTGAAATAAGTCCCTGTCTCTTGTATGCTGGAGAAACGGAAGAGGCAAATATCAGTAGTCTGGGGTCAGTGCCCAAAGCCAGTTGATGAGCTTTAACCTTGTTTTACTGAAGCCCTAGATTCTATGCCACTTTCTGGATGTCTCATCATTCCCTGCTTCCACATGGATGACCTTCTCCCTTTACCTTTTTTAGTTCTCTCTTATGTATTGCTTTCACACATTAAAATAGGAGCTCCTTGAGGGCTAGAAGCTGTCTTACTTTCTTGTAACAATGGGGTACATTAAATAGAGCGCTCAACATGGAGTCTAGAAGACTAGAATTCAAAGTCAGCCTCCCATACTTATTGACTGTATGATCTTGGGTAAGTCACACAACCACAGCCTGCCTCAGTTTTCTCCTCTGCAAAATAGAGATAATAAGAGCACATATCTCTCAAGATTGTGAAGATCAGCGAACTAATAATTGTAAAGTACTTTGCAATTCAAAAAGCACTATATAAATACTAGGTGAAGGGGAAGCTAGGTAGCTCAGTAGATTGAGAGCTAGGTCTCTAGAGATCAAGGTCCTCACTTCAAATCTGTACTCAGGTACTTTCTACCTGTGTGATCCTGGGCAAGTCACTTAACCTCCATCGCCTACCCTTACCACTCTTCAGCCTTGGAAATAAAACATAGTATTGATTCTAAGACAGAAGATAAAAGTTTAAAAAATACTATGTGGTGATGGTGGTAGTGGTAATAGTAGTAGTAGTAGTAGTAGTACCATTAGTGTTTAGCACAGTTCCTAGCACATAGTAAGTATTTAATAAATGTTAGTTTGTTACCTCTCTCTCCTTTCCCTACCTCTTTTCTTTTCTTCTTTCCTTCCTTCCTTCCTCCTCATTAAAATGTAATATGCTCCCTCTGAAGAATGTGCTATTGTTATTACCATTTTGCAGATGAGGAAACTAAGGTTAAGAAAGTTAAAAATAACTTGTTCAAGGCTACAAAGTTAACACCTGAAGTAGAATTCAAATCCAGGACTTCTTGACTTCAAGTCATTCTTTATATTTCTCTTTTCACTGCCTAGCATAGAACTAGATGTATAGGCATCATCTAATAAGTGTTTGTTGATCAATCACTGAATACTTCATTTTTAATGCCACAAACCTTGCTGCCTTTACCAATTTCTAATATGTATTTCTTGACTTGAGGACCTGAACTCCTCAGTAGAAACACCACCCAATTTTAATAATCACTGATCTCTAAGTCAATATTTATTAAACATCTCCCTTGTATTAGTACTAGACACTGGGGAGATAGTTTAGATAATATGAGATACCTCCTCTTATGAAAGACGCAGTCTAGACTGGGGGAAAGATGACATCATATACTTTGATTGGGATAGGACTTTAGGGAATACCAGTTTCTGATTTCTCATTTTATGTAGGAGAACATTGATTCCCAGAGAAATTACCCCCTTGGCATCACAAAACTAGTATCTGAAGCAAGATTTGAACAACATCATCCATTACTTTTTCCATGGCACCATACCACTTCTCAAGAATAATAAATATCTGCCACATTCCTTTATGATGGCAATGTATCAGAAATATGCAAACAGTGGATCTTGGGATATCTGAGGGAAAAGGATATAGTCCAAGTGCTTCTTGAATATATGTCATAAAATGTGAATACTCTTCTATTACTTGTTGATCTTTTTATTACAAAATAATGCTAGGGCTTATTATTTCTATTAGAATTTTGAACAACATTAAAGGTATTCTGCAGAGTTCAGACAATGAATATGTCTCTTGCTAATTTGTTTGAATTGATTCGTCCTTATGACCATCTACTCTTGGAGTTCCCTTTAAAATAGCAGTCACTTGTATTGGTTTTATAAATTCATTTTATAAATCCAAGCCCAAGTTCTATTCAGTTTTGCTTTCTAGTCTATATTTTATTTTTCCTGAAAGAAATACATTAATAATAACAATACTTGAAAGAAGATGAATAATAAAGCTGTTTTTAATGAGAAACATCCTGGGGGCTGTTCATAATATATAGCATCCAGCTCTGGAAGAGACTTTAGAGGTGATCAAATCTAATCCACTCCATTTACAGCTGAGGAATTGGAGGCCCAGAGTGGAGAAAAAAATTGTCAAAGGTCATTTATCCAGTAATAAAGAGAGCTGTGATTCCAAGCTAGCTCCCCCAAATAAGAAGCAATGCTATTTCCCTTAAACTGTGCTAATCATCTCACTCAGACTGCTCATTTGATAAGTGACCTTGAGCAGATCCCATTCCACCAGTTTCCACGTGTGTAAAAGGAGTGGGTTAGCCTGGATGAACATCATGGTTTTGCTAGCCCAGGTGTCCCATCATTCCAGGAAAGAACACTCCACATAGGAAGCATCATTCTTTCTTGAAGAGCCCTGGGACATTGTTCATCTCTTTTGAGTAGAAATGTACAAAACAATTCTGTCACTGATGAAAAATGTGAGCTACTTGAGAATGAATTGGTTCTGAATTCCTCAATCGATGGTAAATAGTAGATCCATCACCTGGCATATTAACGGATCTCCGCCTGGCATTTTCAAGGAGTTTATGACTTGGAAATTACCGTGGTACATTTACTCTGCATTCATTATGGCTAAAATGGGACCATAAGCCTAGAACAGGAGAAGTCGCTATGCAGAGTGGTTTATTCTTATCCTTTTAGTCATTATCAGGGTGACTGATTTTCACCTTAAGTCATCCAACTTCTTGCTTGAAAAGACAGCTACTTAGCACAGAAGCTGAGTATAAGAATTTGGGGAAGGTGTAATAAAATTACATTATGTTAAATACTCAATAGTAATTGAAGATAATCATATACAGATGAAAGTAATATACAAATGTACATATACCTGCCAAATTATTAGGCATTTAAGCAAATTAGGCAGGGGTCAACTCTTTTTTTATTCAGGAGGTCACCACTATGACTTGGCTTCACTATTCAATGTGTAGAAACCTAGATAGACCTCAGAGTCAAAAGGAAACTTAAAGTGTGCTTAGTCCTACCTCCTTCCCTGAGTTGTCTGCATTGTATCATCCCTGATATTTAACCATCTAGCCATTTTTGATGAAAGGGAGCTCACTCAATTTTTCATGAGATAGCCCTTGCCCAAACTGGCAACTCTGATTGTTAGGGATTTTTTTCCTTATGTTGAGCTGGGATTTCCTTCCTATGACCACTCTTCAATGGCTCTGCCCTCTGCAGCTGCACAGATAACAAACCATTTCATATTTCTCCTCAAAAAATCTGCAGTAGTTTCTTATTGCCTCTAGGATAAAATTCTTAGCCTGGCACTGTACTGTTTGTTCCCAGCTCCTTTCTACTCCAGTTTTATTCAGTATTCCTATCCTTTAATTTAGATCAAGTGAAATATTATTTTGAAAGTATTTGGCCCTGTGCTGGAAACATAGTAGACACTTAGAATGCTCATTCCCTTCCCCTTTTTCCCTTCACACACTCTCTGAGGTATACTAGCTATTTTATTCCCATGAGCATTCTAAGTGTCACATATTTAAAGGATACCTCTGTGCCTTCCCAAAGTCTTCTCTTTGACTCAATAGGGAGTTTTGTAATCACAGTTGTACTGGACTGTTTCTGGAGAAAAATCAACAAGAAAAAACAAAATCATCCTTAGGAACTTTGCACATCCACATTTCTTACTTTCTTTCCATGTTTTAGAATTATTTCTTTCATCTCCGTTCTTTCAGCCACTCAGTAAACAGTCAATTATTAAGTGATATATATATATATATATATATACCTCTGATTAAGTACCCAGGATATCCAATTGGAAAGAATCTTAGAAAAAATTCTACTCTCCAGAAGTTTATGGTCAAAGAGGAAGGTGAGAGCCTTTATACAGATTATACAGATCATTAAGGAGCCGGGAAAAGATTTGATACGAAGGTATTTAATCAGATGGTGATCATTTTCACTTGGAAAAGGGGAAAGCTGAGAGAAGGCTGGGAGACAAAGGAGAGAAGGAGACAAATCTGAGCCTTGAAGGGAAGGAGATTCTAGAAAACATATATGATGAAGGAGTACATGAAGAATTCTTTTTCACTGAGAAGCTGAGAGGTAAATTGTCAAGGATAAGCTGTGGAAATTTTCTGCCAGCCCTCTTCCAACCTCAACCTCCCTAAGCAGAACCCTTTCCCACATCTTTTTTGGCAAGTAGAATGCACTGTGTGTGAAGACAAGGTTTGGCATTGGGTGAGTGGGGGCATTCCACCATGACAGCCTGACAACCAAAGATCCATGAGGGAAAGAAGTCCCCTAAAGAAATGAAGCTCTTTGAAGACTCTATCTGCTAGTGACACCTATATATGTATAGTGCTGAATCTTAGATTTTAGTTCTGGAGAAGCCTGAGATACCTGTAAATCCCATCTATGCTAACTAAGAATATTCTGCTAAGTAAGAAACAAGGAGAAACTTGGTTTCTGCCCTCATAGGATTTACTATGGGGGAGATATGACTCACCAACAAAATGTACCAAGATAATGAAGCCATCCTTCATTTGTCTGTGTGCGCCCAAGTACTCTATCCTTGGTCCCTTTCTTTTGCCTCTACATGCTTTTCCCCTTGTGGATAGTGGACACTTACCTCTCTCAAAGCTCCTACTGTACTCCAGTATTGAAATGATCCCAAAACAGTACGTCCAGCCCTCAGATTTTGTATTAAGAGTTTCTTTCTGACAAGTTGCCAAATCACATGGGGGAATTACCTCCATTACCACACTCTTCCAAGGAAACTCATCTCCAGTATTATAATGAGAGTTAATAAAAAAAAAAATAAAACAGAATTCATTTGATAGCCAGTTTTCCTGGGAAGTATGTGATAAATCAAGCTATATTTCTAGTAGAAGGCTGACAGAAATCAGATAGGAATGTTATTCTTAACATCTGGTTCTGTTTTAAAGCAAATTAGACTCCTGGTGAATCTGGGGTATTTGCTTGGAATTAGAGCTTATTCAAAAGCCACAGTACTATTAAATCTGTTACTAAATCTTAGAAAATCACTACCTCAGTAAAATTACAATTGCAGGTGACTTTGAGGGCAACAATCCAAAGGGAGAGGAACATGGTGGGTAAAACTGGATTACCTTCCATCAGTCAATAAACAAGTATTTAAATAGCTACCAAAGGCCAGGTACAGTGTATATTACAAATAGTTCTGAACAATGAATCAGTAAAAGAAAAAGCACACTAATTAAGTCCTCACCAGGTCCCAGGTACTCTGGTACTTCCTGGAGATGCAAAAATTCAAACAAAGGTAGTCACTGTCTGAAAGAAACTCATATACTAATGGGGGTGAAAAACAGACAAACTAATTCATAACAAAGTGGATAGGAGAGAAGCTTCAGATATAACCTCTTTCAGGGAGAGAATTCCATTCTAAGAATTCCTCAAAATGGCTAAAGTAGAAAAAACTTGACCTTAGAGTTTGGCACTTGATTGTCCACCTCTGACCATTTACCCTCTTGATGTGACTATTCAGTCATACCTGCAGGCCCTCTTAGGCATCAATGAATTTTCATTCTGAATCAAATTGGTGTTTTAAGAGAAAACTCACATTAATAAAAGGACTCCAACAAACTTTGATAAATCATTCATTCAACAAGAATTTATTAAAGGACTTCTATGCACCAGGAGCCTTTGATTGTATGAAACAATGCCTGCTATCAAAGAATTTAAAGGCAATCCTTGATAACCCACAATCCAAATCCCTATGGTAATTTTCATGGGATTGCTATTTGGTTCACTTTCCAACTCTTAGCCCGCTACGAAGTTTCAGACTGGCACATGATTTTTGAATGTCCTTCTGAGAATAACTATTTCTTTTTAAAATTACTTTCATTACTTTTTTGTTGTTTTATTACATTTTTATTTATTTTGTTAATTGTTCCAATTATATATTTAATGGCTAATGTTTTTAATTTTAGCATTCTTTCCTTTTTATATTTTGTTCAGATATTTCATATTTCCTTTTTTCATTCTTTTGATTTTCTTTTATTTTTTGAATTTTTGTAAAGTCATTAACTTCTATTTGCCCAGTTCTAAAATTTAAAGAATAAGTTTGTTTTTTTTCCATGACCTTTTTATCCTCCTTTTCCATTTGGTCTATTCTATGGAACTCTTTTTTTCATTAGTTTTTTCTTTTTTTGTCTCTTTTTCCAGTAGGTAAATTCTGTTTTTGAAGAAACTCTTTTCTTTATTGGATTTTTATGCCTCTTTTTCCAGTTAACCAATTTTTCTTTTTGTACTACTTTCATTTCTTTTCTCCATTTTTTTCACATTTCCCTTTTGGCCAATCTTGTTTGATTTTTTAATTCCTTCTTGTTGTTCTTCCATTGCTTGAGACCAATTTCCATTTTTCTTTGAAGTTTTGCATGTGTTTGCTTGGATCTCACATTCTATTGACTCTGTGTTTTGCTCTTTGTCTCCACAGAAATTTTTTAGAGTTAGGTGTTTCTTTTGCTATTTGCTCATTTCCCCAGTCTTTTTTTTTTTTTTTTTTGGCCTGTCAATTGGGAAATATGAAAGCTAATAATTCTGTCTCCTCTGCTGCCAGCTTGCAAGGCTTGGCACTGTGAAATATTTTACCCTGGGGCCAGGTCTTCACAGCAGCACAGGTTTAAAAGGACTGAACACTATGGACTTCCAGGCTTCATTGCAGGTGGGCACTAGATTTCAAGAGGGGTGGTTCTGGAGTACTCTATTGTTGGTGTAGCCCAGGTCCTGGGATTCCAAAGTTGGCCTATGCCCAAGTTTACAACCTGGTGTTGTAGGCGGGGAGCATTCTGACCAGCACTTCTCTGTGTGCAGTTTTGCTTCTGGGTCCCCCTTATCCTATAAAATCAAATCTTTCTGCCTACCTTTCAAGTTGTGTTGAGCAGGAGAGACCACACACTCAGTCTTTCTGTTGATTTTTGACTCCTGTAGTTTTAAAGGGCTTTTTGAAGATTTGTTTGGAAGGATTGTCAGAGGGGTTTCAGCTTTTGATGCTATTAAACCACCATCTTGGCTCTGACCCCTACATAGATCCTTTATTTTATATTTTTTGAGATCCAGATTTTCTTCCTGCTTCTCACTCCTCTCACCCCACTGAGAAATAAAGTAATAAGAAATCAATTATACAATCTGAAATCAGACAAAACCTATTTCCATATTAGCCATATTGGAAAAAAGGGAAAAAAGAGAGAAAGAAAGAAAGAAAGAAAGAAAGAAAGAAAGAAAGAAAGAAAGAAAGAAAGAAAGAAAGAAAGAACACTTCATTTTGCACTTAGAGTTCATCAGTTCTTTGAAACAAACTTTTTCATCATGAGTCTTTTGGAATTGTCTTAGATCTCTGTATTGATCAGAGTAGCCAGTCCTTCTCAGATGATCATCATTGCAACATTGTTGTTACTATATACAGTGATTTCCTGGTTCTTCTCACTTCACTTTGTATCAATTTATATCAGTCTTGCCCATATTTTTTCTGAAACATTTCTTATAGCATAATAGGATCTCATCAAAAACGTATGAATCAACTTGTTCAGCTATTTCCCAGTTAATGTACAAATTGAGGACATCTCAATTTCAATTTTTGTCACCCCAAAAAGAACTGATGTAAATATTTTGTTCATAGAGGTCTTTTTTTCCTTTTTCTTTTTCCTTATCCTCTTTGGGATACAGACCTAGTAGCAGTAATTCTGGGTAAAAGGACATGAAGAGTTTTATAATATTTTGGGCATAGTTCTGGATTGTTCTTCAGAATGGTTGTGCCACTTCCCTACTCCACCAACAGTCCATTAATGTATCTGTCTTACTCATCCCCTCTGTGAAAGGAAATGCTTGGTTCTCTTTGTGTATTCTCAGTTTACACTTGTGAAAAAGGAATAATTTATTCTCTTTTCCTAATTGGGGTTAATACTTTGGTTAACAATAATTTAAGTATCCCTACTTAGTACCTCACTGATTTTGAAGACAGGATTAACTCTCCTTTGTCTACCTTTTGATTGAATCAACACAAGCTTGAACTAGGTGAAGGAGCTCAAAAGCCACTTAGAGAATTCATACCCTCAGAAACTCAATCAGCCAGGAAACTCTAAACCCTTTTGATGATAATTCACACCTCCAGAAGGTAAGAAGTGGATCCCACAGATGTTGCCCCCCTTGGAAGTGCTGGGTAAATTTGAAGCTGTAATTGGCCCTTATGAAGAGGTGAAGCAACTTGAAACCACTAGAAAAGTCCTTGAATTTTTGGGGCTGGAGAGGTGACCTTCAAGAGGAGTTTAGCTTCAAGAAGAAAGTCAGCTTAAGAAAGAAAGTCAACCTCAGGAGTCACCTTCGGCTCAAGTCATTGTCATTTTTTTTTTAATTTTTATTTTGAATATTTTCTCCTAGTTACATATTATATGTTTTCCCCTTCTCCCAAATCCCCCTAACCTCCCTTAGCTGATGGACAATTTCACTAGATTTTGCATGTATGATCAAGACCAAATTCCATATTGTTGATAGTTGGACTAGAGTTATCATTTTGTGTCTACATCCCCAATAATATCCCCAATAGCCCATGTATTCAAGCAGTTGTTTTTCTTCTGTGTTTTTCCTCCCACAGTTCTCCCTCTGAATGTGGCTAGTTTTCTTTCTCATAAGTCCCTCAGCCTTGCTCTGGATTCTTGCATTGCTACTACCAGAGAAATCCATTCTGTTCTATTATACCACAGTGTATCAGTCTCTGTGCACAGTGTTGTCTTGGATCTGCTCCTTTCACTCTGCATCAATTCCTAAAGGTCATTCTAGTTCACAGGGAATTCCTCCAGTTCTTTATTCCTTTGAGCACATAGTATTCCATCACCAACAGATACCACAATTTGTTCAGCCATTCCCCAATCGAAGGACATTCTCACATTTTCCAATTTTTTGCCACCACAAAGAGCGTGGCTATAAATATTTTTGTACGTCTCTTTCCTTATTATCTCTTTGGGGTATAATCCAGGCAGTGCTATGGCTGGATCAAAAGGCAGCTAGTCTTTTAAAGCCCTTTGAGCATAGTTCCAAATTGCCGTCCAGTATGGTCGGATCAATTCACAGCTCCACCAGCAATGCATTAATGTCCCAATTTTACCACATCCCCTCCAACATTCATTACTCTCCCTTTTTTTCATTTTAGCCAATGTGCTAGGTGTGAGATGATACCTCCGAGTTCTTTTGATTTGCATTTCTCTAATTATTAGAGATTTAGAACACTTTCTCATGTGCTTATTGATAGTTTTGATTTCTTCATCTGAAAATTGTCTATTCATGTCCCTTGACCATTTATAGATTGGGGGATGGCTTGATTTTTTGTACAATTGATTTAGCTCCTTGTATATTTGAGTAATTAGACCTTTGTCTGAGTTTTTTGTTATAAAGATTTTTTCCCCAATTTGTCGCTTCCCTTCTAATTTTGGTAGCATTGGTTTTGTCTATACAAAAAACGTTTTACCTTAATATAGTCAAAATTATTTATTTTACATTTTGTGATTTTTTTTTCTAACTCTTGCTTGGTTTTAAAATCTTTCCCTTCCCATATATATGACAAGTATGCTATTCTGGGCTCACCCAATTTACCTGTAGTTTCCTTCTTTATATTCCAGTCAGTCACCCATTCTGAATTTATCTTGGTGTAGGGTGTGAGATGATGATCTAAACCTAATCTCTCCCATATTGTTTTCCAATTTTCCCAACAGTTTTTGTCAAATATTGGGTTTTTGCCCCAAAAGCTGGGTTCTTTGGGTTTATCAAAAACTGTCTTGCTCAGGTCACTTACCCTTAGTCTCTTCCCCTGATCCTCCTTTCTGTCTCTTCACCAGTACCGTATTGTCTGGATGACTACTGCTTTGTAGTAAAGTTTAAGATCTGGTACTACTAGGCCACATTCCTTAATATTTACTTTCATTATTTCCCTTGATATTCTTGATCTTCTGTTCTTCCAAATGAACTTTGTTATAATTTTTTTTTAATTCTCTTTCTAACTCTTCCTGCTGAGATGTGTTGGAAATATATAGAAAAGTCGATGATTTATGTGTGTTTATTTTGTATCCTACAACTTTGCTAAAGTTGTTGATTATTTCCACTAAAGTTTTTAGTTGATTCTCTAGGGCATTTTAAGTAGACTATCATATCATCTGCAAAGAGTGATAGCTTGCTCTCCTCGTTGCCTATTTTAATACTTTCAATTTCTTTTTCTTCTCTAATTGCTACTGCTAGTGTTTCCAGTAGAATGTTAAATAATAGAGGTGACAATGGGCATCCTTGTTTCACTCCTGATCTTAATGGGAATGCTTCTAATTTATCCCCATTGCAGATGATATTTGTTGTTGGTTTTAGATATATGCCATTTATTATTTTTAGGAAAGGCCCTTCTATTCCTATACTTTCTAGTGTTTTCAGTAGGAATGAGTGTTGTATTTTGTCAAAAGCTTTTTCAGCATCTATTGAGATAATCCTGTGGTTTTTGTTCGTTTGCTTGTTGATATGGTCAATTATGTGGATGGTTTTCCTAATGTTGAACCATCCTTGCATTCCTGGTATGAATCCCACCTGATCATAATGAATAACCCTCGTGATCACTTGCTGGAATCTTTTTGCTAATATTGTGTTTAAGATTTCTGCACCTATGTTGATTAGAGAGATTGGTCTGTAGTTTTCTTTCTCTCTTTTTGATCTAGCTGACTTTGTGATCAGTACCATATTTGTGTCATGAAAGGAGTTTGGTAGAACTCCTTCTTTGCTTACTGTATAGTATTGGAATTAGTTGTTCTTTGAAGGTTTGATAGAATTCACTTGTGAATCCATATGGTCCTGGGGATTTTTTCTTAGGGAGTTCTTTGATGGCTCGTTAAATTTCTTTTTCAGATATGGGATTATTTAAGTATTCCATTTCTTCTGCTATTAATCTAGGCAATTTATATTTTTGTAAATATTCATCCATATCACCTAGATTGCTATATTTATTGCCATATAATTGGGCAAAATAATTTTTAATGATTGCCTTGATTTTCTCTTCATTAGAGGTGAGGTCTCCCTTTTCATCTTTGATGCTGATAATTTGGCTTTCTTCTTTCCATTTTTTTAATTAGATTGACCAGTACTTTGTCAATTTTGTTTGTTTTTTCAAAGTACCAGCTTCTTGCCTTATTTATTGGTTTAATAGTTCTTTTACTTTCAGTTTTATTGATTTCTCCTTTAATTTTTATAATCTCTATTTGGTCTTTAGCTGGGGATTTTTAATTTTTTCCCTTTCCAGTTTTTTAATTTGCATGCATAAAATTTTTAATTTTAATTTTAATTTCCCTTTCCAAATTTTTAATTTGATTTTTCCCTTTCCAGTTCATTGATCTTTGTCCTCTCTGATTTGTTAATACATGCACTCAAGGATATAAATTTCCCCCTGGGTACTGCCTTAGCTGCCTCTCACAGAGTTTGGTAGGATGTCTCATCATTGTCATTCTCTTCAATGAAATTGTTGATTGTTTCTATGATTCCTTCTTTGACAAATTGGTTTTGGAGAATCATATTATTTAATTTCCAATTAGTTTTTGATTTGCCCGTCCAGGTGCCCTTACTAGTTATTATTTTTATTGCATTATGATCTGAGAAGGTT
This sequence comes from Gracilinanus agilis, assembly GCF_016433145.1. NCBI lineage: Eukaryota > Metazoa > Chordata > Mammalia > Didelphimorphia > Didelphidae > Gracilinanus > Gracilinanus agilis. The sequence goes on from NC_058134.1 coordinate 303,689,149, forward strand.
ACATTTATTATTTCTTCTCTTTTGCATTTGTTTGCAATGATTCTATGCCCTATTACATGGTCAATCTTTGTGAATGTGCCATGTGCCGCTGAGAAGAAGGTGTATTTCTTTTTGTCCCTATTTATTTTTCTCCACATATCAATTAAATCTAATTTTTCTAGGACTTCATTCACCTCTCTTACCTCTTTCTTATTTATTTTTTGGTTTGATTTATCTAGATCTGAAAGAGGAATATTTAGATCTCCCACTATTATGGTTTTACTATCTATTTCCTTCTTGAGCTCTGCCAGTTTCTCCTTTATGTATTTGGATGCTATGCCACTTGGTGCATACATATTGAGCAGTATTATTTCCTAATTGTTTATACTGCCTTTAATCAGGATGTAATGACCTTCCCTGTCTTTTTTAATCATATCTATTTTTACTTTGGCTTTTTCAGAAATCATGATTGGCACTCCTGCCTTCTTTTTCTTGGTTCAAGCCCCAAAGATTTTACTCCAGCCCTTGACCTTAACTCTTTGTATGTCCACCTGCCTCATGTGTGTTTCTTGTAGACAACATATGGTAGGATTTTGTATTCTAATCCACTCTGCTATTTGCTTCTGTTTTATAAGCGAGTTCATCCCATTCACATTCAGAGTTATACTTTTTAGCTGTGTATTCCCTAACATTTTCGTATCCTCTCCTAGTTCTACCTTTTCTTCTTACGGTATTTCCTTTTAAACCAGTGGTTTGTTTTAAATCAATCTCCCTTGTGCCCTCCCTTGCTTTAATACCCTTTCCACCCCCTCCCTTATTATTCCCCCTCTTTTTATTTTTTAAGGCCTAATGAATTCCCTCCCTCCTCTCTTCCTCTCCCTTTAAGAACTCCCCACTCCACTGCCCCACTTGGTTTATCCCTTCTGACTGTATCCGTAGGGTTAGATAGAATTTGACATCCCAATGGATCTAGCTACTCTTCCCTCTCAGGATTAATTCCGCTGTGAATAAGGATTAAGTATTTCCTTTTACGCTCTTTTCCTCTCCTTCTTATAATAGTATTCCTCCCCTCCCCTTGCCATGCCCTCTTTGTGTGGTATAGATTATCCTATTTTTCTTATTCCTTCAAGTTACTCTTGGTGCCATCTTCTTTTCCCCCCCCCACTCAATTTTCCCCCATATCATCTTAGAGCATTTAGTACTCCAACCTCTCCTTATTACTACTTCTAATTACTATAATAGTAAGTACAATTTTTTAGAATTACAGGTAATATTTCTCCATATAGAAATACAAATAATTTTATCTTATTGAAGCCCTTGAAGAAGGCAATTTAAAGGTAAGAGTTTTCTTTCTTTCCCCTCTCTTTCTTATTTACCTTTTCGTGTTTCTCTTGGTTTTTGTGGTTGGATATCAAACTTCCCATTTAGTCCTGGTCTTTTCAGTGCAAATGCTTGGAAATCTTCTATCTTGTTGAATGCCCATACTTTCCCCTGGAAGTATATAGTAAGTTTTGATGAGTAAGTGATCCTTGGTTGTAGACCCAATTCTCTTGCTTTTTTGAATATCATGTTCTAAGCCTTGTGGTCTTGTAGTGTGGAGGCTGACAGATCCTGTTTAATCCTGATTGGTGTTCCTTGTTATCTGAATTGCCTCTTTCTGGCTTCTTGTAATATTTTCTCATTAACTTGGAAGCTTTTGAATTTGGCTATTATATTCCTGGGGATTGTCTTCTGCGGAGCATAGAGGGTGATCTATGGATCCTTTCAATGTCTATTTTGCCCTCTTTTTTGAGGACATCAGGGCAGTTTTGTTGGATAATTTCTTGTAATATGATATTTAGGTTTCTATTTATCTCTGATTTTTCTGGAAGACCAATAATTCTCAAGTTGTCTCTTCTAGACCTGTTTTTTTTTTATCTATTAACTTCTCATTGAGATAGTTCATGTTTCCTTCTATTTTGTCAGTCTTTTGACTTTGTTTTATTAATTCTTGCTGTCTTGTGCGATCATTGACTTCTACTTGCCCAATTCTAGTCTTTAAAGTTTGTTTTCCGGCTGTAATCTTTTGGTTTTCCTTTTCAGTGTGGTCTATCTGGCTCTTCAAAGCTTCCAGCTGGTCATTTCTTGCCTTCAATTTGCTTATCAATTCATTTGATTTCTGAGCCTCACTTTCCAATTGTGAAATTCTGCCTTTTAAACTGCTATTTTCTTGCCAGATCTCTTTTATCTATTTTATGATCTCAGATTTGAACTCTTCAAGATCTTGTGACCAATTTTCATTTTTTTGGGAAGGTTTGGATGTCCTTAATTGTTTGCCCTCCTCTGTTTTCTAAGTTTTTTTCTGTGCAGAAGTTATCAAGTGTTAGAGTTTTTTTCTTGGTCTTCTTGTTTATTTCTTGGGCCTTGCTTGGCATCATTATGCTTTCTCCACCAGAAGTTTGAGTAAGGCAATCTAATTCTCTTTGTATGGAATTGGGGAGCAGTTTTTACCTGAGGCTATTTTGTGAGTCTCCTGGCTTCTTTGGGGACTCTTCTGGGTCTCTGTTCTAGCTGTTTTGGGGGTCAAGCCCCCATGGACCTAGCCGCCTGCTCAGAGCCTGGAACGTGGCCCCTGCTTGCTCCTCCACCTGAGGTTTTTTCCTGAGTCTAAGCTCCCTGCTGCTGTCTCTCTCAGCCCCACTCCAGTGTCCAAGGTCTGAGCTTTCCAACCTCCTGGGGTCTCTGTTTTGTCTGTTTTCAGGATCAAGCCCATGTGGTCTTAGCTGGCTGCCCAGAACCTGGAAATTGGCCCACATTTACTCCTCCACCTGAAGTTTTCTCCAGAGTCTGAATGAGGTGCATACTGCTCCTGCCTCTCTCAGCCCCACTCCTGTATCCAAGGTCTGAGTTCTCCAGCCTCCTGTGGTCTCAGGTCTTGCTGCTCTTAGTGGTAAGTTCCTAGTGGTGCCAGTTAGCTGCCAAGGAGCTAGATTTTGTGCCCCCACTAGCTCTAACTTTGGAGCACAGCCTCTGACTCTGGTAATTTGGGTGGGGGTGGGAGAAACATTGCGTTTTGATGAGAGCTATTTTCCCCCTTTATAGCATGGAAGTACCCAAATCCCACATACCTTCTATACTGTGTTCTATTGTGGGGTCCCTTCTTTCATCTGGATTTGGTTTTTGTCCTTTGGAGGTACACTATATTGGTTGGTAAGGAGAGAAAATCACCCTGCTTCTACTCTGCAGCCATCTTAACCCAGAAGTCTCAAGTCATCATCTTGACCTGCTTCTCAGAGTGAACTTGTGTGAGTGGATAGCTGACTTTCCCTTTCTGTCTTCTGGAGAGAGTTTAATTCCAGTTGAAGGTCAACAAGTCTTGGCTGAGTCAAGCACAGGAGTAATATTTAGTTATATAGGCTAATGTCTTCTCTACACTTTTGTATTTCTCTTCTTTCACTCTTTATGCTTCTTTTGTAAATGAAAGCTATTAAAAGTCATTTAGACTTTGAGCAATAATACTTTGAATTGATGACCACAATTATTATTTATAATTTTCATATATTTTAGCCAAACCATTAAAATTTAATTACTATACCTCCAGCATTTGTCATTTCTGATAGGTATGACATTGTACCTTAGACTTGTTATAACTTATTCTTCAGCATCTTTCCCTATGCCCTATCTTTTTCACCTTAAACCCAATGCAAACTTTTGTGGATCAACAATTTTCTTTATATTTTTCAAGGATTTCCAATGCCTACAAGATGAAGTTGAATCATTTAGAATCATCTACATTCTCTCCACAAATAGCCTTTTCTATATCATTTCAATCTGAGCTCTACTGCTTATACTAGGCTCCACACCATCAGTGCTTCAAGCCATTTTTTAAAACTCTTTCTGTGCGCCAGGTATTAGAAATGCAAAGATAAAGTGATTTAATGTTATTTAGGCCCAGAACAGTTATCCTCATAATTTACAATTTAAGTAGTAAAAATCATGACTTTTTTCAAATGGGAGGAATATTAGTTTATTATATTTTAGATCTAGGAGAGACCTTAAAACAGATAAAGTCAGAGCTGATGAGGCCCCTGTAACATATCCTACATTGAGAGGGAACAGAGGCCATCTTTTTCACCTACTTCATATTACACATGACAGAGAGAACCCAGCTAAAAGGCAAAGGTTGGCTCAGTATCATCTCTAGCTAAGGTTTATCAAGGCCCTAGAAGGAAATGAGACCATCTTGTTCAACTACTTCATATTACAAATGTCAGAGAGAACCTAATGATGGTCAGTCAGGTCAACTGCGTATCTAGGGATTAGATTTATCCAGACCCTTGTCCTCCCAGCCTATACTGATTTTCCTTTATAGACAGAATTGTTTTCAGTGCATATCATGACACTTTGGAACATACAAAAAAGAATGTCCTAATCAATGTGTATATGTGTTATTTTTTAGTTAAACAGATTTTTACCCGAGCTCTCAGTTCAATATTGGATTATTATAATGCTGTCCAACTGCCAAATTTACAGTAATAAGGAGTTACTCTAAGATCTTCTCATTTACATTGTATTAATTTTTTCTGGCCTACCTTATATGCCCCACTTGTCTCTTTGCTAGAAAGTGTTGAAATAAGTGTTATAAAAATTTCTGCCTTTAAAAAATATTTTAATGCTTATAAAGCATTTTTCTTACTGCAATAAATCCATCAATAAGCACTGATAAAGTACCTACTATCTGTCAGGCACTATGGTAAGTGTTAGTGATACACAAGAAGCAAACAATAGTACCCTCCTTCAAAGTAACAGAGATAGGTGTATAAACAAGAACTTTTGACTCTAAGCAGTATATGCTAGCCAATGCACAAGACTGCTAGATTCTAGTGGTGAACAATTCACAACCTGACAATGACACTTCAGGGGAACAGAGATGAGATATTTGCCTCATTCCAACATTTAAAAAAGCCCCAGATGTGTGGGTAATTCAATCCTCAAATAAGGAAAGGGTTAGGAATCTGTGTTAACCAAATTTACTGAATCAGCCCAGAAGTAGCCAGGGCAGGTAGGAGAGTATAATTGGGAAAGATGTTTCCCTCAGTGGTTGATTAAGGAGGTGAAAAACTTGGACTTTCCATAGAAATCTAGAATTATATCATTCAAAATTATTTTAGAGATCATCTAGGCTAACTTCATCTCCTGCACAGAACTCAGAAAGTAAGAGAGTCAGGTTTAGGATGATTCCATATATTGAAATGTTTTTAAGTACAGAGAAAATGAAATTTAATGAAGAGAAATGTAAATTCCAGCCCAGGAGCTAAAAAATAAATTTTCAAATATTGGAAATGAGAAATTTGATTAAACAAAAGTTCCTATAGAAATTTGCCAGAGATTTTAGTAGTCTGTGGGCTTAATATGATGTATGTGAATACCAGTGTGTTATGGCAGCCAAAAAAAGGCCAAGATTTTTTTTCCAAGTATTTAAACAGCTTTTCAATGGGACAGGGATAAGATTTGTTGTATATCTCACCAGGGCACAGACTGAGGCCAATGGAGAAGAACTAAAGAGAAGCACATTGAGACATGATGTAAAGGAGAAGACAGTCCTAACGATAAAAGAGAGGGGGCAGCTGGGTAGCTCAGTGGATTGAGAGCTAAGCCTAGAGACGGGAGGTCCTAGGTTCAAATCGGGCCTCAGACACTTCCCAGCTGTGTGACCCTGGGCAAGTCACTTGACCCCCATGCCCACCCTTACCACTCTTCCACCTAGGAGCCAATACACAGAAGTTAAGGGTTAAAAAAAAAAAAAGCTAACGATAAAAGAGATGTCTCTGAAAAGGAATAGGCTAACTGAAGGGGTAGTGCCTTCTCCCTCACTGGCGTTCTCCAGGTAGGGATGGGGTGGCCATTGGTTGGAGATATCATAGAAGGAATTCTTTTTTTACCTGTGCTTTGAATTGGGTAGCCTCTGAGGACCCTTCCTTATGCAAATTTCTTTTTTTGTTTGCTTGTTTATTTATTTTAAAAACATTTTTCCATGGTTATATGATTCATGTTCTCTCCTTCCCCTATGGCCTTCCCACTCCCAGAGCTTACAAGCAATTTCATTGGGTATTATCACTCAGAATCTATTTCCATGTTATTCATTTTTGTAATAAAGTATTCCTTTAAAACTTAAATCATACACCTAAACATACAAGTAATAAATCATGTTTTTCTTCTGTATTTTTACTCCAACAGTTCTTTCTCTAGATGTGGATGTCATTCTTTCTCATAAACCCTCCCCCTCCCCCCCCCCCGGGATTGTCCTAGATCAGTGATGGGCAAACTTTTTAAAGAGGGGGCCAAAGGAAAGGAAATTTTCATCTGTCAGTCTGTTTCTGAGGCAACTCTTTTGAAGTTTCAATATATTGTATCTTACTCATTGTTTTCGTCAGATTAGGAATAATGTTGGACTGTCCTATAGAACATTTCAGGGGGCTGCATCTCGCCTGCGAGCCGTAGTTTGCCCATCACTGTCCTAGATCATTGCATTGCTATTAATAGCAAAGTTGACTACATTTGATCATCACACAATGTTTTAGTTACCATGTATGATGTTCTCCTGGTTCTGCTCATTTCACTCTGCATCAGTTCATGTAAGTCTTTCCAGTTCTTATAGAAATGAAGCATTTCATCATTCCTTATAGCACAATAGTATTCCATCACTATTAAATACCATGATTTGTTCAGTTATTCCACAATTGATGGACAAAATCTCATTTTCCAATTTTTTGCCACCACAAAAAGCACAGATCCAAATTTTGCATACTTTTCTAGAATGTAGCACTAGACATATAACTCCCTGCACAAAGAATAAGGCAGCAATTTTGTATGACAAAGTTAATGTGCCAAATTTTGTTAGACAAAAGTAGAATATATTCTTTCTGTATTGTGCTTATAGAATTATGTATCAGGATAAAAATCTTTTTTTTTAAGCTAAAGAAAACTGAGATAATGGATTAGTAGAAAGATCTTAGTCAAATTGATTTTTTTCCTATCCTGTTAAATTTTATTTATATTCTTTTCTTTTGTATCGGCCATTTCCAGAGATGCTTTCCTCTCCTAGTCATGATCTCTCCTTTGAAACCAAGAAAAACTTGCACAAAATCAACCAAAAATGGAAAACTTATCTGATAATGGATATATCATTCCATATTCATGGTTCACCACCTCTACAATAAAATGAAGATTTTTTTCCTCTCCTCTCCTGTACTCTCCAGTCATAACTGGTAATTATTATTTACTCAGAATTTATCATGGTTTAATTGCTACTTTAATTTATCTTCTCTTTCTGATTGCACTTAATAGGAGCATTATCAGTTTATGCATCTGTTATCATGGTTCTCTATATTCTTAAATCTCATATAGCAGTTTCATAAAACACAGTTATCATTAATTGCATTCTATGTCACAATCCATTCATTACATAATTAAAAGGTAATATTTCTACTGCTTTATAACAAAAAGTGAAACTATGAGTATTTTGTTAAATGTCAGGCATTCCCCACCCCCTCTCTTTTTAACCTTCTTGGGATGTGTCAAAAAGATTAATATCTAGGTCAAAGGGTCATATATTCAATCTACATTGTCTATTTTTAGATCACTTCACTTTGTTTTATTCTTTAATTTTTTTATTTAAATAATTTAATTTAGAATATTTTTCCATGGTTACATGTTTCATGTTCTTTCCCTCCCCTCCAAACTCCCCCTTCCCAGAGCAGACAAGCAATTCCACTGGGTTTTACATGTATCATTGTTCAGAACCTATTTCCATATTATCCATATTTGCAATAGAGAAATCACTTAAACTCAACATACCCAGTCATATCTCCATCAAACCATGTGATCAATCATATGTTTTTCTTCTATGTTTCTACTCACATAGTTCTTTCTCTGGATGTGGGTAGCATATTTCTCACAAGCCCCTCAGAATTTTACTGGATCATTGCATTGCTGCTAGTAGAGAAGTCTATTATATTTGATTGTGCCACAGTATATCTCTCTCTGTGTACAATGTTCTCCTGGTTCTGCTATTTTAACTCTGCACTAATTCCTAAAGGTCTTTCTAGTTCGTTATTTTTTTCAGCAGTATTCAATCACCATCAGATACTACAATTTGTTCAGCCATTCCCCAATCAATGGACACTCCCCCCTATTTTCCAGATTTTTGCCACCACAAAGAGCACAGCTATGAATATTTTTGTGCATATATTTTCCCTATTATCTCTTTGGGGTACAAACCCAGTAGTAGTTTGACTGAATCAAAGGGCAGGCAGTATCTTGAAGTCCTTTGGGCATAGTTCCAAATTGCCTTCCAGAATGGTTGGATTATTTCACAATTCCACCAGCAATGCATTACTGTCCCAATTTTGCCACATCCCCTCCAGCATTCATTACTTTCCTTTGCTGTCATATTGGCCAGTCTGCAAAGTGTGAGGTGGCACCTCAGAGTTGTTTTGATTTGCATTTCTCTAATTATGAGAGATTTAGAACACTTTTTCAGGTGTTTATAGATAATATTCTTTATCCGAAAACTGCCTGTTCATGTCCCTTGCCCATTTATCAATTGAAGAATAGCTTGATTTTTGTACAATTGGCTTAGCTCCTTATAAATTTGAGTAATTAGACCTTTGTCCGAGTTTTTTGTTATGAAGATTTTCTCCCAATTTGTTGGCTTCCCTTCTTATTTTGGTTGTGTCCGTTTTATTTGTATAAATACTTTTTAAATTTAATCTAAACAAAATTATTCATTTTACATTTTGTAATATCCTCTATTTCTTGCTTGTCTTAAATTCTTTCCTTTCCTATAGATCTCACAGGTATACTATTTTATCTTTACCTATTTACTTATTCTTACCCATTCTGAATTTATCTTGGTCATATCTATTCCTATACTTTCTAGTGTTTTTAAATAAGAATGTGTTGTATTTTTTCAAAGGCCTTTTCTGTATTTCTTGAGATAATCATGTGATCTCTGTTGGCTTGGTTGTTGACATGGTCAATTATAAGGATGACTTTTCTAATATTAAACCACACTTGTATTCCTAGTATAAATCTCACCTGATCATAGTGAATAATCCTTGTAATAACTTGCTGGGGTCTTTGTGCTAGTATACTATTTAAGATTTTTGCCTTTATGTTCATTAGGGAGATTGGTCTTTAGTTTTTTTTATCTGTTTTTGGTCTGCCTGGCTTTGGAAACAGTACCATATTTGTGTCATAAAAGGAATTTGGTAAAACTCCTTCTTTGCTTATTTTGTCAAATAGTTTAGACAGTATTGGGATTCGTTGTTCTTTAAATGGTTGATAGAATTCACTTGTGAATCCATCCGGCCCTGGGAATTTTTCCTTAAGGAGTTCATTGATGGCTTGTTCAATTTCTTATGACCTAGAACTGGGTAATGGATGACAGAGTTACCAAATAGTAGCAGGTCCTTTGCTAGTTGCTACCAGAGGGGTCTTTTGGAAAGTCTTTATGGCCAGTGTTCAATCACTTTACTATTCCTGTGGGTTGGTCATGGGCATGCATGGTACTTCCATTATAGGCCCACTGCTGGTGCTGCCTCCTTTTTCTCTGGGCCCATCTCCACCAGTGATCAACCATCTCTAAGCTTCCCTGCCTTAGGATAATGATTGCCCTTGACTTTGTATTGACTTTTCTGCTCAGAATTCAATTGGGCATTTTCTGTGCTCATTGATGCTTTTGGTGAAGTTTGTCATTGGTGATCCTTCATTACACCATCTTAACTGGAAAGATAAGTGGATATTTTCAAGAAAAATGCTGGGGACAAAGTAATAGATGTGGGACAGATAATGCTAAGGAGCAGGAGAAAAATGGACCCAGCTTCTACCTGGTCATGTTTTTAAGGAAGCTTTATGGAAGCCATCACAGTAGTCTTCCAAAAGAAGATTTCAGCCTGTCACCCATGTTTAGGAGTATATAACACTCAGCTGATATTAATTCAGGCAGATTGTTAAATTTTCATTGTGAGTGCTTATGCCTAGGAAATAAACAGACACTAAAAATCAGGGCTCTATTTATTATTTTGTTCATTGTCTAGGCCTAATAAAGTGATGGAGAAAATGTTAATGATTCAGATTAAGCTTAAAAGTGGGTCATATGTACTTTTTTTTTTTTTTCAGAAAGCCAGTTGTTAAACATTTATAGCCTATCCCATATCCTCCTTACCTGGTGACTGACTCTGGAGCAAGCATTGACAAAAATTAATTTTCCTCTATAAAGAATACTCTGTCCCTCCTCTCAAACTCTAAGCTGGTGTGGGGGAGTGGTACTCATTCCAACACAAGGGAAATGGTTCTGGGGTTGGGGGCAGTGGTTGAAAGCCTAGAGCAGGTATTCCAGCTCTCTTAGCAAATTGCTTAAGAAAAAAACTGTGAAAAGGACATCAGCTTTTATTTTGATAATGGAAAACACTCAGCTTGCTGCTTCTCAAACCTCATGGAGGGCACTCATCCTTCCTGCTCATGAGTGGCTTCAAGATCTATTTGCTTGGCCCTATTACATTTCTGTCCATCAAGAAAATACCTGAGACTACCAGACAGGGTGCTTTTAAGAGAGACAATGCTGTCCCTGGACTTCAAATGAAAAAAAAAATATTAATGGATTTTGATAACTGCTACCCAAGGCCTTCCCTGTCTCCTACCCTGCCCCCCACCCCTGCCTCCAGTTATTTGGGCTCTGTCCCTTTTGGAATTATGTTTTTTTTTCTTTTTTTTTTTACTTTATCAAGTACATTCTACATTTTTTAGCAGAATATATCTTCCTTGAGCATAGAGCCTGTCCCAGTGCCTAACACAGCACCCAGCATATTATCATTGTCTAATAAATTTGAAATGGAATTGTATTTCTATAAATGGATATATATTAGCACAACACAGTTCTTAAATTCAATGAGGTAGAGAAGTAGCATACTAATTATCATCCCTACATTACAAATGAAGAAACTGAGCCTTAAGAAAAATGCCTTGCAAAAGATCAAAGTTAGTAACAAAGTCATTACTCAAACCCACATATCACCACCCCCCTCCATGTTTGGGGAAAATATTTTGAACTTAATGAACATCAATTAATATGGGAACTCCCATCTACAGAGTAGAATAGGAAGCAATGGCTGTACATGAAACTGAATTTCTACTATGTATGTGATTGCTGTTCAGCTGTTTCAATCGTATCTAACTTTTCATAACCCTCTTTGTGTTTTTCTTGACAAAGATCTTGAAGTGGTTTGCCATTTTCTTCTTCAGTCCATTTTACAGATAGAGAAATAGGCAAAAAAAAAATTTAAGTAACTTGTACAGGGTCACACAGCTGGTTTGAAGCCAGATTTGATTTTCAGGTCTTCCTGACTTGAGGCCCAGGGCTCTATCCATTGTACCACCTAGCACAGAAGTATAGAAGAACTTTTTTAAACAAGCAATTCAAATTAGTTTCAACAATATCCTACTTATCTTTTTCTTTCTGGTATTCCTTATTTGCTCTTCTATGTGTTTCAAAAACATATTTAGATAAACTTATTTTCTCTTCATTTCCCTCCTTTTTCTTTCCCTTCCCTTCTGGAACTGTGGATTTTTTTTTCGCATATACTTTTGCAAAGTTCCAAAGCTTATTGATGCAGGATTCTCTCTTTACTGGGAAAAAGATGAAGGGAGAAGGTGGAGCTGGCTAGAGGGAAGAGTTTCAGTTCTCACTCAATATCCCTTTGGGATTCTCCAATCAAGAAATAGAGAAAATAAAAGTGGCCAACTGCACTTCAGGTTTGCTGAAGGAAAAAGATACTGGGAAGACATAAAAGGACTCATCATTTTCAACCATGTCTCTATTCTCAGCTTATTACTCTAGAGACTTTGGGGAATTTCCCCTTGTGTTAGTCTCTCTTTTTTGGATTGAGCTAAATTACTTCATACCCAAAGGGAGTATTCTTTCACTCTGTAATACCTGGGGTATCGTCTTTCATGTATACCTTTTCTGATTTTTGTTTTATTACAATTTGGATAAATGAATTTCTTTGTATTCTCTATGTGCAGTCATTGTGGAACTGATATTAGGTGGAGAAAGGGTCAAGCCTTGGATATAGAGCTTGGATATAGAGCTTGTAGTCCTCACCTCCCAGCCCCCTCTCAAAATGACAATAGATCAAAAGATGAAGAGAGGAATGTCCTTCATGAGTGTGGAGAGAGGGAGGAGAGTGGCCTGAGTGCTCCATTCTCCTTCAGCTCTGCCACATATGAGACCCCCACCTTACGACCTGTATGTTCCTACTGGCTGCTGGGCAGAGAGACAGGGGATGTGAAAAAATGCCCTAAGGCAGTGATGGGCAAACTACTGCCACAGTCCAGATGTAGCCCCCTGAAATGTTCTATCTGGCCCCTGACATTATTCCTAATCTGACGAATACAATGAGTAGGATACAATACAATGAAACTTTGAAAGAGTTGCCTTAGAAACAGACTGATAGATGAGCATTTCCTTTCCTTTTTCCTCCTCTTTAAAAAGTTTGCCCATCACTGCCTTAAGGCATGGTAGAGAGGGAGTAGGGAGCAGTTCCACCTGAGTCCCTCTGCTTTTCTAGCAACAATCTCGGGGTGGAGGTTGGTGGGGAGGGCAACCAAGTATCCACAGTGATAGCTCTGCATGCAATCTTTAGCACCTGTGCCAAAAGTTTACCATCTCTGCCTTAGACTAAAAAAATTTAAGGGAACAGATAGATGAACTTCTAACTCTACTGTCCTCCTTTCTGAAGAGAATAGAATAGTAGAAGAGGAAGCAAGAGCTTCCTCACTTGATAAGAAAAAATGACTCTTAAAGAAGGATAAAAGAAGAGGCGAGAAGTGTCCTATTCCTGTGCCCAAAGGGCTTTAAAAGATTGCATGCCCTATGATCCCAAAGAGATAAAAAATTTGTACCAAAATATTTATAACTGCACTTTTTTGTTGGCAAAAAATTGGAAAACAAGGGGGGTTTCCCTTGATTGTGGAATGGCTGAATAAATTGTGGTATATGATGGTGATGAAATACTCCTGTGCTATAAGGAATGATGAACTGCTTGATTTTTATAAGAACTAGAAAGATCTCCATGAACTGATGAGGAGCAAAATGAGCAGAAACAAGAGAACATTATACACAGTAACTGAAACATTTGTGGAACTATCCAATAAAATGGACTTTACTACTATGAACAATGCAATGATCCAGGATGTCCCTGAGGGAAAGAATGTTATCCACATCTAGAGAAAGAATTATGGGATTAGAATGCAAAAGAAAAATATATGATTTATCACTCAGTTATATGGGTATATATGATTTTGGGCTGTGTTTTTTAAAAAATTACTCTAATACAAATACAAATATTATAGAAAAGGTTTTTGAGTGATAAAACATGTGTAACCCAGTGGAATCTGTTGTCAGCTCCAGGAGGGGGAAGGGAATACGGGAGGGAGAGAACATGAATCATTTAACCATGGAAAAATATTCTAAAAATTTTTAAATTTAAAATTAAAAAAGTATCCCATTCCCCTTTGAGTCCAGTCCCCTGCTACTACTCCTTATAGCACAGGAGTATTTCATCACCATCATATACCACAATTTTTCCCTTTTTCTCTCCTCCCCTGCATCAACCCTGCAGAATTCCCTTGAGTTGGCCAAATTTTCTTCTTCTCCAGCCCTCTTTCTCTGTCATTTCAGCTTCACCTAGTTCTCAATCTCTTTGTTTTTAATTTATTTTTAAATTCTTTTAAACTATTGGTTCTAAGGAAAAAGAGTAGTAACAATAGGGGTTAAGTGACTTGCCCAGGGTCATACAACTAGGAAGTGTCTGAGACCAAATTAGAACCTAGGCCCTCCTCTCTAGGCCTGGCTATCAATCCATTGAACCACCCAGCTGTCCCCTTCAATCTCTTTGCTTACAATAAAGTTAGACCAGAACCCAGAAGAAAATTTTGATTCTGCCTTTCATCAAGCTATCCACAAGGATAACCACCTTACCACAGGCGAGCCTTACTATATGAAAGGAGTCACATGTTGCTCCAAAAACTATGTGGACAAGGCAAATTGGTTCTCATCTAAAGAACTAACTGATAGTTCAGACTGACTCCATGGTGAGGACAAGAGTTTTAGTATAAGAGGACTTAGTAATAATGTGGTGACAGATAGATAGATAGATAGATAGACAGACAGATAGATAGATAGATAGATAGATAGATAGATAGATAGATAGATAGAAAGGTAGGGTAAGTAATAAGGTAAGAAAAGTGGGCATGGCTTTTCAGGAGTGTTTTTTATCATGATTAGTTACCAAGGATTCACTTCTTTAGGTGGTTGTTGTCTTCTTGTTTCCAGGGAGCTGAGGTCACTTTACCCATGATGTACTTTAGCCTTCATGGGATTTACCCATGGTTCCCTCCATCTGCCCACTGCAGGGAAGCAAATTGAAATGCAAATGAGATGCTAATGATATGTTAAAACCCCGGGGCAATTTTCAGTCAAATTTTGCTCTTTTATGCACAGTCTCTAAGGAAGGCACTGATTGTAGGTACTGAGCATTGTTCAAACCCAGTCTTGTGTGACTGGGAGTCTGAACCACCTGTACTTGCTGTTCAGAGAGTTAGGTTATGTCTAAAGATTGATGTAAGGAGTTTTCTCTTTTCTCATCATTGTAAATCTAAACAACCCATATGCCTTATCTGAAGGATGGCTTCATACCAATCAACTAGTTATTGTTTCCATACTCTTCTGACTGTTTATAGCTACTTGACAGGGTTTGTGGGACATTTCAGTCCACATAAACTACATATTTGTCAAAGTTCCCTTTGAAGTTGTTCCCAAACCTTCAAAATTGTCAACCCAAGTTTTTTGAATGAGGTTTGCAAAGCACTTCATATAAATAATTTCCATTTCATCCTCACTCTAACCCTCTGTGAAAGGGAATTCTTTATCCTTTTTGTCTTTTTTGAGTTGATCAACCAAAATCTTAAATACCTCTACTTAATACTAAGTAAGGGGGTTCACAAGTTACTTACTTGAAGAGCTCCACTGTTTTAACTCAATCAGTCAGAAACTTGTGAATCCTTTGATAAGAGTTTACACCCTCAGAGGATGAGAGGTGGATCCCACAGGCACACTGCTCCCCCCCCCCCCCCCCAGGTAGTGCTAGGCAATTTGGAAGCTGTGACTGGCTCCTGTGAAATGGAGGAAGGGACAGGAAGTGACATGGAAAAAGGACTATAAAAAGTCCTGAACTTCCTGTACAAGGGGTCTTTGGCTTGAACCTTCAGGTTGGAGCTTTGACTAGTGACTAGCCTTTTGGAGGTGGCTTTGGACTTGGACCTCAGTTTTGACTTGGAACTTTGGCTCAGACTGTTTCTTGAAGGACTCTTCCTGGATCTTCTCCTTTGGACTTCGTCTTGGGTGAGTGAGTAGCTGGTCTTCCCTTCCTGGCTTTTGGAGAGATTAGTTCCAGAGAGGCCTCCTTCTCCTGGAGGAGGCTGCATTGGTGGGACCTTTGCATAAGAGACCACCCAGTCCTCTTGCTGACAGTTAACAAGCCCTGCTGGAGCTAAGCCGGACACCAGAGCAACATTTAGTGTGATAGGCTAGACATTTTCTCTTTCCTTTTCTTACATTTCTCTACTTTCACTCTTTCCACCTCTTTATAAATAAAAGCTACTAAAAGTCACTTGACGAGCTATAATATTTTTTAATCAGTGACCACAATATTAATTTAGAAGTCTCATATTTATTTGAACCCCTAAATTTAATCCCTACACTTGTGAGGTTCAGGCTATTATTATCATCATCTTTCAGATTAGGAAACTGAGGCTTTGAGACATTTAGCAACCTTCGTAGGAGGTCTTCCTGACTGCATCTCATGTCAGCTTCTCAGAAGAAACTACCTTTCAGCCATGCCATTCAATCTCTGTAATTTCAGATGTGTTTGAGAGAAGAGAGGACAGAAGAGGCAAAAGGGGAAAAGGCAGCGCAAAGAAGGGGGACATGCAGATGTTTGGGAGAGACATTGAGGGTTAGTCTAGTTTGTGTGGTATTTGGGGAAGGGGTAATAGAGAAGGATAAAGATATGTGTGGAGAAGTAGGTTTGCAACTGACTAAGAATGGACACCATCCAGGCAGGGAAGATAAGCAAATGCACTGCAGTACATATGACCTTTCCCCCAAGTGCCTGCACCTTTACTTCCAATAAAGTTTAGTAAAAACAAAAATAGCCTAGCCTCAGTCACCTGGATTACCCCTTCTGGATATTCCCAGCTGACTCCTTTTGACTACTCTCCTGAGGGGACCTAGGGACATTTTCCTTGTTAATAGTGAGTTCAGGGTCATTGACACAAGAGTTTCATTAACCATTACTTTTCCTTCTCTCAGGAATATGGGTGGTCCACAAAGATGTCCACAGAGAAGTCAGGTAGGGATTTTTTGTTCCTTGAATCAGAAAGGAACTCATAAGTCATCAGGACCAACATTTTCATTTTACAGATGAGGAAACTGAGGCCTAGAGAGGTTAAATGGAAGTGATTAGGAAGCAGATTTCACCTCAGAAAACAAGAAAATGAAAAGACAAAGTTCTTAAAATTCAAGAAAGGAATGGACTGAATTGGAAAATATGGGACTTCCTATCATGTACAGTTTGCCAGGTAGTTTGTTCTGGGAAGGGTCATGTCAATCTATTCCTCTGGGGCAATTAATCCTCTATTCTCTACTTAATTGAAAGGACAGAAGGACAGAAACAATCTTTGCTTTTGTTCTTGTTCAGCAAGTATGTCTCTGGATTTATTCTTAAGTAAGTTCAGGTACAAACATCTCCCACATAGGGTTCTATGGCGATACCTGTGGCTTGCAGTATCTCTCCTCTAATATCATTGGCTCAAGTTTCCATTATGTGTGGTCCTCCCCCTCATTGTTGGTTACTAGTGAAAAAGACTCCAGTTTCACTTAGCCAACTAAAATCAGTTAGCTTTTACCTGTTAACCTCAAAAATACAGAAAATACAAGATTAAAAACTTTTCTCCCAACATCTTAATGGTTACACACTTTCCTATACTAGTGAGCAGAGTAGGCTTAGATTTAAGTAATTTTAGCAGAACTGTGGTCCAGTACCACCAATTTCAAGTCCAAATACAGCATCAGTGCTGAATGAATTCTCATCTCAGCTATCACTGGGCTGGCTGAAAATCCCAGCACGAGCTTGAAGGCTTAGACTCCTGGACTCAGAGACTCCTACATGGTTCATTTTCCTGAATTTTTAAAACTCAGAAGTCCATAGAGTCCAACTTCTTTCACAGCCTGGTATGGTGGAACATACTTAGATTCTCTGCTGTAGAAGAGATAGATTACATTGGATCACTTGAATTCAAGAGTTCTAAGCTGTAATATGATTAAAGTTGATGAGGAGTACACCCTACGTCTGCCACCAATATGATGAGCCCCTGAGAATGGAGGGTCATCAAGCTGCCAATGGAGGGGCAAACTAGTCCAAATGGGAAACACAGAGGAGGTTAAATGATCTCTTCTCCATTTCTCAGGATTTGATGTTGTATCTATGATCCCTGTTTTGGGGGAGAGTGCATGCATAGATTTTAGAAATGTTTATGAATATAGGTACTTAGTGAGTGGTCCATCATTTTATTGGAATCCTTTATAGATACTGTACATTTAAATTTATGTTACTCTTCCTGTTGACTCATCTTGATAGGAAAGTGATATACCAGCAGTGCCTGAACAGAGTAGCTTCTAACAAACTGGAATTCAGTTAAATTCTTTTCAACAAATATTGACGAAATGAGTACTATGTTTTAGAATAAGCAGAAGTCAGTGTAGATAGAAACCCCAAAATAAAAGTTTCTGCCCTCAAAAACTTGCATCCACAGGCAGATTCACTATGTATATTGTAAGTAAATACAATTTACAATGGTACCATCTCTGTGTGCTCTTCATGGGTGTCTCAGGTGATTTTTGATTTATTCCAGAAGCAAAAAGAGCCCACACAGTACTTTGGGCAAGTCTACAGAAAAAAACAGGCAGCCAATTAATTAATTAATTAACCGAAAAGAGAGTGTGACATGTGATTTGACCACCAGGTGGCATTGCACTAAAGCCACATCCCAAGTGGCTTTATTAGTGTGTACCCAGTGCAAATAAACAGGTATTAATTACCACTGCCCACCAGAGAGTTAGTGGACACTCACCACTCACCTTCATTACTACTACTACTACTACTACTACTACTATTATTATTATTACCAACCCCCCAGAGGTCTAAGGAGAAGTTCCATCTTCAAGAACCTTAAGGTTGTAGAAGTATTAAAGGGAAAGGTAATAATTGAGGAAAAACATTTGATATTGTGATTGACCCAAGAGAAAGTGAAGACAGTAGAGAAAATGGTACTAGTCTCCATTTCCCTCTCCATTATAAATTTAAGAAGCTGCCATTTCTGACCTGTTCAGGTCTCTTTTCCAACATGGGTCTTCCACTCTTTTCCAATTATTTTAGACCTCAGTTGGAGCTTCAGTTATGTCCTGAAAATGTCAGTGAGAACTCAGTAGATGATTGCTTTCTTTAAGAGACATGGCTGACAGGGCACTTGACTTCATTATCTATATGTCGCTCTTTGACTCCCATTCTGTCTCTGTATTTATGTTTCTTTCCCTGTATCAACCTGTTTTGCCTTATAAAGGGCACAAGAAAAATCCATGATTTTATCTCTTCAAGGGAAAAAAGAAAAGAAACAAAATGATTAATAGTTTTTATCCATCCCTCCATTTATCTATTAATTTATTTGTTCATAGAAAGGAAATTTCAGGCATTTGAGTATCTAAAATGTCTTATACATTTCTTACCTACTGCTTCAGTTCTGGAGACCTTTAGGAAAGAGAGACATTCCTTTATATTTTAAAATGCTGATAGCTGACCTGAGCCATGGATAAGCTCAGCTTTGAGAATTCAAGCCTATAGATATGAGGATACTAACCATCGATTAGCATTATTAGTCAGATTAGGCATAGGTGCAAGAAAGTTATCAGAGTGGGGAAGAACCAGATCTTTTCAAACTGGGGCCAAACTAATTTGATGACTTATATTACCAGAAGGCAAAATTAATATCTTTGCAAATATTATGTGTTTAGGGCATGCTGGCAAATGTTAATGCTTGTGCCAATTATTATTTCAGAGTTTGTTTTTCTAAATGTTCATATTGATTTGCTTATGTACTAATGTTATAAATGGCTGGTTCCTCTATATTCTTATTTGCATTGAGGGGGTTCCCCTTAATGGTTAAAATTATTTCCTAATCACTTTCAGTGGTTTTTTTTGCTTATATATTAAGAGTATATGTGTGCCATAATTGCATATTATGAGATATATCTTGGACGAAATTTAAACATCCTATCCAGAGAGATTTTACATTATGCAAAGTGAGGTGGCACAGAGTATAGGGCCCTGGGCTTGGAATCAGGCAGGATCATCTTGATGAATTAATGAGATAATCTTCCTATAATATCATTTACAAATCCTTGTGATCCCATTTGGGATTGGCAGATTTACTAGAGAAGTTTGCTATTTCTTTCTCCAGCTCCTTTTACAGATGAAGCTGAAGTAGTGGTCACACAGTTAGTAAGTGTTTGAGCCCAGGTTTGAACTTGGGAAGATGAGTTTTCCTGATTAGGTCTGGTGCTCTCTCCACTGAACCTCTAAGAAAAAAGCCTACATCACCAAATATTTCTGGATGGTCTTCCAGTCAAGTACTAACCAGGTCTGACCCTGCTTGACTTCTAAGATCAGATTTTCAGGCTGCTATGACCATAGACATAGACGTATGACAGCTCTCCAAATATCTGGATATAGATACTATGTTCTCTCCTAGTCTTTTCTTCCAGGGGACATCCCCAGTCCTTTCAGGTAATCCGCACATGCCATGGACTCAATGCCCTTCCCCTTTCTGGCTGCCAGTCAAGGTACCCAAGATTTCTACTCCAAGAACAAGTTTTTCCCTTTCAATAAATTTCAGATTCAGAAGATATTTTTCCTTGATTTTCTTTTGCCTCTTAAGTGAATACATTATCATTGATAGAAGTCAAGAAGTTACTGGCTGCTCAGTATTTGACTTTGTGAGGGCTCCAGCTGATGTCTACATAACTGCCACCTCCCATCACTATCACTACTATCTCATGCTCGTGTCCTAAGCTTGTGATGTTTCCTAAAATCATTTACTTGCCTTTTCTGCACAGGTTGTCTGTAGTATAATCTAATGACAAAATCATTTCTGTTTCTACATTCATAGATTTTTGCCCAAATGTTCTCCCCCATCATTTCCTGCTCTGATTGTTGGATTTCTTTACATAAATAAACCTTCTTTGTATGCAATACTACAATTGCCCTTGGTTACTTATTCTGTTTCTTTTAAATATAGTATACTCAACCCAGTGTCATATTCCAGGCATAGATATCTTCCCACTATAAGTCTCAGTGAAACAGATAGTTATATTTACACACTTGGATTAGATTCTCTGGCCACTCCTGCTTATTACCTAAATGTAAAGCATTTTGAGAGAGACATTTGTTACTGAGTCTTACTTGACGCTGAGTAGAGCTTCTTTCTTAGATTTTTTTTTGTCCAGTGAGCCTCTGAGGAACTTAAATGCTCTCCTTTCTTCATTACACTTAAGTTTTATGACCCCTAGTGTGGTGCATATTTATAGGGAGTTGACTCATTCTCTTTTGTTTAAAAGCAAATAGTCTTTGCCAACTTAGCCTCCCCCTTGTTTACCTTTCATAACCTCTATTCTTTTTAAATTTCCCATCACTTTCTGATTCTGTACTGCTTTTATTTCCAAAATTTACTGTCAGTAATCTGATAGGATACTGGGAATCATTCTGCCTTCTTATTATGTAGTGATAGCCCTCTCTTCTACTGAAATGCTTGACAGCGAGATAATGGGCTTCATCATTGGCCCCTTTAAGCCCAAGTTTGATTAGGAGACAACATGGCTTCATGCTTTGGGGAACAAGTCTGAAATGAAAACCTGAAGTAGCCACAAGTCCTGGAATAGAAAGGTACCCATGCTTCTCTCTGGAGACTTTGTATTCTGGTGACAGGAGATCCATGATCTTGCAAGAGGAGACTTGCTAAACATGTTGGGCTGCTATCGGGAAGTTAAAACCAGCTGATTCCCATGATGACATGAGTCATATAATAATGCCTCAGGGATCCTTTCTTCTGAGGAGTGATTTCCTGGAGAGGGACTTTTTCTTAAGCTTAGCACTTTCAAGGTTTTCTGGGGAAGAAAGGAAGGAAAGAAGGAAGGAAGAAAGGAAGGAAGGAAGGAAGGAAGGAAGGAAGGAAGGAAGGAAGGAAGGAAGGAAGGAAGGAAGGAAGGAAGAAAGGAAG